>NW_027526295.1:204185909-204695566 GCF_048455015.1 Haemaphysalis longicornis
CGTGGACATATGGGTTATTTATTAGAAGGTCATGCGGCATCAATTTATTTTTTGGTGAACGACTGCTTATATTTCCCTTGATTCCTGCATGTGTATAGTATTGAAGTCGACTTTATAGATGCTTCTAAAAAATACACGGTGTATCATGGTGGTATGCAACAAACGCTTTGCGGCCTCCTTATTTTTGTTATTATTAAAAGTATTGTCTTCACGAGTACTAAAGGACTAAAACCATTCCCATACCACTGTGAGGGCTTGGCTGAACACAGCACAGATCCTGCTCTGACGAGGACAGTGCATCCGATGGTTAGGATCTTATTATGTCATACAAGACGAAGCAGGATAATCCCTAACACCATCTCTGCGGCTGAAGACAATCCCTATACAAGCGTTTCTACAGTCAACAGCACATCTTGACATGAATTCTTAAATTGCCCCCCGACAAAAAACACGTATTCTCTAAAATAATGTGTGTACAGTAGTGAAAATTACTTTAAATGAGCCCGGGCCAAGCAGGAAAGACAACAGTTCAGTGACTTGGCACAGTCGACGCGCATAAATTCGAGCTCAGATGGGGTTGAAAATCTCTTCGGATAAATCGGAGTTTAAACTGGCAGCAATCCGTTCAATCAGCAATAAAGTGCACAGTAACGGTATGAGGAACGCATGCACGATAAAGTAGGCCCTAAAGTACGTTCTTAGAAGAACAATTTTGTACTGCGCCAGTGCAGCATGCTCAATGGGAGTTCGGATTGGGAAGAGATAAAGCGGCACCCACTTCTGGACTAGATTACGTGGCGCGCAAGGAGAACCGACTCCAAAAAAGACGCATTAAACCCCAAAAATGGGGGAAAAGCCATAAACGCGCGTGAAAAATCCGGTCTAAGCGGACATGTCGGCTATGCGGGTAGGCAATCTTGTTCGAATTAACCGTGGCCCATGTTCCAGGTTAGGATTAAGGAGAATTTTTTCCCCATTCAAATGCGTGTACCCATTCCGGGACCAATGGCACAGTTAGAATTATTCGTTAATTCGAATGAAAATTTGATTTCCCTTGAGGAAATATGTACTGCAGTAACCAGTAAATGAGCTAAATGAGCAAGCCCTGTTTAATGTACTCTGCTTAAGCGCGATGAAGTTGTAAGTAAGAGGAATCGGCGAATTCTATACTCACGATCCATCGGAGGCAGCTGCCGTCAGATTTTTAAGGGCGAAGTAGCTTAGGGGCTCGGGCTGTCAGCGTCTCCTTTCGTCGTCTCCTGTAGTCAGGGTGCTAAAACACCGGGACACTCGCTTTCTGACGCCTCGCGCTAGAATGGTAACGCGTACTAAAAGAAAAGTGCATAATGGATAAAACCGGTCAAAATAAACTAACATGATTTAAAGATTTCTGGAACGCTCCCTGCCAGCTTCAGCAATCGTCAAGCCCAGACAGACGGTGTTTGTAGACGGGGGCTACGCTCTAATACCCGTCTACAAATCTGCAAAAACATACGCTTCTCAAATTTGTGTTACACTCAAATAACCAGCGGCAATCGACGCTAGGCCTGATCAAGTCGGGTGGCCGGTCGAAGCGAAAAAAAAAAGCCATACTTACCTGGTACCGGGCCTCGTTGATCACCGAGGATGAGCTCCCAGGGTGAGGCGCGGACATAGCACTGTGCTCGCGTTGACCCCTGCCGCTACCCCAACTTGGGCAGATGGATGGGGCATGCAAATCGCTTAAATCCGGTTCAACGCAAGAGAGGGCGCCACCGCCTCAGCAAGCGCGCGATTGTTTCTCGCACCAGCGGTTCTCCGGAGCCCAATCAGCGTGCGCCATGTGGCATGAGAGAGACTTACAATTTTAGATGCGGCGCATCTCTTGCTGTGAGGCATGTCCCTCCTGCGTCGTCGTCGGCGGCGGCGGCGGCAGCGTCCGTCCGCAGCCCTCCTCCGTTCGCCTCTCCCACAGCTGTGTGCAACACTCACTCCGGCGCATTATCATTACGACAGCTGGCGCGCTTGGTTGGCGCGCGCTTCGCTGCGTTAACGCTGCGTTAACAGCTGCTCCGGTGCGCATGTGTGCGCATGCGCGACTCTCCTCCGCGGTCTCCTCTCCTTCAACCCAATGGAAACGCCAATTGAACCCCCAGATGCGCCGCATCACACCAGGGTTCCCTCGCGGGGAGATGGAGGCAATTTTTGGATACACTTATACACTGCATGCTCAGCCCGTCCCCATGTTTCACGTTAGTGGAGGTGGCCCGTTTTATGGGCGAAGCCTCTTTGGTGCTGTGGCTGTCGACGTCCCTGTCGTCGTCGTATCATGTAGTCAGGGTACTAAAACACCGAGACACTGATTTTCCAACGCCTCGCGCAAGAACGTAACGCCGTTAATATGTAGCGGCTGCCATGTGTGAAGTATGTCACACTGAACAGACACTGATGGTTTAGGAAAGTTGACCTTTGACCGACCCCGCCCTCTTACACCTCAATCCCATTCGATCTGTTGTGGTGAGGAATGTATTCACCCGGTCTTGCTGACGTGGACAATGGCAAGTAGTTTTTAGCTGGAAGTTTTTAGTTTTAGCCCAAAGGGAAGCGTGCAATTTATTCCACGTTACGAGGAAAAGTTTGCTTCCGGGGTTCGAGCTCCAAAACTGGTTCCGTGGCAAAAGACGCGGAACTGAACACGCATAATATCAAAAGCAAGTGGAGCAGCTTGAGAAGGTAAAGAAAATTAAATTCCAAGCATTGGATGGTCGTTCAGAGTTATGAAACGCGGAATATTTTAACCTTCTTGAAATATACAACCCTGGCTAGGCCGCATGCTACCTATGCTATGTAAGTATATGCATTCGTCTTTCCTTCTTTCTGTATTATAATAACGTTGTCATCCTAAAGGTTAAACAGTGGAACGACGAGACGTGCGGGAATTAGAATGTCGTGTTTCCGGAAAAGCGAAGGATATAGTCTACCTTCTTACCAGGACGTCGCCCACAGCCTGTCTCGGTGAAAGGCCCCGTCAGAGCAATAAGAGAAGGAAGGCATCACATTGACAATATAGCATATCCGGGGATATAGCTATGAAAAACCGAGGTACTTGCGTCACTCCTGGCAAAGAATGGCTTTGTAGCACGTGGAACGATATGAAAGTGCTTTGACAGCACGAAGACGGCCCCCAATAATGATGGGAAGGTTACGAAAGCGGTGCATTCCGCCCGTTGTTCCTGTGTTAGAACACCGGCTTGATACATTTATCAAGCGACTATTGATTTTGTCGCGTTATTAGAAAACTCTTTTTGGTTGGCGGGTGGAAGGACCCACATTTGCTTCGTGTAATCCTTAGCGGTCGTGGTCTACGGGGAAGTCCTCATACGGGCAGCAATAAATTATAAGGAGTGGAGCTTGTGGGCCAACCTATGTAACATGTGACTCAGTGAACAAGATTCGTCTTGCGGAAGCAATGCTCACTATTGTCCTTCCTTACTTTTTTTTGTACCTGATTGTGCCCTACTTTGTTTTCTCCTATTTTACATTCGGGGACGGCGACGGGTGGGTGCTACCGACCGAGACTACGGACTACTGACCAAAGCGTGGTGCATGGGATTGAACCTGGACACAAAACTCACTATGTATACCCTAATCGTCAGCTCAGAGGAATTACCTCAAACTCACTTCCCTTTTTCTTGCTTGTTAGCTATTTAGGTGTATTTAGTTCTCTCGATTCTCGTTTCCTAGCAAAAACAGCGGTTTTTAGCGGAATAATTATGCTCAAAAAAGCATGTTACGGTCGTGTCATATGCAGTAATTCCTCGTTAACTCGAAGCAGTAAAACCCGGTTAATATTTTGCGATAAGCGGATTTTCGAGATAAGCAAAGTTGCGCGAATTGCCATGAAATGTCGAGTTCTGTGCAAGAAAGGCGGTACTACTTACCAGCTCTTCAAGAGCAGCTTCCAATGTTGCTTTTTATAAAGGTTTCAAAGAGAAAAAAAAAAGGCATAAAAGAGACGCTCATGGGCTGGGTTTTGTGGCACTGCAATTTTACTTAGCAGAAAAGAACTTCGTAATGTTGGCCTGCTTTGCGGTCACACTCGGGCCTAGTAAGGAGTCCTCTAGCTGCTTGACGCATTGCATGAACCAATCTGTTCGGCCGCTGCACTCAACCTTATTAGTACTCAACCTTAATCACATGCGCCTCACGAAGCGAACGAGCCAAACTCCACCAAGCGAGCTACTGCAGGGCCTGCCTCTGCGTATGTCTCTACCGTCACATGACAGGCCACAGGGTTGCTTCACGAAGTTGACATGCCTCTATGCTCAGACTTCACGTTCGGGGAAACAACGGCTTTGTGTTAGGCGTAGCTAAAAGAGAAAATAATCGAGGGACTTAGGCGGGCAGCATCGCGCGAATCTTGTGAAACGGTCCGCGGCGGCGAAATTTTCGTTCCACTCTCAGCCTAGATTTCGAGATATCCGCAGTTTGGCCCGAAAATACTTCGAAATAAAGGGCAACGAATATATGTTACGTATAGGAAATGGTTTGGTACCACAGAAAATTTCTACTTAGCCGTTTTTTTTTTTAGATATACGAGTTCCAATTAACGAGGTATTACTGTACATAAATTAAAGCACTTTTCAAAGCACTTTTTTTGTTTTATGCTTATTGAAATTCGTTCTTTTTACCAGTTTAATTCCCTTTGAATTGTCCTTTGTGTATATGGCGGGAAAGAAAGACAAGTACTACTCCCTC
This sequence comes from Haemaphysalis longicornis, assembly GCF_048455015.1. Classification (NCBI taxonomy): domain Eukaryota; kingdom Metazoa; phylum Arthropoda; class Arachnida; order Ixodida; family Ixodidae; genus Haemaphysalis; species Haemaphysalis longicornis. Next base: position 204,190,647 of record NW_027526295.1, read on the forward strand.
GTTTGATATTGATATAGCAGTGGCTAAAACTAGAATGCGAAACGCCAGCATAAAGACGACGTCGTACCCTGACTATGAAGAGGGGAAAAATGGGAAAGGCGAGGGATGCACTCATCGTACCATCACGCCGGCCTCGATTCCGCACACGTATCCACCGTATGCAAAAGCATCTGTAATGTTAGTCTTATTACTTGTGTCGTTTGATGCTGTTCACTGTACATGACCTTCTTTTTTCCGACTCAGAGACAAAATAGAAACGGTTTTACTTCTCAAGAAATATAGAAAAAAACGCTTTCTTTAGACGACGTGCGTTGAAAAAAAGAAGCAGAAAAAGCAATAAACACTGATAAGGATAGTCTTGTGTAAAGATGTGCCATCTACCCCCTCCTTTTTCTTCGATAAAAGGGGATGTAAAACCATTGTTGTTTGCCTAGCTATACCAAAGCTAAAATTTGTATTATTCCTTTTTTATTTTTTTATCCTTCAGGAGACTTTCCTTCTCGTTTTTTTTTTGTTTCCTTGTGGGCGTTAAAGCTGCAACCAAGGATAAAATATCCGCAGGGAAATTTTTATCGCGCTTTGTTGTCGTAGCCCTAAAAGGAAGCCATAGTCAAATATTTAAATTAATTTGACGACGCAACAAACTAATAGAATTCATACGGAAGGCGCCACCACCCTGAAGCAATCGCTTTCGCGCTAAAAGCGTGCGATGGGACCGATGATCAAGAAGCCTCGTACAATGGAGCTTTCCACAAGCGGAGACAATGAAAATGAATGGGAGTTGAATGGTGAGAGAAACGTCGTTTCATTTTCTCCGGCGCCTCACGAAGTCTTTCAGTATCCATTTCAATGCGCATTGCCGCAAGCGCTAGACGAAGAAGTTCTGCCTGACTGCCCACGTAAGGTCCTAATATCCCGTGGACCAGATGATAGCTCACTGGAAAGGCGAATGACTTCAGTCTAAAACCTGAAAGACGAAGAACGCAAATGAATGTCAGCGAAGACACGAAACAGACGTTAATTTACATGCCCGTAAAAGTCTTAATTTGCAGCTTCTTTGCTCCTTAACAAAAGGAAAATGTCCGTTATGTTTGCACATTTTTCAGCATGAAATTTAAAAGCGCGTGGATGATAGTTATTCTGCTCTATACACTGTCACAGCATGAGAGAGAGAGAGAGAGAGAGAGAGAGAGAGAGAGAGAGAGAGAGAGAGAGAGAGAGAGAGAGAGAGAGAAGGCTTTTTATTGAAAAAATCAGAGAGTTTTGCCGGCAGTTGGAATCGCATACATGCTTCTCTGCTAGGGGTCGGGGATGTAGGAAAAACAGGCCCTAGAAAGAGGCGGGCAGAAAACAAAACAAAAACGAAACAAAAAAACAAAAAACACTGGCGTGGCTTGATGAGCTTGACGAACTATTTTGTAGATTGTGTCACAGAATGCACAATTTTGAAATGTGGCCGATGTCCTCCAAATATGAAAACAAACTTTTTAGAGCCTGTCGCTGCTTTGAGGGGAAAGTCCATGGTTCTAGGATGGTCTTCAAAGTTACCAGCCCTTGATCTAGGCGTTCAATATCTTAAAAAAAAACTGGATCTTGGTGCCAAGTAGGCCACACATTCTATTAAAATATGTTGAACGGTTTCTACGGAAGAACAGTCATCGCAGTGCGGGTTGGTCGTCAGTCCGAGGCGAAAAAGGTAACTGTTAGTGAGCAGGTTGAATTTATTCACAGGATGAATGTACATGTGACTGCTTGATGGCTTGCCCAACAGAACATCGTCATCTCCCGTCGCCCCCCCCCCCCCCCCTTCACCAATGAAAAGAAAACAAAAACAACAAGGTAATGGCCACTCACCAGGATGCAAATAGAATTATTCAATCTTACATTTATTATCTTTCCCGCCTTTTTCAGAAACCGCGAAACAAGTGCCGCCGTCTACCATAAAGACAATATACGACAGATACTGGCGGCAACATCAAATGGTTTATTCCAAGGAAGAAAAAATTATTTATACATGCCTTATACATAATAGAAACAACAATATACAAAAAATCCCGGTTTAATCAAGCTAACAAGAGTAAAGGGTGGTGACAATGGCTTGAATGAACAAGTACAACAATGCGCAGACGCTTCCTAGGACCTCCAGGATTCTTCTGTTCAGTCTGCCGTATATATGTTGTAATACTATCAGCTTTGTTGTACTTGTTCATTCAAGCCATCGTCACCACCCTTTACACTGTTAGCTTGATTATACCTTGTTTTTTGTGGTTTTTGTTATTGATAAGTTGTGCATAAATTATTGTGGTTTCCTTTGAATAAACACCTGGAAGTTGGCGCCTGTATCTCTCGTATCTTGTTTTCCTCGTCCGCGTCTAGTTTTCGCCACGTTTTTTTTTTCTTTCTTTAACTCTGCGTTGATGACTTCGGTGCAGTGATTAACGAGCCAGCGGACGACGTGTCCGTCGCAGGCAGTCCGAAGAGTGAGATCGATGAATGCATTTAAACTGCAGCCACGTCGCATGTGAATGCATGGCCGCATATACTTAACGTACAGTTCGAGCATCCAATCCAACTCCGTTTCGGTTCTCGTTAGCCCCCAAAACTTCCGCGCGGAACAAAGCTTTCCCGCATTGGCTGGCGCAGGCAGCGTGCGCCTCCTTCCAATTCATTGTTCGTCTCTCGAAGAGAGGAGCGACGGCTCCAATAGATCGCCTTTCAATGAGGGGGCAGTGTTGCCCGGAGCGCATTTGAATTAGCGCCTTCAAGATGAAGGAACGAGTGATGCATTCTTAGCTAGCGTTATTTACTCTATCTTAACTACGGCTGTGTTCATGTATATTCCTTCATACAGAAGGGTTCTGGAAGGGACTAAAGGAGGGGGTGGATGGGGGTGTTGGAAGGTGGTAAGAGAGGATGGCTGGGAAACTAGGAATGAGAAGTTGAGGCGAAATGTGCGGGAAAGGCTGCTCTGGTCGTAGATTGTCAATCAACAAGCAACTACGGTCCCTTCCAACGGCGAGTAGAGGAAGACGAGAGGTCTGCTGCGACGAAGAAAAGTGGCACTGAGTGGAACGGGTTATAGAAGGACCAGCCCAGGGACTTTCACGTATGGTACCATCCGCGAGCTCAGAGGGGTGTTATTGGCCTTGGCTATGTGGGAACTGGGCTTCAAACTCCCGGAATTCATTAGTAATTGTATCGTTCCACCCCCACCTTCCCTTTCCTATCCGAGAGACGTCAGGGCAGGGCGTTATGCTATAAAAGGGCCCGTAATTGGCGTGTACAGGCTGGGCACAAGACGGCGGATCACGACTGCTGGATGGTGCTCCGGAAATAAATGCTGTGTTCAGTGGAGAAAACTAGAGATGCCGAAGAACTTTGCAATCGCGAAAAGGATGGGGAGCACCCGTCTGATTACTTGCGTAGTTCGAATTGCGCTTGCTGATAACGGTTGTAGGTGCCTTTCTTTTTCCTTCGTTTCTAGTACATGGGCTAGCCAAGAAGCAGCAGGTAATCGCGGGTGCCTCATATAAGCGCCGGTCATTTGACACACTTACACTCCGGAAAATCCGCCACTTTGATGCAACGTAATAAAGTTCTTAAGGTGCTTCTGATGGCAATGACTGTGTTATACGGAATGTATATTCGCCTGGCGTGGAAGATAGCGGGCCACACTATACTATTTGTTCTCTTCCCGCACCTTTCGTTTATGGGGCGATGGTAAGGAATGTTGTTTACGCCCATTAGCTAAGGTTAGGGGCTGAATTTCCGTGTGCTTTTTTAGCGCCCACTTTTCTCGCTCTCTATACAGCCTATCTACCCCTCTCCCCCCCCCTTGCTGCAAAGGCCGAGGGAAATACCCATACATGCAACCTCTGTTCACTACCGATGACCCAACAAACATGGGGCCCCAATTGCGCAAATTCTTCCGTCTAACTGGATCAGATTACACAGAAGAAATGCGGCTAGGCATTAGGAGTTCCAGGGCTTCGCTAGGATCATGCTTTACGCTTTCTCTCTTTTCTTTCACACGCCGCCTTCATTCCATGAGTCCCTTTGAATGCGCGTACCGAAAATCTTGCAGGAAAATGCAGGCCAATCTGCACGTTGTTCGTACAGCGCTGTTCGCTCTATATACCTCAGACTGACATTTCTAAAGCTATCGATCGCGTGCGCCACTCGTTTCCGTTTTCACTTCTGGGGTACGGGAACATTGGATCACTTGTGTTGAACGGCGTACGCTTTTGTTATGACGACTGCTTAACTAGACGAATTGTCAAGGTCTGTGGCGATGCGATCATCGGTTAAACAAGTATTTCTTCTGTCTCCACTATTTATTGCCATCTGTTTAGAGCTCTTATGCTTGTCAGTTCTTCAATGCCCCAATGTTCCCTTTTTTAATGTTTTGGAAGATGGATTTAAGGTCCTGGTATACACCGGTGATCTAGCCTCCTTCCGTGCTGACAAACCTCGTATTGACAAGGTTCTCACATTGACTAAAGAAATTTGTGGCTGTTTCAGGCGCCAAAATTAACCTTACTAAGAGTTATGGCCTTTGGTTTAGCTCATGGGCGCTCAGCCCATCCCGATATGTTTTCATTGAATGGTCGTGTTTGCTGTTAAAACACCTCGGCTTGACAATAGACTGCTGTAAGAATAGCGCACAATACTTCTTTTATTTTGGGAGCCAGGAAAAAATGCATACAGATAAATAAAAATCCCCAACCCATGCCGCTTCTGTATAAGGGGTAAAGTTGACACAGTTATCGCACATAGATTGATATCAAATATTTTAACAGACGGTATGTGTATCTAAACGGGAAAATAGAGTACAGTTGTACTTTCTTTGGACTTCCTTTAAAGACAATATTTTTTGTTTCTGAATTTTGGGGGGCTTTTTTTAATTAGGATAATGTTGTATAATGGCAATGGACTAATCTATAGTCTGTTTTATAGACCTGTTTGCTGTTTCTGCTCAGACCTTTTGATTGATTAAGGGGTTTAACGCGCTGACGCTACACAGGCGATGAGGCGCGCCGTGACAGAGAGCTCCGGATTAATTTTGACCACCTGGAAACATTTAACGTGCGCCAAAATCTCGACACCGTGGGCGTTTTTAACTTTTCGCCTTCACCAGAAAAGCAATGTGCTCAGAACCTATTTTTGTTTTGTTTTGTGATTTTATTGTTGGGCAATTGTTCTTTTTAATAGCCTTCGCCAAGTTTTCCGATAGGTCAGTGGACACTTTGCTTTTGATAATTTCCTGTTTGGTTTCCGGTAAGCTTGTTTTAAATAATTTGTTTAGTTTGTGAACTACCGGTTTTCCACCGGTAGTTCACATCTGCAGTTTTATTGCTAAGTAGCGATTATTTTCTTTTGCTCGCCTTGAAGTACATATGCTGCCCCTACTTTTCTGTGGTAGCGGGAGAAACACTCCGTCGTTACGCTGAGAGTTTTGGGCAGCACAATCTTTTTTTTTACAATAGAGCTAAGGCATGTAACATGTTTCTTGCTACAAGATCACTGTACGTTTAACAAATTTTGCACTGCGTGGGGTTCCCCATTCAGCGTTTTCACAAAACATTCGCGACATTTCTATGGTCGTCTTGTATTGAGCCTACGAGGCGGGAAACCTCCTTAGGCCCGTCTGTGCTAAGGACTCGGGCTGGCGCACCTCTATTTGAGGCCACTAGCAGCGCCTCTGTACTTTCTTCGTGACTCATCCAATCGCATAATAGGATCATTTCATCAAGTGAATCTTTTTTGATGTCCTATCTAGTATTATTGTTACTTCAAAAGTTTCCACATGGCCACATTGGTGGGGATTTATGGATGAGGGTTGTTCTTCTATCTGATTTTAATTGGCTCGCTTTTCCACCGACTAGTTATTTACGGTGTCGCGCAAAACACTTTACAGAGCTTTATATCAATGCTATTTTTTGCGCCCCTTATAGGTACCTTTACTATGGTTTACCCGGTCATGATGTCCTCGAACGAGTTTGTAAAACGCCTCTTTCTCCATGTACAAAATCTTCCTTTTTCAAGTTACAATACAGAAACCATGCCCGTTCAAACATGGCTGCGCAGTAGGAACATTTCTTTGTGTCTTGTGTTAACTGTCCAGAAACAATTGAGCACTGTTCCATTCACTGTAAAGACATGTTGCTGTGGGATTTGCTGTAACGGACACTCTAAAGGTACTCTGAATTGACACTCCACAGTGGCCGTTACCTTGTACCTCCCTGCGGTGCTGTGCCTTATGACCTGTTTGGTACTGAACCCTCTACAGAGTATATGGAAAACGCCCATGTCAGACAGGAACGCTGAGCCGATGGTATCTTCAACGTTGCACTTTAGTCAGACAATAATTAATCTAAAAGGCTAGTATGACCAAAATGATTTTAGAGCTGATTTGTACCCTGTTTTGCACCGGTGTGTATCGTTGTATACTTACTAGAAGGAATTTTTGTCAGTGTTACGTTCGTTGGATTCCAGATTACCCGTTCAAAGGTATATTCTAAGGGCAATAAAACAGTTCTTGTACATGTATTTCTATATATTTCAAATAAATACCATGAAAGAACAGAAAAAAAGATAGCACAGTAGTAGCATATTGCGCTGCTACTGAGCACACCCAAGTTCAAATCATTTATGATTAGCTCTGCTTTTTATTTACCGATTACATCAGTGGTCGATTTCTTGATGGGACAACAACTACAACAACATCAACAACAACGGCGAGAGTTTTTTTCGCGAAATGGGGAACCTAACGCTTTTTAAAAAATGTCCCCATGTAAGTAATCGACAGCTTTGCTCGCACCGTAATAGTATCCCCCAGGAAATGGCAAAACTTGTTGTTCATTTTAATTGCCTGGTTTCCGGCTATTCAAGAAATACGAAACAAGAGAGCACGCAATTCGTACGTCTCACACCTGAAACCAGAGTGTCCATTACATCACCCCCAAATGTAAGAAACCCGCCGCGGTGGCTCAGTGGCTAAGGCGTTGCGCTGCTTAGAACGAGGTCACGGGTTCGATTCCCGGCCGTGGCGGCCGCTTTTCTGATGGAGGCAAGAAGCAGCAAAAACGCTCGTGTGTATGAGATTTCGGCGCACGTTAAATATCCCCAGGTGGTCAAAATTAATCTGGAGCCCTCCACTATGGCGCGCTAAACCCTACAATCAATCAATCAATCAATCAATCAATCAATCAATCAATCAATCAATCAATCAATCAATCAATCAATCAATCAATCAATCAATCAATCAATCAATCAATCAATCAATCAATCCAAATGCAAGAAAGGTTATCTGGGGAGAAGTAACACACTCCGCCGCGTTACCAAATCCCTATCCATGCATCTTTCCTCCTGGTACTCTCAAGGCCCTTAAAAGCGGTCTCCTAAAGTCTATTAGCATGGTACAACTTTCACTAAATTCTAACAACATTTCGGTTTTTTTTTATCCCCGTCACAGACAAGAGCACGGTGGCAGAGTTGTTCCTAGTGCGAAGTTCGCTCCTAGTCTTCTCCAAGGAGCCACGTATACGACAATGCCTCGTAACAATTGGCCACACCTTGAGAGCCCTATACAATATCCGGAAGTATCAGCCACCTCTCTAAAATAAAAGTGTTGATAATAAATCTCTCCTGGGCCTCCCTTCGAAGACGAATCCCATTCCGTCAGGCCCAGCAAAAGTGAACAAATTCACGCCACCTAGAGAACATATTTCACCGCAAGACACGTGTCACGATAAAGGCAGCACGCATCGCTTGTGTTTACATGTGCTTGTGCTCTCGAGACGCCGCCGCAGCCCGAAAAAGCTTATGCGGGCGCCTGATCTATATCATGTGTAAACATTTCAGACAGGGCCTCCGGGCCTTAGGAGAACCAAGGAAAAAAGATCGGGAAAAGTTTGAAAGAAGGACGGAGGTATAACATATGAAATATGAAAAAAATTTCAAAAGCTTTAGTGTCCTCCTGTGGACTTGTTTATACTGACTGATAGCAGTGCGCAAAGTGAAGGAAAAGGAGGTGCGAAGTTAGGCTCAAACAGAGTGAGTGAATGAAAAACAAAACTTTTCTCTCGCAGGTATGGCGTGCCATACGCTATCCTGCTTATAAGAATGGCTTGTACCATGCGTAGGGTGTCGTGTTCGCGAAGTCCGAAGTGACGATTGGAGACACGGTGAATGATGTGCATGAACTGGTTAATTGTGCTCTGTAAGTGCGGTATATCTTGCAAGCCAGATCCGTCTCTAGGTATTATGAGGCCCAATATCCGAAGGTGGGGGACATTAGGGACAGGGTGATTATTTATATAATTCTGGTTCTGTTATTCTGTGTGCGGTCTTGCGGGTAGTGCTCTTGCTAAGCGTAAGGAAACCGGACTTTTCGGGGGCGCAGTCCAATCCTATGGATTGGAGATGTCGTTGAGCGGTGTCAATTGCCATTTTAAATGCCTCTTCCTGATCTCCGATTGATCCAGTGGGTGTACATTGCGTGAGGTCGTCCGCGTAGAAAGCGTGTCGTAGATGCGGAATATCTTGGAGCAGGGGTGGGAGGTTCTTCATGTCAAGGTTAAAGAGTAGGAGTGAAATAACCGAGCCTTGAGGTGTTCCTTTGGGGATTGCTGAAAAAGGGTCACATCGCAGATGGCCGATACGCACAGTGGCGGTTGGGTTGGTAAGAAATCCCGCGACGTAGTTGTAAAGCGTGGGCCCGCAGTTGGTAGTAGCTAGCCCTTGTAGGATGGCTTGGTGTGTGACATTGTCGAATGCCCCTTTTATATCATCACGCCCACGGGAAGAGCAACACTTCTTCGTCTACACTACAATGTCCCACCACGACAAGATGAGAAGATTCGAATCCCAGAAGACATTTGGCAACACATCCGCGTAGCCCCCCTACCCCGAAATATGCACATGGTTTTCAACAAACAACGGCGCACGGCACGAGCTCGATTAATTCATAAGGACAACCACCATGTACCATGCACTCGATACACAGATGCATCACCCTACCCTCATCACAGAGCGCATACAGCCTGTGTTTCTAACATGCAAGGCACAGAACTGGCAGCAGCGACCGTTCTCACCACTTCCATGGAGACTGCTGAGGAGTGTGCCATCGCCCTTGCTGCAACAACAGGTGGGGAATTTCTTACTGTAATAAATGACTCACAGACCGCCTGCAGATACTTTCTAATTGGCCGCATTTATCAACCCGCCTTGTAGCTTCTTCGTCAAGTTAGAAGACTACCATAAATTAATATCATCTGGCCATGCGGCCACCAGTCCCTTCAAGGGAACGAGGCGGCACACGCCGCTGCCCCTGCTCATACACACCGGGCCGTTACCTCAGAGGGAGAAACCAACGACCGAACCGCTTCAAAGCCAGCACCACTCCACACGTACACCGAAATCTTAGCTCACTACAAAAACGACCGCCGTCGCTTCCCGCCACCTCAATCACGATTAACGTGTGACGAACAAACCACTTTCCGGCGCCTAAAAACCAATTCGTATCCCTATACCACCCTACTACACGCTATGTATCCAACCCAATACTCTGCCACCTCTAACTTCTGCCCTGTTGCTGGCACGCTATACCACATGGTATGGGAGTGCCAACGGACCCCCACTCTAACCCCAAATCCCAACCCTACCTATGAGCAGTGGGTGGAACAGCTCACGCTCTCCGAGGTCTCGGACCACCGCCTACAGGTGGAACGGGCCCGGACGGCTCGCCAGCTCCAAGGCATCTTGGAATAAGGATGCCTCTCACTGGGTGGAGGCCCTAAGGACATCCTCCTGCTCCTACAATAAATGTTTGTCTCTCTCTCTCTCTCTCTTTCTCTCTTCGCAGTAGGCTAATCTGTCCAGACAAAACTTGAAAACCACCTTGTAGTGCTGGCCACGTCCGAGAGCTTCATACCAACTGGCACACTTGGTACTAATTGCGTCGCACCATGCATTCCCTTCCGATGGCATTGTTCGCCTTCGTTTGACTGCTAAAAGATAAATAATCGTGGGCAAGATATAACGACATTTAAAAAATTCGAAAACACGCGAGCACTTATGTGTCGTGGACGCGAAAGAGTTAATGTCCAATTGAACGTGACTGAGTGCTCCTGCCGCTTTGGCGCTGCGGGAAATTGTGGTTGTTGCGCCGCTTTGCAAAGTCAGCGGAGCGCGTGTTTCATGCACCGCAAAACACAGAACTTACCACAGCTGCAACTCTCCGCTTTCGGCGTGGCTCGGCGTTCCCAGCAGCGGGCTTCTCAACTGTCAATCGCGATGGTCTTTGTTTGGTTACCTACACACGAAAATTTTAGTGTCTGTCTGTCTGTCTGTCTGTCTGTCAGAAATATTTTCCAGGGAGTGTTACACCCAACAGGTAACCAACTTTAAGTAAAATAGTTTGCGCCCAGACAATTCCTTATTTTTTTGTTATCTTATTTTAGTTTTTACGTTTAAAGTTAAAGATCAAGTGCGCAAAAAGCATGAGCAGAAAACAGAGAGGATGGGTGGGATACGCATCAAAAAAGTTCGGGGGGGGAGGGTGTTCATCAACCCTTGCCCCCCTCCGCACACACACACTTCTGGCTAAGCCCTTGTCTATCTGTACCTCGATTCAACCGCCCAGCCAGAAGTTCAAAGAATTATTGAGCCAAGGACGCGGTTTTTTTGCCGGCCGCGGCGGCCACTTTTCTGATGGAGGCGAAAAGCGACCACACCCGTGTGTTCGAAATTTCGGCGCAGGTTAAAAAACTCCAGGTACTCAAAACTAATCCGGAGCCCTCCGCTATGGCGCACCCCACAGTCTGTATAGCGTCGCTGCGTTAAACCTCATAAAGAATACAAAATTATTAAACGAATAATTTATGCAGGCAAGAAATTTCCAAACTATCAATTCTGGTAGCATGCTTTCAGGGGCTTAATTTTTACGGAGCAGGCACAAAAAAAAAAAACGTGTTAGGAACAATATTTTACCGCAAGATGAAAAAGAGCTCGCGTTCAAGCCTGGAGATCGTGGCTAGAGCGCCAGGCAAACAGTAAAAAACGGCCTCAACAGAGGGCGCACGAACAGTGCGAAAACGAAAAATTGAATCCAGTCGGCCTTCTTTGTGTATATCATGGAAGAACCGAGATAGGAGGGGTACAGTGTGAGAGGTGGACGGGCATGGTTTGCAGACGGCTATCGTGTTTTGTCAACATTTGTAGCGAAATGAGTGCATACGCTGCCAATTTTCGTTTTTTCTATTGGGAAGTTCGCGCTAAAGAATGCGGAGTGCTTCTCGCAGTGGAATTCCCCACAAGGAGCTGTTTTCTGTCCCAGACGCCGGTCCTGAACTCTGGCTTTATCCAGCAATTGGCCATTTAATGTTTTCGCATTAAATAATTCAGTATGTCACATACGCTGGGGTGTAACGTGCCGAGCGTTCCCGAGGCTTACCTTAAGGTACTCAAGGAAAACCCCTAGAGACGCTTCTTTTGTTCGCTGCTGCTCGTCGACGCTCCGATTATAGCGTCGTAGAAGACTCCTGCCGGGGTTGTTCATCAAATACCTTTACACCAGCAATGCTATAGAAGAAGAAGAAGAAGAAGAAGAAACACATTTATTTAGGAGGAGGAGGAGGAGGAGGAGGAGGAGGAAAGGCGTTTATTTATATTTTGTAGTGCTTGGGCGGCACTCCACCGAGGGCTCGTGCCACGTGCAACAGTTCCCAACGGTTGCTTCCTTTTCTCCCAATGAGCCCTTGGTTATTCAGATTGTTATATCATCCGCGTACATGGCATGCCTTATGTCCGGGATGTCTTGCAGCTTTCTGGTCAGGCCTATCGTCGCTGCATTAAATAGTAGGGTTGATATTACAGAGCCCTGTGGGGTGCATTTTTTAGGTATCCTGAAGTTGTCAGTGCGGGCGTCATTTATGCCAATCGTGGCTGTTCGATTCGAAAGAAACGCCCTCCCATAGCCGTGGATTCGTTTCCCACAGTTAAGGTAATCTAGGCCTGTTAGTATGGTCTCATGACTCACGTTATCAAAGCTCCTTTGATGTCAAGCGCCATAACTATCCGTTCACCTGTGGTGGTTACGTTCTTCAGAACTTCCTCTTTCAGTTGGAGGAGCACATCCTGTGCAGAGAGCTTTGCTCGAAATCCGAACATAGTGTGCGGGAAAAGGTCCTTCTCTTCCATATAGTTTTGAAGCCGTTGTGTTAATATTCGCTCGTAAAGTTTGCCGAGGCAAGTCGTGAGCGAAATTGGTCTAAGGTTCTCAACCTGGAGCTTCTTTCCTGGCTTGGGGATGAGTATGACCTCCGCATGTTTCCACTATGTTGGAACAGTCTCTGCCTCCCAGTGTGTATTAATGAATGCAGTTAGCTCTTCGATGACCCGCCGCGGTTACTCAGTGGCTAAGGCGTTGCACTGCTCAGCACGAGGTCGCGGGTTCGATTCCCGGGCGCGGCGGCCGCTTTTCTGATGGAGGCGAAAATCAAAAACGCCCGTGTGCACGAGATATCGGCGCACGTTAAAGATCCCCAGGTGGTCAAAATTAATCCGGAGCCCCCCACTACGGCGCACCTCATCGCCTGCGTTTCGTCGGTGCGTTAAACCAATCAATCAATCTAGCTCTTGGATGGCTTCATTGCCAAAGTTGCGTAAGATGGAGTTTCCTACGCGATCTGCCCCTGGAGCTGTGTTTTTGGTTATACTCTGTATGGCTACATAGACCTTCTCTTTGGTAATGGCTCTGTCGAGTTTGGAGTTCTCTGCTCTTCTGTATTTGTCAGTGTAGCAAGGCGGGTGATGATTCCCGAAGCATTTCTCTATTTCTTTATCGAGTAATTCGGACTCAGTGCCTCCGAACGTGTGAGAGAGGCAGCAAAGTCAGTTTACGATGGTGGCCGCCGTTTTGGCGGCGACCGCGGCCGCCCGGGCGATCAGCGAAGCTTGATCCTCCTGGCCTGGGCAGCGCAACGCCTACTCCCACCGAGGACGTTAGTACGCATCGGCCACAGAGCTGGGGGGGGGGGGGGGGGGGGGGGGCGGCGACAGTCGCCACTAAATAGGGTACTTCCTGTCTCCGACAGTTGGAGCCCAGTTATCGGACCTTATGGGTGAGCGGTAACCCGTGGCAGGGGGGGCCGCATATTTGGCAATTGGCACTGTCTGATGCCCTCGCTGAGCAATCAGTCTTGGAAGAGAGTCAGACAAAAGGATTGGAGCAAAATTGCTTCCCTCATTCCCACCCTTTTTCCCATAACCCATCCCGATGTCCAAGTTCCCGTTCCCAGCAACCCACCCTATCCGGCTTTTTCCTAGGGGCGACAAGAGGGGTCCCCCCGGGCTCGTCCCACTGGTGGTGGGTCGCAAGAAAGTCTTCCCGTTAATTTCTTTCCACCTTCGTGTGGACAAAATTCTCTTTGCCGGTTGGCCTGTTTTTGTACTGTTGCCATTGGGTATAACCGGTTGTACTTCGTGTGGTACCGGGGAGCTATTGAAAGCTCCATTTACTCGATGCTCACATGTGGTTATTTTCGGGTAGGGATCTCTCGGGCATCCCCACATATGCATCGGTACGTACTGTATAACCCTTGCTATCCGCGCGTGCGCATTGCTGCCGTAATAGCTGTCAATCACGAGCTGCCTGTTTTGCTGCTACCAGCACGACTAGGTTGTTTGGGAGGCCTCGGTTTCAATCCCAACGTTCACCGCTAAAGCAGAACAATTCCTCGGGTACAACTAACAGGCAACATTTATTTTCTCTGTTATTATTGTCCTCTGCTTTGGTAAGCCAAAACTAAGCCTCTGCTTTCACGAGCCCCTCGGGACCGTGGAAGCTCAATGGCCAAACACGTGGCATCCGCGATCTCAGACGTGTCGTCCTCTCGCGGCTGTCTCGTGCGTCATTGCTTTGCAAAAGCGGAGAATCCTGCAAAGGCCATTCCTTGTCGTTCATGCAAACAGCGGCAACAGCCCCAGCGGGTGAGGAACAAGGAAAAACGGGGTGGAGTGTTCCAAATACCGCGGAAAGGATTAATTTTGTCTTTTTCGGGCTTCTGCATAAACATACAAACAGAGCGCCTTGAAAGGGGTGTTTATGTTGATGTAAATTTATATCAGCGTTCGTTGACTCTCACATACCCGTCGGCCATGGACGGAAGCCCGCCAGTGCTGTTGTTTGTACTAAGGAAACAGGCTTCAGTCACATAGAGAAGGGTCGGAATCACGCTGGTACGTCTTCGCGTAGACATGGCAAAGAATGGCCTTCCTCAGCAATTCAAGAGGCAGGTGCCTGTCGGAGACTAGCAAACATTGTCACTGTGGGGAGGAAAAGAAATTCGACGTGGCGAAGCAGCTAAGGCCTTATTTGGCGCCCATCGATCTGTCTTGCCGCGATATACGTGCAGCGTATACATTTGTGGTCGGAACATACATACAGCAGGGGCGATGGTGTTTGGTTGGAATGTGAGTTTTGTGACGGGCCGTCTGGGGCCTAAGCTTCAACAGAAAATCGTGCTCGAAGACGACTAAGAAAAACTATGCACACCGCAGCGCTGTGTGGTGTATTGTATTTCTTTTGTATTGAATTTCTTTTGCTGACGTTTTGTCGGCTCTCTTCTTAAGCAGTACGCCCCAACTATGCCGGGTTGGCCAACTCCCATTCGTTTTTACATGTTTGGCGTTCAGCATAAGACCACAAATATTGTCAAACAAGGGATGCAGGTTGTAGGAATAATTTTTTGTCTTATTAGGTTGCAACAATGTTGCTGACCGAGGTCTGGGGTGCGCACAGACCTAGAAACCCTGATGTGCGTGCGTGAAGGTATGTGTGTGGGGGGCGAGTGAGAGAGTGAGAGGGAGAGAGAAAGACAGAGAGAAGAAGAGAGAGAGAAAGACAGAGAGAAATTAAACGACTTATCGAGGCCGCCTCCTGTACGGCGAACGGCACATTTGAGGGCCTCGGCTGGCAGGCCTTACGCATCACAACGCAAGGCAACAGCAGTCATCGAGTCAACATAAATGGCGGTCGTAGCAGCGCGAGCCCACACCGGAACTGTTGAGCGATTCCCGAAGAGAAAAGCTCGCAGCGAGTTATTGCTTCCGTTTTATCCTTTCCCATCTGGCAACTTTTGCTTCTTCTCCGGTCCGCCTCCACGTATCTCTCCTCGGTGTTTACTGCACACTTGCTTCTTCACTGCGAGTGAAAATAACCGGCGAGGATCGTATAAGCAGATAAAGCACCAGTGTTGTATACCATATAAGCACGAAGTGAGTGGCAAATCTCTTAAGTACGGGGCTGTTTTAATTTCCCGATGCCACTCATGGGCTGTCGGCCACCTAATAGGATCCCAAACGCCTGGGAGCCTTGAAAAGGTGTTTGTGACGGCTCCTAATAAACTGTACGGCCCACTTGCTGCCATGGTAAACGCCGCACCAAGTACTTCTCCTAATAGGGGACGATTGATTAGTTTGATTAGGGAGACAGCACTCTGTTTGAAGTACGTCAGTGTAACTTTATTCTGCCCGCAAAGCACTCGCTTAGGTTCTCATTTTACCGCGACCACGTCAAGGTCGATTTGTTTTGAAAGCCTGGGATGCTTTGTACTCACAGTAGCAAAGGCAACTGGGGCGTTCTGTCGGTTGAAACCCCTCTTCCGCTCCTCATGCTGAAAACTCTTACGCATGCGTGAACTTTTAGCGTGGCAAATGGTACCAAGAATAATCAGTGGTTTCTGTACTTAAAATAGTCAATCAAACGCCATGGTATTTTTTTTGTTGAAAACAAATTTAAAAGAACAATCCTTTAAAGGCCACCAGCTACAGAAAGTGAAAGTTCCAATGATTTCGAAATAGCTTCGATGTATTCAGAGGCGCCTTCATACGCCTTCCGTGTGTACATTTGTGATGCGCGTTCCATGAAGACACTTTATGCCGACGGGAGTGTGTTTTTCAGGCGCTGGCCAGAAGCGCGAACATAATTTACGACCTTATTACTATAGAGATAGCGTAGTTCCGATTGAGTGCTGGTGAAGGCTTGTTTGTTCTTAAATCGAATCTGTACTTAAATAATAACTTACCGCATCCGGTGGTGAAGCATCGGGTGCGTTAACTGAATGTTGTGGGTGGGGATCCCACAAAGGGCGCATATTTATTCCGCTTTACTTGATCTTTCACATCTGGGTGTTCTTGTTGACGTTTAAGGCTGCCCGATTTCCTTTCTGTGCTGATTCTGTTGGGCTCTCCTTCTTAATCATGATGAACTACAAGCATTTCGATGCCTTCGGTTGTGGAACTTTTGGTTCCGCAGGTCGCGTAAGAGTGTTGGATACCAGTGGATTGCGCCTTTAGACGCTGTAGCCACCATGAGGGAGTTAAAAACAAGGACATTTATCTCAGGTTGCTGGAGTGTCGCCCGCTAGTAGACTTTAATATGATACACGTACATTAGCGTACGTATACTGGTAGGTAGAAAAGAGTACTGGTGTCTCGGTAGCTGAACTGGCAAGGCAACACACGGGGTGTTTCAGGGAAGACTTCATGTCATTTTAAAAAATACGCTTTCGGAGGTAAAATAGCTTTTCCTGCGCGAAGTGATCAGGGGCGGTATTCTCGTAAGTGTCCCTTTTGAAAACGTCCCTTTTGCGCCCCTTCCTCATGACGTACTTCCGGGTAAGCAGTGAACGTTGGCAATAGGTTTTCCGCGCTTGCGTTACGTCGCTTCCGGTTGTTTGCTTTTAGCCAATCAGGGCTTGCCAAAAGAGACACTTTTGAAAGGGAAGCGAAAGGAACAAAACTCGAGAATACCGCCCCAGGTGCCGTTGAGGACGCAATAAAACGAGTCCCAATTACGATTAACGGTAACAAATAATTTGTACCTATTAATTACTTTCCTTAATTACTGCAGTTAGGTGTGCGATTGTAACGTGAAAATTGTAGAGTATCATATCAGTCAAACCGACATCCCACGTTAGATTCGCGAAAATATAATTGCGCACAGTACTATGGGCTGATTAACTCCGTCCTCCGAACACGCGTTTCTAGAGATCGGCGGCTGCAAAGTGCCGCAAAACAACGCCTCTGTGTTGACGTCACGTGTCAAACGTACGCAGCGCTTTATCAGCGCGCCTCCGCAGGTCCGCTGTAGCGTGGCCGTGATAAAGGGCGGCGTACGTTTGACATGTGACGTCAACACAGAGGCGTTGCTTTGCGGCACTTGATTGATTGATTGTAGGGTTTAACGCGCCGACGCAACACAGGCGATGAGGCGCGCCGTAGTGGAGGGCTCCGGATTAATTTTGACCACCTGGGAATCTTTATCGTGCGCCGAAATCTCGTACACACGGGCGTTTTTGCTTTTCGCCTGCTTTGCGGCACTTAGACACCGATCTCTAGAAACGCGTGTTCGGAGGACGGAATTACTCAGCCCATAGTACTGCGCGCAATTACATTTTCCCGAATCTAACGCGGGATATCGGTTTGACTGATGATCCTCTACAATATTCACATTACAATTATACACCTAACTGCAGTAATTAAGGAAATTTATTAATAAGTACAAATTATTATTCGCTACCGTTAATCGTAATTTGGACTCGTTTTATTGCGTCCGCCGCAGCACCTGATCGCTTCGCGCAGGAAAAACAATTTTACCTCCGAAAGCCTTTTTTTTTAATTACTTGAAGTCTTCCCTGAAGCACCCTGTAAAGTGATTCCAGTACAACAGGACATATGTACGACGTATAACGTCTGTGCCACGTCGGCCAGCGTATGTTTGAGATATTGAGATTAACTCTTTTCTCCCGTACAAATGACAGATTATCTTTGGACGCTGGAATCGGGCGAGTTGGTTCATGATCACAGGATTATGAGCATGTTTTATTCTCGACGTCCTTCGTTTTCGACGTTCAAGTTTGGATTTCTAGGTATAATTGTGCCTTATTTCGTTCCCAAAATCACACGCATCGCTGATATTCAACATTGGCCACCGTCTTTTATTTCATAAGTAGAGGGTAGTTGATGTTATTTACAAAGCCAATATATACAATATATACAATATACAATATACAATATACAATATATACAAAGCCAAAAACTCGCACAAACTACGGGCACCAGAAATTGAGCTACCAGATTCCTAACATTTTAAACAGTCACCCCGCAATTTTAACCATGGCACAAGATGCTAAATCTGAACAAGGATTTAAGAGGGAATTAGACATGTACCTTTTGGAATTACAGTAAAAAACGTGTATTTTAACTTTTTGTTTCTTTTAGAAACTTTGAGGTATTTTTTTTCCGCTGTATGAAACCTTGTACTGTATTATTGTTTGTTTATGAAAACAGATTTTTTTCCGGTTTATGAAATCTTGTACTATAATTATTGTTTGTTTATGAAAACTGAGAACTGTTTTTTTTTTGTTCTTTCTTGCTGTGAATTCTTGAATTCTACTCATTGTTTCCTGAAATCCGAGAGCTGATGTGTATGTTTTTTTCCTAGTGGAATTGTCATTGTAATTATTGTGTCTTTTTGTAAACTGAAAGCTGCTTTTCTATGTGTTAATTGTGTGCATTCTTTTGTTAATTTTTATTGTCACAAAGTACGTGCCATTTCCCGCAGAGTCGTGCCAAAACGTGGGGGGGGGGGGAAGGGGGACGTCACCTTGTCAGGCTTTTTTTTTTCCTGTAGCCTTTTTGACCGTCCCCCTCGACAACTGTATAGCCAGTCTTGTACATGTTGTCGCAATAAACTTTCAACTTTCAACTTTCAACTTACTTTCTTTGCCCCCTCATCTTGAAAGGTCGGCTCCTGTAATATGCACTTCTTCCTAACAGCAAAGCACCTTTTACAGGTAGTGTGAAGAAACTTTTTATACCTTTTTGACAGTGATAGGTAGAATGATAACGCAAGTACAATAAGCTGTCCCCATGGACGACAATCGCATTTATCCCGCAAGTTTTCGGGAGCCTCACTTTTGTAAAACCGTAACCACTTGCACGCTTCTTGGTTGTAACCGATGTGGGAACGCGACCTTAGCGCGTTCCCTTTGGTTCGGCTTCGCCACACCGCTTGCTCCTCGCCGGAACTCGCTCGGCAAGACGTCGGTGAGGGGGATCTACCTCCTCGCCGTAGGAGTGTCTTTAAGCCGGCGAGCGCGCGCGGGATGCGAGCTGCGGGGGGGGGGGGGGGGGGGGTTGGAGCTCGGGAAGCGAGGCGTCAGGACGCGCCTGGTGATCTCCTTCCTTCGAGGGTCGGGCAAAAAGGAGGGCGACAATGGCTGCCATCGGTGTCCCAGCGAGGCAAACGCGAGCGCGCTGAGGCGGCGCCCCGGCGATGACTGTTGTCGCGGTGAGTCGAACCTCTCGATTCCCTTAAATTGCCCGGGCGAGGAACTAGATCCTCGCCGTCAACCAGCTAGCCTGCATGCTCTTTGAATGTTTATTATTCGGTAATAAATGTCAATGAGCGAAAACACTTGTCGCTTCCTTTGTTCCGGTGAGCCACGGCCCGCCGCAGCTGGCGCGGCACAGCGCGCCACAGCTGGCGCGGCACAGCGCGCCACAGCGCGCAGCCGCGGGGTGGGAGATAGCTTGCTAGCTGGACGAAACGAGAAGACGAAGACTGATTAGTCTCTCTCGTCGCCGGTTTAGCTATTGCAGGGAAAAGTAAACCAATCTACTTTAACCCCTCTATAACCCCACATCTGGCGCCCAACGTGGGGCTGGCTCTCGGAACATGGAACATGTCTTTGTTCGGTGTGAGAAAAGTTCTTTGTCCGAACTTGACAAGTGTTACTGCTAGCGTGAATCAGATCGCTAGCGGAGGCAGGCGTACTTTCTTGAGAGCGGAGTGAACGTTGCTACATTGTGCTAGAACATGTGAGCGCCGAGTTTTCTCAGTGCGCCGTTTAGGCGGGACGGTTCCGCCGCGGCACGGTGAGGCACTGAAATTTTGATGTCCAGCACCCATGACGCGCTAGGGCATAAGGTCCGCGCTGTAATTGCAAGCCCGAAGTGAGCGAGTACGGAAGCTGCGTTGTTTGCCCCGATTTTCTTTTTCTCTGCTGTCTCTTTTATCGACTCCGTGAGTCGGGGCTCTTTGAGCCGTGTGGCCAGGGGCCACGGGTGCCGTATGGGCTGTCTGGTATTGCGGCTCGGCACCGGGCGTTCCGACATCGCAAGACGCGATGGGCGCCGCCGCTCATTAAGCTGTTTGTGTTGCAGCGAGCGGGTAGGGCGGACGACAAAGCCGATGTCTCCTTCACGGCTGTGCGAATGGGGCAGTAGAGCAAGCCTCTGGGTTGCCGGTCGTTGTCAAAGATGCGTATTGCCCGAAGGCTTTTCGGAGCCGGCACCGCGTGGGAGAGGGCACGACCGAGGGAGACGTAGCTCGGGAGCAGACGGACGGGAAACGGCCCCTCTTCTCCATTGAATGGCGGGGTGCGTGTCGTCGGAATGCTTGTTTTAAGTGGTTCTGCACGTAGCGAGAAAAAAGATCTCCTTCGCCTCAAGAAAGTGAGTTTTTTTGTGCGCTGTTGGAAACCGTCTTTTGACAGCCGCAATTGTTTAGCATTGTGCCACGCGGCCGATGCTGAGGAATAGCATTTCTTCCTTGCCTGACTTCATGGCTTGCGGGAATGCCGATGTGATACGCAATGCGAGTTGAGTCACCCAGGCTTGCTTGCTACGCGATGTCTGCGATGCCACCTGCTGCTCCGAGTCTACGAGCGTTCCAGAGCTGGGGACCACTCGCGGCTGTCCTGGCGTGGCGGCTACTTGGAGGAGGCCTGGCAGCGGCTCCGTGGGAGCTCCCTACGGCTGCTGTTTACCTTCATAAGGGAGGGCGTGTTGGTGCGGGCGGCGCCGTCGTGTGCATCATCGCTTGGCGTCACTTCGGTGCTGGGCCGCACTTTGCGTTCGGGAGGCTCCTGGGCCTGCTGATACGTCCTCGGCGCATCCTGGCTGAGAGCAGCGGCTGTACGGCGGTCATCTGTCAGCGCAGTCGCTACACTTGCTTGGGCTGGCTTCAGCCCTACCCTTCGAAACCCTGGCCTGCTGTCTTCGGCCAGGGCCGGACGGGACCTGCTGATCATCACCACCGACTGACAAGAGCGCCAGTGCGAGCAACGATGCTCGTGTTGGCCTGAGCTGTGCTGCGCTACGTCGAACCTATGGCTGAGAACTCTGCGGCCCCCGTTGCATTGGGCCAGCTGATGCCTTCTCAGCGGGTCTTGACGAAAGCAGCCCCGGACACCGCTGTCGACGACAAGACTGCATCTGTGCATGACATGCGTGTTCGAACAACCTCGGTGTTACCTGCGACACCTGAGCGTTGGATTGTGCATGTGGCTGACGATGCCTGCTTGATGACGGCGAGTGCGAGGACAGCTACAACGCGGGGGCGAACCTTCATGTTCTGTATAGTTTACGAACATTGCGTTTACATGTCCCCGTGTGCTATTCTTTCCACCGTACGGAAACGTTTAAGGTTGGAGGGATGTGGGAACGCGACCTTAGCGCGTTCCCTTTGGTTCGGCTTCGCCACACCGCTTGCTCCTCGCCGGAACTTGCTCGGCAAGACGTCGGTGAGGGGGATCTACCTCCTCGCCGTAGGAGTGTCTTTAAGCCGGCGAGCGCGCGCGGGATGCGAGCTGCGGGGGGGGGGGGGGGTTGGAGCTCGGGAAGCGAGGCGTCAGGACGCGCCTGGTGATCTCCTTCCTTCGAGGGTCGGGCAAAAAGGAGGGCGACAATGGCTGCCATCGGTGTCCCAGCGAGGCAAACGCGAGCGCGCTGAGGCGGCGCCCCGGCGATGACTGTTGTCGCGGTGAGTCGAACCTCTCGATTCCCTTAAATTGCCCGGGCGAGGAACTAGATCCTCGCCGTCAACCAGCTAGCCTGCATGCTCTTTGAATGTTTATTATTCGGTAATAAATGTCAATGAGCGAAAACACTTGTCGCTTCCTCTGTTCCGGTGAGCCACGGCCCGCCGCGGCTGGCGCGGCACAGCGCGCCACAGCGCGCAGCCGCCGGGTGGGAGATAGCTTGCTAGCTGGACGAAACGAGAAGACGAAGACTGATTAGTCTCTCTCGTCGCCGGTTTAGCTATTGCAGGGAAAAGTAAACCAGTCTACTTTAACCCCTCTATAACCCCACACCCTAAAAGCGGTTCACTACTCGCGCACCATACATACCCATGGTGCGCAGCGACGATTTGGCTTAAACTTACGACGTCGCCCAGACCCGCGATTGGCGGAGGTCCGCACTTCTTGCGTGAATTCCCTGCTTCCCTTTGACTGGAACAGCTTGATAAGCTAACAGTCGCCATTTCTTATACTTGGACCACTTATGTTCACTTCGTGCAGAGGGATGAATACTGTTGTTGTGTTCGACCGTTTTGTCACTATAAATGAGGTCCGATTACTATTTAAAATCTACTACAGTGCAATGTGCACCATATCGTCGTCTCAATAATCAAGAAAGCAACATGCACGCTCACACAACTTCCGCCATTACCATTCTGTAAGCCATACTAGCAAAAGCCGGCTGTGACACGTAAACAGGCTAGTTGAAGCGCTAAATTGCTGCCTTGGTTTGACATGCGGTGGCCTCATACTGTAGTACCCGCCGCGGTGGCTCAGTGGCTAAGGCGTTGCGCTGCTGAGCACGAGGTCGCGGGTTCGATTCCCGGCCGCGGCGGCCGCTTTTCTGATGGAGGCGAAAAGCAAAAAACGCCCGTGTGTACGAGATTTCGGCGCACGTTAAAGATCCCCAGGTGGTCGAAATTAATCCGGAGCCCTCCACTACGGCGCGCCTCATCGCCTGCGTTGCGTCGGCGCGTTAAACCCTACAATCAGAATCATCTCATACTGTAGTACCATAGTAACTTACTAATACTAGAGATGTACAACTGCACTGACGAACATTACATTTCATAACTATTTGCAGACACATGGGTATGCATACGATGGTTTTATATTATTGTTATTTACAGCATAGTGCGGTCTTGAAAAGACCAAGCAGCAGAGGCACAAAAAGTTCTTGTGGCAAACAAACGTATGCGTGAAAATTATAATTGAAACACGTGTACACAAAATAGAAGAAAAAGGTAAACGGTACAGATCTGTACACAGGCCGCTAAACATGGCTTAACACGAAGTGTAAGTGAGAGCGAGAGTGTTAGTGTGAGTGAGAGTGAGAGTGAGAGTGTGAGTGTGAGTGTGAGTGAGAGAGAGTGAGAGTGAGAGTGTGAGAGTGAGAGTGAGAGTGAGAGCGGAGTGTGAGTGTGAGTGTGAGTGAAAGTGAGAGTGAGAGTGTGAGTGTGAGTGGAGTGAGAGTGTGAGTGTGTGAGAGTGTGAGTGTGAGTGTGAGTGAGAGTGAGAGCGAGAGTGTGAGTGTGAGTGAGAGTAAGAGTAAGAGTTAGAGTACGAGTGAGAGTAAGAGTGAGAGTGAGAGTGTGAGTGTGAGAGTGAGAGTGAGAGTGAGAGTGAGAGTGTAAGTGTGAGTGTGAGTGTGAGTGAGAGTGAGAGTGAGAGTGTTAGTGTAAGTGAGAGTGTGAGTGAGAGTGAGAGTATGAGTGTGAGTGTGAGTGTGAGTGAGAGTGAGAGTGAGAGTGTGAGTGAGAGTGAGAGTGAGAGTGTGAGTGTGAGTGAGAGTGAGAGTGGGAGTGGGAGTGGGAGTGGGAGAGGGAGTGGGAGAGGGAGAGGGAGAGTGAGAATGAGAGCGTGAGTGTGAGAGCGTGAGTGAGAGTAAGAGTGAGAGTGAGAGTGATACCGTGAGTGAGAGTGAGAGTGAGTGCGAGTGTGAGAGTGTGAGTGTGAGTGTGAGTGAGAGGGAGAGTGAGTGCGAGTGTGAGAGTGTGAGTGTGAGTGTGAGTGTGAGTTTGAGAGTGTGAGTGTGAGTGTGAGTGAGTGAATGAGTGTGAGTGAGTGAGTGAACGTGTGAGTGTGAGTGTGTACCTTTTGCTATATACCTTTTGCGATATCCTCATAATTATAACCAGAAAGCATTTTTATATTTGCTCCACGTGATCCCCCTCGACGAGACCTTTAATTTGATACCCCACACACCCTAGCAGGGTCATATGGCATTCATACCAGTCAAAATAACCATGACTTTCATGACTGTAGCCAGGACGCATTATTTAGGTGTCCGACGTGATTCCCCTAACTGGAACCTTCAATTTGACGCCCTACATGCTTCAGCGGCCTCACCTTGAATTTAACCCAATCTATGACTCATAATGACTATCTCATGATTCGAACTACGAAGCCTTTTTGTATTTGTACCACGTGATTCCCCTCGTCAAGATCGTAAATTTGATACCCTACACGCCCTAGCGGGGCCACTTCGAATATTTAGTCGAATATAAGACTCGCTATGACAATCTAATGGTTATAACCAGGAAGCATTTTTGTATATCTCCCACGTGATTCCGCTCATCAAGACCATTAATTTGATACCCATCACATCCTAGTGGAATCATCTTGAAATTAAACCAATCAATGACTAACCATGACTATCTCATGATATAGCCCTACCACATTTTTGCTCACGTGATTTCCCTTATCGGAACCTTCAATTTGATGCCCCGGACACCCAGTGGCATCATTGTGAATTTTAACCTAATTTATGACCCATTTTGACTATGTCATTATAATAATCAGGAAGCACGTGATTACCCTCATCGAGACCTTTAATTTGATACGCCACATGCCCTAGCGTCATGAACTTGAATTTTAACCGAATCTATGACTCACCATGACTACGTCATGATATATCCATAACTCATTTTCGTCCCGTATGATTCCCCACATCGAGACCTTGAATTTGATTCCCCACATGCCCTCGCAGCGTCATTTTGAATTTTAACCCAATCTATGACTCATTATGACTGCCTGATGACTACAATCAGGAAGCATTTTTTTGTTTACCCCGCTTGATTCCGTTAATCCGGACTTTTCCTTTGATACCTTACATGCCTTAGCCTCATCAGTTTCACTTTTCACCCAATCTAATGTGGTCATTATTCCTTCTTAAGGGGCGCTGCCCAGTCAATTCAGCTAATTCATTTGAAACAGCAGAAAGGACAGCCCCCGCCCCCATTTCCCCCCGGCTCTCACCTCTTCCTTTGTGACCCCCAGTATATCAAGCCGTTAACAGTAGCAGGCGAACAACCAGCACGCCAGCGCCGCCGTGTGCTTTCCCACCACCCTTTCCCACGTTCTTAGTGGATCCGTCAGGAGGAAAAGTTAAGACAACCCTTTTTTATGACCTCACCAGTCAATTATCACTCACGCGCCCAGCCGCGAAAATTAGGTATACAGCAAGTGCTTATGGTCATGAAAATTCAACAAGAAACTAAAAAAAAATCAGACACCCCCTGCCTCCCAACCGATCATGCAGATCGCGATTGGTGCCGTACCCGCAGGGAACCAGAATTCCGAGCCTACAGTGACGCATGAAACTTAACAGCCAACCATAGCTGCCTGCTAGGCTACTCATATGTACTCAAACTCAAAATGGACTCAAAACTCCTATGTACTCAGAACTGAAAATTTACTCAAAACTCAATATGTAATCAAACTCAAAATGTACTCAAACTCAAAGTGTACTCAGAACTCAATATGTAATCAAACTCAAAATGTACTCAAACTCAAAGTGTACTCAGAACTCAAAATGGACTCAAACTCAAAATGTACTCAGAACTCAAAATGGACTCAAACTCAAATTGTACTCAGAACTTGGCGGCGGCTCCAAACGAATACCTATCCACATCCCACCCGCCTCCACCTCATCTTCCCCACCCAACAACCTTCCCTCTGCGCTTACTGTCCCCAGCCTGGCACCCTCTACCACATCATATGGGAGTGCCAACGAACTCCAGACTTGCCCCCCCTTTCCAACCCAACCTTCGAGCAGTGGAGGGCTTCCCTGGCCAGCCCGGACCCGGATATCCAGCTTAAGTTGGTGACCCGAGCCCGGACGGCCAGCCGAAGTCAAGGCATCCCGGACTAGGGACGCCTTCCACGGGGCGACGCCCACCCATCAGCCTCTGCTGGAGAAATAAAATTTTTTTCTCTCTCTCTCACTCAGAACTCAAAATGGACTCAAACTCAAAATGGACTCAAACTCAAATTGTACTCAGAACTCAAAATAGACTCAAACTCAAAATGCACTCAGAACTCAAAATGGACTCAAACTCAAAATGTACTCGAACTCAAAATGGACTCAAACTCAAAATGCACTCAGAACACAAAATGGACTCAAACTCAAAATGTACTCAGAACTCAAAATGGACTCAAACTCAAAATGCACTCAGAACTCAAAATGGACTCGAACTCAAAATGTACTCAGAACTCAAAATGGACTCAAACTCAAAATGGACTCAAACTCAAAATGTGCTCAGAACTCAAAATGGACTCAAACTCAAAGTGTACTCAGAACTCAAAATGGACTCAAACTCAAAATGCACTCAGAACTCAAAATGGACTCAAACTCAAAATGTACTCAGAACTCAAAATGGACTCAAACTCAAAATGTGCTCAGAACTCAAAATGGACTCAAACTCAAAATGTACTTAGAACTCAAAATGGACTCAGAATTCACTAGGTCTCAGGCGTACTCAAACTCAATCGGACTCAAACTCAGTCGGGATCACTCGGCTCAAACTCACTCAAGCTCAAACTCACCATGCCACACTAGCCTCGCGCTCACTCAAACTCAAACTCACGCGTGAGTTTGAGTCCAAATGAGTCTGAGTGAGTGGACTCATGAGTGAGTTCGCCGACCTCTGTCCAGAATACAGTTCCAACTACGAAGCTGAACTAATAGCCATAAAAAGGCAATAGAATTTATAATAACAAACAAAGCAAGCAATAGCCATCAACTATTTACCGATAGTTGGTCCCTACTCCAAGCACTAAAAAACCCACTTAACACAAATCCAATAATTAACGAATTAAAACTAGTCCTTAGAGAGAATGCAGCAGTAAGTATAAAATTCAGTTACGTAAAAGCCCACAGCTCCTCAATAGGCAATAACTTTGCAAATGAATTGGCGAGAGAAGCCGCAAGAAACGGATATCCAACTTTTGTTCCAATAACAAAATCATTCATTTCGAAACATTTATATACCAAGTTAAACCAGGAGTGGAATAAGGTGTGAAATAAAGATGGCAAACCAAGTTATACTTATAGGCGGATTACGAACGTAAATCTTATTCCGGACCATTTTCCTTAAAACTTCTACTCTTCCCAAGCCCTGACAGGGCATGGTAGATTCCCGTTTTATTTTTGAAGATCCAGAATAACACAGGCATCTACATGCAAGTGTAGCAAGGATATAGAGAACTTTGATCATTATCTAACGGAATGCCCACTCTTAATAAATGAAAGGAAAATACTCGTTGAAAAACTAGGAGAGCACTTAGAGAACAGAAAACCGGAAATAATTAAGAAAAAGGAAACAAGATTAATTTTAGAAGAGATGGTTTTAAAAATAACGAATTCATTCTACAAGCATAAGAATAGACCAAGCATAACAGAGCACCAACACGATCAATCACAACAATATAAGATGGGATATGATACGGGGATGGAGCAGAAACGCCATGTTGGTGAGGCTTCCTCTGCCCACATCTCCAGTCATTCCCTTCTTACCCCATAACAACACAAGGAAACCAAGCAGAACACCAACAACACATAATCACAAAACACCAGGCGTAACAGATCTATATACCCGGTCAAGTCAGGTCACAAACAAATCATTAAGTAGAAGATCAAAAAACCAAGATCAAAGAATCAAGAATCAAGTAAACTTCAAGAACAAGAACAAACAAGACAAGACGTCTACCAAGGATCCAAGTCGACAGTAAAGATCAATTTTTAGAACGAAGGGTTCTTAAGGTTTAGTGTTTGTTCTTTTTCTTTTAATACTTGTAGAGTTTTCTGATTTTTCGTTTCAAACAAGGAAATTTTCCTTTCATGTTCAAAAACAAAAATAGCCCGCTAATAGTTTTCCCGTTCTCGGGCGGTGGTCGCTGATCTATCTTCTCTTCCCCATTACCCCCGCCTTTGTACCACTACCTCAACCCATATTTCTACCCCCTCCCCTTCCCTTTCTCTCCCTGCGATACATATGTGGTGCAGGCTGGGAACCTCTTTCCCTCTCACAGTCACCTCACCTCATCCGCAGACACTGATCTTTACGACGTTTTGTACATCGTTAAGACTAATGTTGAGGTTAGCTAACGTTAGGGCTGAATACAGGCCTTGAAACGCACCCAACCCACTTAAGGGGATTGGCAAGGGACCATACCGGTGTCATCAGAAGCTCACAGTCGATTCACCAACTGCTATTAGCCTGCGAGGTCAACACATACCCTCACACAAGGTTCCCTTACCCTTCTGAGGGAAATATTCAGCGAGTTTGTCACCTATGGCCCACGACTGAATTTTTATTCTAACCAGGCTGGCCCGGAGCATCCGCTCACGGACTCCTGGAATAAGAAGCCCCCCTTATCTCCATGGGTCCAAATAAACTAACTGTTGGTGTTATGGATGTTTTATCCTCGTCCAGTACCTCACACGGACACACATGATCGCGTTTCCCAAAGAGCAGCTTGTACACGTGATGATCAAAACTGTGCAGTAGCTCATCTACGGCAATAATTCACATTCATACCGCAAAGGAACTCATAAAAACCAGGACTTGCCGATAATTGTAACAGTGGTGCCTCCAGTGTACCGCCATGGGGTGTTGCAAAGAACAGCGGATAAATTTTATCCACTTAGTTCGTATGTTTCAACACGACACGTTTGATGCTGGAGTCGGTCTCTGATTGAGCAAAAACTCCCTTCCTGAAGCTAACCAGTGGTTTCTTATGCTAAACTAGGCTAAAATTACCGTCTTCTGGGAATCTGCGGAATGAAACTAGGGCGGAGAGGCCGCATTTGAAGCCGCCGGGTAGGCTTTTGCCGCCCGTACATTTGGCTGGAAAAGAAAGACTTGACATATCGAATAAAAACAAAGTTTTTGGGATTAAATTACCGTCGACATGAATGTCCAGCTCAGTTACTAAAAACTTGTTGCATTCGTACGGCGTATAGCCAGGTATGTGAGTTCGTATCTAATGGGAATATACAACGCCCAAGTTGAATTTCAGTGAACGAACACACTTTCCCAAACGGGAATTCATAAAAACAGCCATAATCAAATACGAATCCAGTTTTCGCGTGATGAAGCTCCACCTTGGTTTTCAGGGGGGCCGTAATCACAGGCTACGTGCGGAATAATGTCGACCATGTTAGAACCGTTAACGAGAGCCTAATTCTCGTATCCGGGATAGCTTGTGTTTTAACCCACCATCTGCAAAACAGCCACCAGGGCAGGATACCAAATTGGCGCCCTCGTGCATGCACCCACAAATTTCCCCACAGGTGCTAAGCACATCGCAGGCTATCTTAAGGGAGCGAGAAACTTTGAACTTCAGGTACAGCATACCCCTAAGGACAAAAGTCGTTCGTTCAGTTTAATGAGGCGCATTGTTTGCTTCTCACTGAAGCCACCCAGGTTGCTTCGCTCGCAGGAAATTTGCAAGTTTAAGTGAAAAGTTTTTTTGGGGTTTAAAGGACGCTCACGTTGCTCATTCCACGATGAAGAGCTCATAGCCACGACGTCTTGCTATTTTTTACACTCTAAATTTGACGCCCGAAATTTCAAACTTTGTCGCTCCAACTTCGGGCCACTTTTGAGAACAAACAATGGCTCGTAAAAGTTTCTCAACCCTCATCCCACAACTTGGTTGCTTTAAAAGCCGCCTGTAGTTTATATTTTAAGCTCCGGGGTCTTCAGGAGGGAAATCCCCCGTGCTTTCTTGTTCCCCGTGGTGCAGCTGTTTTGACGAAAGCAAAAAAAAAAAAAAACGTTAAAACAATCCTTTTGATGCTAGGTGAAAGAGGGAAGTGCAAGAAGGGAGTGAAATGTTTCTGTTTTCTGTGAATAGCGCTAACAAGAACATCCTCGTGCACGGCCAAGCCTGGTTCCGCCTTTATTTCTTAATCACGGCCATTGAGTCTGTGAAAATTTGCCGCTCCACCCACATTATAGTCACTATCAATTCAAGCGCCTCCAGGCCATCCCGAATGGCAGTGTTCTCTTAGCAGGCCAAGCAGAGCACAAAGGGTCTCGTACACGCAGCTTTGGTCCAAGGCAGGGTAAGACGGACACGTCAAGGCCGGGGTGACGATGCAGTCGTATGCCCCGGCGTCCACGAAAGCCTGGACAACCGGTTGCGTCGCCGGCGCCCTGTCAGGGACACGAAGGACGGTGTCCGGGGGCTGATGCAGGCCAGAGGTGCGGACATGGAGCCTTGTGAGATGCTTGTTCTCCGTCGCCTGATAGTAGAACCAAGGCGGCCTAGCGGCAGAAAAGGTTGGCACCGTCTCGGGCGGCTGGAACTGTGCCTGGTACAGGGAGTAGAATGCTGCGCGTGCGTTCGGTACGGTGTAGTCACTAGTTTGATATGTTTCTACCTTGATGATATGGATAATAATTAAGGTGGCAAGTGCACATAAGGCCTTGGTGAGTGCCACGCGTCGGTTTCTAGCCGTGACAAAGCAAGTGGAGAAGAGAAAAAAAGAACTACTTTCAGTGTGTCAAATGTATAGATGCTGAGATGGGGAAATGAATTAGCTGGTTTTATCCCAAAAAAATATGCCTTCCGGTAGTATTCGGCAGTAGCATTATCAAAGACATGTAACGCAGACAAGCCGCTATTTGCAGCGAACTCCTTGCTGTGCTAGGCAAACAGAGGTCCAATAAACCACCGCCCCAGGACGCATTTCAGTGCCGCTCCAGAAGGAAGTGATGCAGTGGGAATCCCGACGTTATTACAAGGCCACCTGTTACAAGGGAAAAAGAAATACCAGTCATTACGATCTATTTGGAGCCTCATCGACAGCCACCACCCCGGTGTATTTGTAAATAGCTATTGCCTCGCCAGGAATACTCGACACCACCTTGACGGCAGTCTCCGTGAAATACACAGGCAATACCATACATTGGCCCTCTAACTTTGCATCTCATTGATTGATTGATTGATTGATTGATTGATTGATTGATTGATTGATTGATTGATTGATTGATTGATTGATTGATTGATTGATTGATTGATTGATTGATTGATTGATTGATTGATTGTAGGGTTTAACGTGCCGAAGCTACACCTGGGCTACAAGGCACACGATAGGTGGTGGACACTCCAGATTAATTTTGACCATTTGGGGATCTTTAATGTGTGCCGCATTTTTGACACATGGGTGGATTAGATTTTTGCCTCCATCAGAAAAGCAGTCGCCGT
Organism: Haemaphysalis longicornis; assembly: GCF_048455015.1. Lineage (NCBI taxonomy): Eukaryota > Metazoa > Arthropoda > Arachnida > Ixodida > Ixodidae > Haemaphysalis > Haemaphysalis longicornis. The sequence continues at coordinate 204,222,014 of NW_027526295.1, forward strand.
GGCCGGGATCCAACCACTGACCCTGGGTTAGCTTTGCATCTACAGAGCACCCACGTACGCTATTTTAAGATGCTGTCTGCTGTGGTCCACATTCTCCAGTTTATCGGCGGTGGATGCGGGAACGCCCGCGAAATCAATGTCATCGCTATACAACGCACTTTTCTTTAGCTCTCTACGATACAGCCTATTTCAAATTCCTCGTATGTGCCACGCAAATATCCATGAGCTGCAGGGAATACAAGCGCAGGCCTCGGAACGTTTCTTGGCCTCCTACCACGGGGCACGCCAACAATAGCGGCCATTTATGGGGCTCACCCTTCGTGTGCTTACGTGATACATTACTGAAACACTCAGGAAACATATAAGGCACGAAACTAGACAGCGGGATCGTAACCTCATGTTTGCCTCTAATCTCCCCCATGCGTCGTTCGCAACGGTCATAGCTTCTAACATCGCCGGCATGATGCCGTCCAGCTACGCACCAGCGACAAGGCCGCTATTCCCGCTTTAGTGTGCGACATAGCCTCGGGCGTGCCTTAATGTCCCAGTCATAGCGGACAAGCGAGATCTCCAAACAACAGCCCTACAGCAACTAGCTTCGATTTATCTTCACGAGACATGCAACGACCACAGCCAATTTACGCCGATGGCTCTGTAACAACATCTGGTTCTGCGGGCGCTGTTGTTATCCTACGAACGTTTATGTCCTCCAAATTCTTTACGACCCATCTCACCCCATTGGCGGCTTACAAGTGGGAAAATGAGAGCACAATTCGAGTCTTGTTATGGTTTGCCCACTTTGACTAGTTCATTTTAATGATTGGGAAGTTAGCTGCACTGTGACGAAGTACATTCGTGACCACCTCTTTTTGCTTTTTGTGTTGATGGTGGTGGGGGGGTGGAGGAAGACCTGCTACTGAGCACATGTAAGGTCTAGCGTTTTAATCCATAATTTGCTTTAGTTGTGTTTTTCAAACGTCTGTCAGATTTCTCTACGGCGAGTGACAGTAAAGAGGCCACTGGCGACGAGATTCTAATTGTGACGTCACATCAGCACAAAAAAAATGCGGAAACTTTGAGGAACGCGCCGAAGACAGAAAATGTGGTTTAGACATTTTTTTAAGAGTGGGGTTACGTGGGCGAGAGTTCAAAGGGGTCTAACTATACGAATTCATTTTGCCGCATACGCTTGTGGCGTAGCCATCATGTTACCTCTTCAATTAAAGACTGCTTTATGTAATGTAACTGTATGTTTATTACGTAGGAACGTACGAATACAATGTTTGCGAGCGAGTAACATAAAGCGAGTGCAGCGTTTGTTTTGTGAATCCTTGCGTTAATCCCGTCTTTGCGCTATTTTCCTTTCAAGGGTCATACCGGAAACATACATACGATACAAGCACAAATGAGCGACGTTGCACACTTGAATAATAAGTACAAATGTATTTCCGCAATGAATCTGTATAAACGAGTGTGGATCTTATGAAACATGAGTTAAGCAGAGATAGCATCGTTAAATGGCTCCAAAGTAACACCACAATCAACGCTATCTGTACATAGTGAACTCAACACCGAATAGTAAGCTTTTATTCAAAGCACATATCAAATTAAAGCGTACTCGATAAAAAAATTACATTTCCGCATTGTCTCTTATGAGTTGCCCAATACCCGAACCAAATATAGGAGATCTGATTTGGTCGCGAGGATACAGGATAAGGTTTCGACGAGAATATTCCACATCTTAGATTGGGTAGCGCTGATATGCCTGTTAAAGGGACACTGAAGTGATATGTAAACATTGCGGGATTACTGGCGCAAATTGTAGTCCGGAGTCCCCAGGCCATGTTTCGACCACTCTGGGCGTGTTTACGCGATTTTATTTAGTAGAAAAATTAATTCGAAAATGCTGTCCTCCTCTCTTTACGCTCGCCCATTTTCTGTGGCGTTTTCGTGTGACGTCGCGAGGAGCCGAGCTCGCAATTGGCTGCGCTACTGCACGGCTCCCCGGCCTTCAGACAGAGTCAGTCGGCCCAGCGTTTCGTCCGCCGGCCGCCGACGGGTCGTCGCAATTCGTTCGCTCAGTTAAAACGAAGCCAGGACACGTTTGTGAATGGAAGAATGGGCCTCTACATGGTTAGTTTGTACACTATATCTAGCTCCAAGTGAAGGTCGCTTCACACAAGCGCAATGGCTGACTGGTACGCCAGTAGGAGAATATAAGGCCTCTTGAAGGCGGGAGAAGAGTCAGCGAAGTCAATATAGGTACTAAGGAAATAAAATGAACTGATATTTTTGCCGTACAGCGTAAAACTAGGGCGCGGGAAACACTGTTTTTGCGCTGGGCGAACAAGCACATCGACCAGCAGCACGACTACGCATCTGCGAACGCTTTTGCGTCTAAGAAATGCAATTGCTAGACGTGAGATATTGTGGAAACTTGGGGGATGCTTACTGCACGAGCGCAGAACAACGAATAGCCACCTAAGCTGCTTGGAACGCTAAAACTAAATAAAAGTGTAAAGAGGTTATACATTATATACCTTATATTTCAAAGGTCTGCAGCGTTCGCCCGTGGTCGAGTGGTATGGAGCGCTAGGTATGTAAGCGTAAGTCTTTTGCAAGTCACGAGTTCGAATCCCCGTGGGTACGTGCTTTTTTTTTTATAAGTGAACTTTTTTGTTTTCCGCCGATGTTTTCTATACTGGGTTCGCCTTTTTTGGGCCGCAACGTTCATTGCTCCACGAACTAGTTCACAGAACGCGCGCAGGCTGGCACTGGCGCGCTAGTGAGTTCTCGTTGGCGTGCTGTTGCCATAAGCACCGACTGCTTGCGGGCAGTGGGCACAGGCCAGAATCAACAGACCCTTGGCCTGGTGCGAACATGCTTTTTACGGTACAGGCTTGAGTGATCAAGCTCCAAATATAGGGGAAAAGCGCGTGGCATTTGAGCGTCTGCGGGGACGCGGAGGGCGTTCATGCACTTCGTAGGCCTCGGCTAGTGAATGCTACGATTCCAAGCCGTCCTGAGAGGCTTATCTTATTTATTTTACAGCCGACAACATAGCAGAATTGCAATACGATGATTACTGAGATATTGAGAATGCCCATCCAACAACGCCATTGGTTGTGTTTTACAGAACCGAAACCGAAACCGAAACTTGTTTGATTGCTAACCTTGGGCATCGTCCAATCACGGTGCCCCCTCCTCCCAACGTCACAGCCTTAGTTGGTGCGGCCGCCGCAAACCGCGGATGGTAGTTTTTCTTTTTCGCGCTTTGTAAAATAATTACCGATTTGTCAACCGAATAAACGATGAAAAGTGTGCTAATTTGAGCCAGTCTACGCAGTGCAAGCAAAAACGGGAGCTTGACAAATTCACTTCAGTGTCCCTTTAAGTGGATTTTCTGCTAAAATATCCCCAGGGCCGAATATCGAGAAATTGTACGGCTGTGCTGACATTGGTGTTTTGAGCGTTTTGTTGACACCGCAGTTTTGAGCGAATAATCATAGTGTTGCCTCAAGGCTCCTCCAGCCCGGCTTCGGTCGGATTTGGAGGGGCTCCAACGCACCCTGAACGCCCCAAACCTCAAGGCTGGTGCTTTGAGCAACGTGATGTTTATCTTAGGAAATTGACATTTGCAGCATCCGAGCGCTGAACACACGTGCGTGGCACAAGAGTAGAAACGCTAAGAAATCAATGTAAAACAATGACAGGTTCAAAAATATTAAGTAGGGAGGAAATTGAGAAACGTGAAGGATAAACATTGTTGAGAAATTTCATTTGGTTTCTTACATGCCCTTATGCGTTTTATTACGTCCCCTAAAGGGAGATCAGTTTTTTGTTAGACTCAACTGCTTTTGCAAGACTTGTGAGGGAGTCGAAACTATACCCGAAGATCAGCAGCAAGTCCATCGCATTATGATGCAATCACGAGAAGTCTGGCGTTTGGAGTGGATCTTTATTCCAGTGATGACGTCATTGCCGGCCATGAGGAGACATAAATACGCAGAGAGGAACAGAGGAGAGTGGCAGGCTAAAAGAGGCTGTGGTAGGCATGAAGACAAAATTTGCGGCAGCGGCTAGAAATCTTGTTGAAAGAAGCTCACTGTGCAGGTTCCTTTTTTTATTTTTTATAGCAAGGAATACATCAGCTCGTGAAAGCAACATAGCTCCGAATCCTTGACCCGCATATTTTTCAGTCGGTTAACGGAGTATAATGGTTCAGAACAACCAGGAAGTGAGCCCACCCAATCCACCGCATTGCATCAAAAGCGTCTGGTGCAAGTGTGGAGGTGTGTCGACGGCTACTCTGGAAACCATGGCAGGGATCACCGGCCTTCATAGCATTACGCCGATGTCGGCGCTCCAAAAGGAAGCCCAGCTCAGGACAATTGATAAGCTCATCAGGCTACCCAGGGCCATGCGAGCAATCAAAACGCTCGTACGTTCAAAACAGTCAGTCTCGGCATGACCATTGCAATCCGCACATTCTGGCTCCTCGCGCATCTGAGAATGCAATTTTGTTGCAGGAGTAAACGGTAATAACCTCCTCTCAGACAAGCCATTCCCACAAGACGTGGATAGCGAAGTTCTCAGTGGATTTCCTAATAACCTTGCCCGTGTCTTACCTGTGACAGCAAGGCATAGCCTAGCTCTACTCACGCAAACTTGAAGGGCAGTCTATAAAACAGATCTGCTGTTAAAAGGGCAAAGAAGATAGAAGCTATCATCTAGTTCAGATGCATTTATGAAGTCCAAAGGAGCCCTTGCAATACGCACCGCGCCGTGCTTGGTGTCTTAGGGGCCCAGAACATTTTTCACAAAGATTACTTACCTGTTAGGACCTTCACGCGGTCGCTTACGCAGATAAAAGGAGTGAAAAAACACGCAGACGAGTTTAGCTCAATGCAGTTTGTTGTGGGCTATACAGTCAAACGCGTTTATAGCGAACTGCAACTTCGATTAGTTCGATATATCCAATAGTTCGATATAGCCGAACCCGCCTATAACGAGCTGATTGTTACGAGTTCGCAATCCGCGGGAACCCTCCCCCCTCCCCAACTCCATCATCCCCGCATGCAGAAACGAACACAGTAAAGTAGCCATTACCACACCCAAAGTAATCCATCTATTGCAAGTAATAAAGCTACTTTCTGCCCCAATTTTCTACTTTGTAAAAAAAGCGGTGATTCTTGTTTTCACTCTTTCGTTTTGGCGGCTTCAACTAGCATAGCATTCTCTACACGAAACATTGTTTGCACCAGTGCGAGTCCGCGTCCTCCAAAATCGAAGAAGCATTGGCGGAGCACATCGACTGCCGAAAGCGCTTCATTATAAGCGTCGGACGGCTCTCACTCGCGACATCATCGGGAACATTGGCGAGCTCTTCCCAAAGTTCACCAATGCTGCTGTCTTGGCCCGGACTCGCTGACTGGGCGGGTTCCGTCGTGAGTCCCGCGCGTCGGAAACAGTTACGGAAAGTGACGGGCGTCACGTCGCTCCGTGCGACGCGCAATGTCTCAGTCGCGGCTCTTGCTCCGTGGTCGCGGCCAATCCACATCTCAATCTCCGCTTCGAGACCATGCATTTCAGCTGCCATTCTAGGCGCACAGAGTTCGATATATCCGATGTGAACTTCGTTATAAGGAATATGTTTCCCATGTATTTCCGTAACTGAAATATTTTTGTTCGATATATAGCATAATTCGCCCTATCCGGGTTCGTTATAGCCGGGTTTGACTGTAGTTAGTGCCTATTAATTTAAGAGGAAACTAGCTGAACGTTGAAACAAGGAACTAAGTATTAACAAATAAGTGACAGGGACACCGCTGGACTAGCAAATGAATGTTTATTACAAGGGTCAAACAAATACACGTGAAGCTAACACTTATCACATTTAAGAATAGAAACAAGCTATCGAGGGAAATAATGGAAGCCGTCCTGACAGACGTAAAAGAAAGCGCATGCGTGAGCAGCCCGTCGGTGCTGCTGCCCGAAAAAGAAAAGATGTACCTGATGCAGACCTGTGCAAAGACATATTTCAGCGGGTATGACAAGGACCTATTTTCGCGATAGCTTTTTCGCCCGTGAAAGGACGGAAAGGACGTTGCCGTGGCATGAAGCGGTCTTATATGTTCACATGTAATCAGCATTCCCCATGCCTATATTTGTACGGCCTTTCTAATATACGTTCAAATGCCAGTCCTGCCGTGTCCCTGTCATTAATTTGTTAATACTTAGTCCATCGTTTCAACGTTCAGCTGGTATCCTCTAAACTTAGCGTTTAGCACGCTCGTGAACTCTACAAACAAGACACGAGGAATGGCTCCAGTCCGATATTGAACAGAAAATTTTTTCGTAACGCCAACATTGCGGTGCAGACGGTGTACGATACGTTCGGTGGGTCTGGCTATGCCTCGTAGCATGCGGAACGTGCACTGCGGACCCACAGCGTGGGGGTAGTGGATATCCGTATTCCGCAACTGCTATTGTTACATGCACCATCCCATGTAGGAAGCAAGTCTCTTGAGTATTTTATGGTTTATCTCCTAAGCTCCGAGCTGACTGTATTCTTTTAACTCGCTCACTCACTCACTCACTCACTCACTCACTCACTCACTCACTCACTCACTCACTCACTCACTCACTCACTCACTCACTCACTCACTCACTCACTCACTCACTCACTCACTCACTCACTCACTCACTCACTCACTCACTCACTCACTCACTCACTCACTCACTCACTCACTCACTCACTCACTAGCTCGCTCACTCACTCACTCACTCACTCACTCACTCACTCACTCACTCACTCACTTCCAACGTAATTCCCTCTTTGCGCCGAGCTGTCCGCAACAGCATCTCACTGAGTTCCTCGTCACACTAATCAGCCACCGGCTGCTGGTCCGCAAAACAAGGGACAAGAAAAATCAGGAGGAAAGAAGCAAGGTTTATGTGCTGCAAGGTGGGAACTATGAAGCAAACAAAGTTGGGGAGCAACTGGGTAAGAGAAGGGGACGCGGACAAGACATGTCCAGGTAATGAGGACAGGCACAAAGCGCCGAGTGGTGAAACCAGCGGGCTTCCGCAGGGCCCTCATTGTTTCTCGCTAAAGTGCAGCTCTGTTTCTGGCTTTCCTACTTCGCACACGAAAAAAACGGCCAGGAAGGTCATGTTGATTTTCTGTTTTAATACCCTCGCTATGTCGGCTTCTCTGCCGCACTTTCTCGCTCTGCCGAAAGGCTCGCTCCAACCCGTACTGGCGTCCTCTATCCCTGTGTTATGTGGGCGACACAGTTTACGGGCCCAGCCGGCGAGGTGACTACATTCCAACTTTCGCCTTTAGGCGCAAACAGAATTTGCGAGTTGCGCGTCTCTCCTCACCTCGCATTTTTTCACCCCCTCCCCTTCGAGCGAATGGTCGGATAAAGATAGCGGTTGTTCCCCCCCCTCCCCCTCCCCCCCCCCTCCCCCCCCCCCCCCCCCCCCCCCTCCTACTGACTTCCAAAATTTCAGTTTGAGCGCGGCGCAGTCTTCTCATGCCCGTGTATATTCCGTGCACCGAGTGTGCCCTGGAATCACTTGGCGACGTCGAGGCCCGCTGTCGCCCACAAGCACGTACACGAAAATCCTTTGAAGTGCGGTCGCCGAATAAAAGCACGCCGCCGTAATGTCCCCTCATCCTTGCCCCCTATTTCGCCTTCATTGTTTTTTCCCCTTTGGCCCTTTCCGTACCTCTCCCTCAAAGAATAGCTCGCGCTACAAAAATCCACACTTTTATCCTTTACCTCCTCGCGAGTGACCCCCTTGTCGGAAAAGTAGAACCGTGAACGGCTCCTATAGCTTGCTTGTTTTCGTTGTTTGGCTTCATGCTACCGACAATTTGCTTGACCTCTTTTTCCCTCCATCATTTTTTTCGCTCCATGAGATCGGGTGCGTGTCTTCTTCCCTATTTCGCCCTCAAACCTTACCTTAATTTTTTTTCCCTCGTCACCTAATGTCCGACGCGAGTGTCCTATTTTTCGTACTTTTACCGATGTCTGTTCCCATCATGTTTTGCGTCAGTTTTAATCAAACGATATTATGACCACTCGTTCTCTCGCAATTTCCGCTTCCCGGCGGTCCGCCTTTTTAAAGTTCACTTACGCGTTTACGACTCCAAACTTCGCGTTCGCACTAGACGGTTTGTGAGCGCTCTATGGCGAACTCCTGCGGGGGTCGTAAGTGCGCTCTGCCCGATTTTCGCTTTACGACGACGCTTTTTCACGCGTCGACGTTCCGAGTGACGTTGGCGAGCTATATATCACAGCCGTGTCTCAAGCATGCGAGTGAACGGCGCTTTCTTTCTGATATTTATCGCCACCTACACACATAATGCATATCGCTTAATCGCGTGAATGGTTCAGACTTCACACAGACCTATGGACAACAAATGATGAACTCACAGACAATAAAAGCGACCTCCCAACCTAAAATCGGGTTTTCATCTGCCTTTCTAATTGTTTTCATGCTGTGGTGCTTTATGAAAGTAAAGACGGTTTCACATCTCCCACTCCCCTTACTTCTGTACGTCATGACAGGGCGCCTGTCGCTTCCAGTTCTTGGTCATTTTTCGCGAGATTTAAGTATGGGCAGGGCGCATCTGTCTGCATGTTTGTTCGCTATCATCCTCGGTGTACGCACGTACCTCCTTAATATCAGAAAGAGGCGCCTAGCACGAAATGGACTCCAAAGCTGGGCGCAACGCACGAGCAATAGCTGCGCCGTATGAGACAGCAGCATGCCAAAAGCGCCAGCGGCTGGGCGCCTATGGGAAAAACAAGTGGGGAAATTTAACGATGCTGCGAATGCTGCTTCCGACACACGCGGGCTTGAACTGGCGATTTTGTACTTCTCTTTCGCTTTAATTTAGTAGCTTGATATGATGTATTTTTACGACACGGCGTTGTGTTTTAAACTGGAGAAACACAACTATCTACTGGTGAAATAAGGCAATGTTTTGAGAAGGGTACAAAAGGACGAACGAAAAACGAAAGAAGGTGACATTCTGGTATTATTTATTTATTTATTTATTTATTTATTTATTTATTTATTTATTTATTTATTTATTTATTTATTTATTTATTTATTTATTATTTTGGTTTTTTGTTGTGTCCGGCTAACTCATAACACATTCCTAAGGCTTCTAGATTTTGTTGTTTCTTTCTAGCTTTGCGGCGGCACCTTTCCGCTCCATTTCACGTTTGTTTAAGCATTACAACGAAGCGAGAAATGTGAGAGAGCACGTTTTTGGGTTTTCAAGTGAGGACGAACGAACCGACTTTGAAGCAGCAAGTTGTCGGTGAAAAACATCGCGAATCTCAACCCGAAATAACACTAGCACAACCGCAATGATAGAACACGGAGTTTGAAGATTGTCTTTCTGCATCTATTTGAGTCTGCCAGCACGAAACGCTGCATTAGAAAGGCGCGGACAGCAAGCAACTCTTAAAAAAGGGTAGCCATTCTTCGGTCTTTGAAAGAGGTCTGAAGCTTGCAGTGCTTTACAACTGCGGTAATTGCAGACACAAGTGGGACACTATATCATTTTACGCGCTAGTTTATGTTCTTGTTTCCCAAAATGTCGGAAGTACGCCCTTTTGTCAAAGTTTTGGTGCAAGAAAATTCCGCAGGTGCTCTTCTGTTTCCCTCCACTAAGGCGTGCTCTATTGCCCAGGTGCGGCTTGTGAGCATGACATCGTAATTTCCACTTCAACTTCTTCGTGTTGTCGTTTCGCTTTATGAGCAAGTCCTTTGTAGTCCCGCGGTATTGTTTTCGAGTGGTCCCTCCCACCGGTCCAACGGTGAGGTAGAGCTGTCTTTTCGTTATGTCAACAGAAGCCCGCTTTTCCCAGTCATGACGAAAGCCCGTGAATGAAGTCTCCTTGCAACAGTATCGCATTAGAACGACTTCAGTTTCAAATGGGTTCCGACAAGGTTTTGACTAGGTTTCGCCCATGTTCGACAATTGTGTTACTTCTACGCAGCACACAACAAAGCATTACTTGCGTCAAAAATGCGAGTGTAAAGCTGGGTCAGCTTTGCAAATGGCCGCCCAGTCCTTGCGATGTTCCGCCCGACACGGAAAAAGCGCATGGCTGTCGACGTCTCAGACAAATGATGATAATAAAACTTTACTTTGCCCAAATGCAAATAGTGAATCACATATGACCTTCTCACGGCTTCCTTGTGGTAATTGGTCCATTAATCTGAGTGGGTAAGTTTGGTTTGGAGAGAGGTGATGAAGAAGCAATGAACGGTCAGGCTGATCACCAGGAATACCCGGAAGATATAGGTTTCAACGTGGTACTTGCTGCAAACGCCCACAAACAGGAAGCAATATGAAGACGATAGAGACGAAGTGGTGTCGCGCTTACCAGGCCGGTTTCCCTGCTAGGGAGCTAAGCGTTCACATTTCTTTAATTTTTCTTACTGACTACACTTTCATATTATAGAAAAATTCTGTTCTGTATTTATTTTTTCTATATTTTGGGATCTAAAATAATATTGGTCACATCCTGGTTAGGTACAAAGCTTCTCTGCAATCGCCCGCATGGGTATGTGCCATGGTCTGGCAACCAACCAACCAATCAACCAACGCCGGCTTGTCTGCCCCAACCGTCAGTTTGCCTACGTGAGCGTATCGCGCTGCATCCACGAACGTTGACGTTCGCCGCCCTTCTTGTGCAATTTTCAGTAGCGCCTTGGCCCTGGCCAGGTTGCTTGCGAGAGAGCGGAGGAACACGGACTTCCGCCCCCTGCGCAAGTGCGTCCGCGTCCGCAGGACGCAGTCACTAAGACTGCCACGGATTTTCCGGACCTCGATAAAGTTCTCTGACTGTCTGTCTGTCTGCCCACGTGGGCACGTAGGTTCTCTTCAATTGGCCGTAAGCTTCGGACGGCTACTGTCACAGTCACTGGCCAATACACGTGGTTGGGTGTACTATAGGGCCGTCACAAAAGATTGAAATTTTTTATAATCCGTTGTGGGCTTCATAGAGCCGATAAGCAGTTTGTGTGGAGACGTTCGACAGTCAATGAGAGAGAGAGAGAGAGAGATGTTTATGAATACTGTAGAGGATATCGCTGACAGATTCCGGGTACGCGGATCTGAAAAAGTCGCGCTTTTCGCCGAGTGAGCCAAGTAATGTGTGAGTGGTGCTTCTGCATTAAATAAAACACAAGTTGAGGCGCCAGAATAAACCTCAACAACTGATCGAGTGCTCTGGCGAAAACCTGGCGATACCTCGCTGATTCTCTTGAAAATGTCGTCCAGTTACCTCCCGGGGCCAGAGTTTCATTTTCACGAAATTCGTAATCTCGATGTTATACGGGGAAGTAACGCTGACGAATTTTGTTAGGTTTACGCAGTGAATGCTCAAGATCCGTGAATGGATTGAACAACGATGATACGGGACAAAACGAAGAGTAACAATCACAGGTGCTTCGTTGCTCTTCACTTTTCCCCATCCTGGCGTTGTTTAATTCATGCAATGAACCAACTGTCCCAGCTACGAACCCTCCTGCTCAAGATCTACTAGTTTCACGCCATGCCTGGACTTCCAGCATGGTGCCTGTATAGTGCAGGAGAAATATCGCGGTTAACCCAAATATTTCACATTATGGTCAAGAAAGAAGATAATATTGTCACGAGAAGACGAAGAAGAGCGCTGTAGAGCATGCCGCTCTGGACCCAATGATCAACGACCAAGAACCTATGTGTAGGGCGAGCAGCCTTAGCGAACGCTCTTTAACGGCTGCCTTGTAAATGTTGTAAATAGGTCATCTCGTCCCTGTAAATAGTACTTCATCATCCGCCATGGTTCGCGTCATCTGTTCTACCGCCCTGTAACAATATAAATCCTTCACTTCATTAAAGCGCAACCTTCCATTATTCTTTGTCATTCAACAATGCTTTAGTGATATATAAACGCTATAACCTTTGTATAACTCATACCTTGATACTGCGTACCCGGTACAGTTAAAATAATGCCCAAAATGCTAATACAGCTAGTGCGGTCTCTAACCTTTGCTTGCTGTCAGTTTAGTGCGGCTTTAACACCGCTAAACAAGTTATTTCTGAGGCGATAGTGGCAAAATCATTCACTTCCTACAGACTGTGACTTTGTTACAAAGTCACTAAGCTTCGCTTATAGCTACTGACACGGGGTTTACGTTGTATTTGCTTAACAATAACAAATTTTAGTACATAATCAGAGGCCGAAAATCTATCACAACAGCCTTATGCTCTTAGCTTTGCAATAGACAGCGTTCTCAACTCATATCCAGCGCTGTAGGTTCGCTTTACAAGTTGTGATGGAGACGGCAGTTTTTAATCTATGACTGCGTGTTATGTGACAGTGTAGTGAACCTGTTGTCGATGTAATGATTATGGTATAAAATGACAGGAAATGCCAAGTTATGAGAAAAAAACAGTTACTGAGCTCTGAAGGTTAATGGAAAGATGAACGGCCTGGTTATCATGAGCGTGTCATTTGAACGGAGCATTGTTACAAAGGCTACTCGACTAGCCCGGCTATGTGAGATATATTTGCCCAGAGGTAACTATATTTTTAATTATGTGCTGTTGAGATTCTTGAGACATTTTTCGCCTTGCGCATACGTACCCGCCGCGGTGGCTCAGTGGCTAAGGCGTTGCGCTGCTGAGCACGAGGTCGCGGGTTCGATTCCCGGCCGCGGCCGCTTTTCTGATGGAGGCGAAAAGCAAAAACGCCCGTGTGTACGAGATTTCGGCGCACGTTAAAGATCCCTAGGTGGTCAAAGTTAATCCGGAGCCCTCCACTACGGCGCGCCTCATTGCCTGCGTTGCGTCGGCGCGTAAAACCCTACAATCAATCAAATCAATCAGCCTTGCGCATACGTATCTTATCCATACTCAGATACAACAGATTATTATGGCCACCGCAACGGGAATCTCTTTTAAGGGCGAAGCCCCTTAGGCACTTGGGCTGCCGGCGTATCATGTCTTCGTCGTCTCATGTCGTCGTAGTATCATGTAGTCACGGTAATAAAACACCGGGACACTCGTTTTTCGACTCCTCGCGCTAGAATGTAACGCGTACTAAAAGAACACACCACGACACTCGTTTTCCAACGCATCGCGCTAGAGCGCTTCGTCCTTCGAAGAAACGGGACTTACAGTAAAGCTGCGTACCTCTACCGCCCAATGGTTTCATCTCCGTGGGCAAAAATGCCAAGGCGCCAAGAACGCACTTATCCACAGGAGGCTTCGCCCCTCCCCAGGTTTCACGTTAGTGGAGGTGGCCCAGGATTTTCATGTAAGCGGTTCACTGCTACTTCACAGTTCCTCACAGCTCTGACGTCGCTTGCGATGATATTGCCGCGAACCATGCATTGGATTTGTTTATGTTTTGTTTTTACTGCCTGGCCTCGCCCGGCTGTGTTATCTGTGTCACAAGCAAAGCGCGGGTTCCATTCTTTATTTTTATGCCGCACTGGTTATCTCATTCTGATAGGGGAGCGGTTCGCTCTAACGTCACTTGCCTAGAATAATCTTCTTTAATCTACAATGTTCTGGATGTACATCGATGTTTCCAGAAACACTCGCACCGAAAGAAAAAAGCCTGCAGAGCAGACGCCACGGAATTCGAATCGCTGACGCTCGCTTACGCACGTCACTTTGTTGACTGCTGCCTCGCCGCCTGTGTACTTTTTGAGTTGTTAGGGGAGCACAAGTTCGCTCCAATAAACTTGTTTTCCCTTCAAGACGACTATGTCATCTTTGGCTTCGTGACAATATCACCAGAAGCTGAAATGAAATCATAAGCAAAAATGAAAGCACTTTGATCACGGCGGTGTTAATGACATCAAATATGGCCCCGACATCTCGTGACGTCACGAAGTCCTCGCGATGACCTTCTTATGTGCGTGTGAGGCGCATCTAACATATATATCATTTACGTAAACAGATACACGGGAGAGAAGAAATGTTGTCTCATGACTTGTATCAGCGTACACTGTTATACGTTTCTTCAAGTCAGCTTTCGCTATGAAGTTGTCTTTGCCAATAATATCTTTGAGTTCGAGCGAAGACCCGAAGAAAGGCGCACAGCGTATTGTTTACAGGTTCAATAGCACAACTTGTTTAGGCGTAGACGGCAGCTTGTTTTACGGGCTCACGGATTCCAGGCTTTCTTGTCAAAGCAGATCCAGAACTGCTAAGCTCCATCGATCCCCCGTGTTGCCTCCTCAATTCTAGCTATGCCATTTATCGATGCCTTTGCGACTCCTTATCCTGTATATAAGCTTCGAGCTTGTTTACGAGAACTTCCATATGTCCCTCAGGATGCAACGCAGGTCGTCAATCCTGTTCAAACAGCCTCTGAATGTTATATAATTTATATGCGTCTTTGACGGCCCCTTATTCTTCTAGCTTCAAGCTTGTTTACGCAATTTTCGCAATATTCTTTCATGATTTCGCGCCGGTAGTCAACCCTTTTCAAAGAGGCGAAGGATAGACCTTAGGCTTTCAAATGATGCGTACACGTGTAAAGACAAGGAATCCCATCCACCTAAGAGGCTTTCCCGAATTGTGTGCGTCCTGTTTACGTCAGCCATGCTACACCTTCGGATTACTTGGCACAGGCTTTGACGACATCTTCAAATCCACGCCAACGTTCTCTGCACCATAAAAAATCCAAAGGACAATTTTAAGGTTCAAATGAAACTGTATTACTTTAGGAAAGTAAAAAAGCAAGATATTTTCCCCAGCGTTCTGGCATAAAACATTTCAGTTAACTCGAGAGGTAAGTTTTATTTTGAATATTTTGTAGTCTATTGCCCCCTGGCATGTTTTGGAAGTTTTGCGAAAGGCTGCACATCGGTGAGTGCAACTCAGCGGCACGTGACATTAAGTAAGGCGCTAAGATGAACCTCGTCAACGCGACGTCATTCAATCACCACTACACCCAAATTCATTCAGCCTTGGGTTTGGAAACTGCGTATACAAGAAGGGGGAAGGTAGACGGAATTAATATAGCGCGATACATTCATGAATATGCAGTAGCGGCTTGCGCGGTGCTGCAACACAGAGGAGTTGCTTTCACGGAGGACATAATGAGAACCAAATGACCATAATGCAGTCATGAGACGCATAAGAAAAAAAAACGGTGATTATCTAACCCGTGTCGGACGGCATGGAGAATATTTTGTCGTACCATTAACGGGATTGGCCTCCCTGAAGGGGGAACGAGTGGTTGCGCCGTCTGGACTTTACGCAACCCCTCCCTTAAAGCACTGCCCGGAAAAACTGCTCAATCCAGCTATGTCTAAGATCAGGTCCCGCACCATGTGACTTAGTGCTCCACCCTCTCTCAGCGCGAGAGGTTCACTAAGTTCTTGAAAGCATTAACATAACCATGTGACCAAGCATGTTCGCTTTATTCGCCGTTCATTAATGCCGACCAGTTTGCGTGATATCTGAGTCCAGAATTTCGGCTCTAACCGATGGTGTAGCTCGAAATGACGTCATTGACATTCACGCTATTACGGGCGTCACCTCCACAATGTCCTTAAAAGTAGTAGCGAAAGTTCAGCGCAGGGAAGCAGTAGTGGGCGCTGAACACGAATTTACGCGTAGATACGGAAGTGCGGAGTTTGAAGTAGCAGCAGCGCGCCATATACAGGGTAATGAAAATGAAGCCGACAGGTTTTGTTTATAATTAGGCGCTTAGATTTACGTGATGGACACCTCTACAGTGAGTGTATGCGCCAAAGGGGGCACACAATGACGTGGTTATTATTGATGTCGCTGGCTTAATGAACTAAAATTGAATATTTAAATTTTTAGTGGCTGCAGTGAGCAGGCATATTGGTATTGAAAAGTTGGACACAATTGTGTTTCGACGCAGTTTCATTTGGCAGAATTCTTCTAGCGCATCCGTACTCCGAGATATCGAGCTGCAAAGTTTCATTGCCGTTCGCGTGATTACGCGTGCTAGACAGCGAAGATAGGCGCAAAGCTCCTCCCTTTTGTGGCGTGCCTGCTGTGTACAGCATTTAGTTTGACAATGGGTTTGAGGCATAGGAAAAAGAGATAACTGGCACCCTTTCAGTCTTCGCTGGCGTTATCGCGAACTGCAGTAGGGGGAACCGCTATTAGAACACAGAATAAAAGGGAGGAGCTTTGCGCTGGCTGTAGCTGTCTAGCATGCGTAATCATGGGAATGCCAATGAAATTTCGCAGTTCGATATCTGGGAGTGTGGATGAGCTAGAAGAAGTCTGCCAAATGAAACTGTTTAGAAAGACGATTGCGTCTAACTTTCTATGCCTGTTTACTGCAGCCACTAAAAATTCATTATTAAAATTTAGTTAATTAAGCTACCGACATCAATATTTACCACCTAATTCAGTGTCCCCCTGGGCACATAACCTCACTGTCGAGGTCTTTTTCACGTAAAGCATAGCGGCTAATTTTGAAAAAACCTGTCCACTTAATTTTGATCACCCTGTATATCGACGCCTGGCACAAGTTTCACTCGGCTCTAGAGACTGCGCGACTCAATGTTGGGCTTAATTCTCCCATCCAAAATTTTTCCCATCACACGCATCGCACATGCATCGAAGTTGTCGGCATCGCCGATGCGCCATAATAGTGCGCAGTGCCGCAGGAACAAAGAGGCCGAGATAGTTGTCAAGCGGAATTACTCGAAAGCTTATGACATTAACACCGCATCAGCACTTCGCTTTGACGCCTCTGCCCTTCTTTTTTGCGCCTATGACAGCGAAAATTGGTCATTAAAACGCCACTAATTGCTCGACGTAGTGATGGTATTACGCGCAGAAAGTGGCAAATAGCGCGAGAACCTTATCTTGAAGTACATTCAGCCGGCGAACCAAACAGCAGAGATGCTATTTCACGCCTATTCACTAAAGGCTAGATAGAGGTTGCGGTGCTGCATTAGCCACTCAGGGCCCCGCCTTTTCTGGAAGTGTTTGACATCCGAAAAAAATGACATTTAAGGACCTAATAAATGTACTCACAATTTTCCCTCTTTCTTACTTCCGCAAATCGGCTTATAAAGGCGGGCATTTGGTTGGTTCGAGCAAGAAAAGAACAGAGGCATAATATCACTCGTGGGTGTTTAATAATCATACTTGGATATATGCATGAATTATATGTTTCATTTCTGTCAGCCAACTACACAGCTAGCACAAGTTCACGCAACCGCACCGGCAAGGGTCCCACCGGGTCAGCAGAGAACGAAAGAGGAAAAAAAGACAACCTTACGCAACAAAAGTTTCGTCTGAAAGAAACGAAGGTCGTGTATTCCTTATGAGCATGTGAGGAAGGTTTCCCCCGAGTGCACGGCCCAGTGCTTAGTTGAGCGATGCAACTAAGCGGCTTTTCTCTGTAGGGGGACGAGACATTCGTGGGATCTGTTCTACCTTATTCCCAACTTCGTTCGTAATAAGGCGAAAAGGAATATGTAAAGATGCAAACTAAAAAAACAGATTTCGCAGTGATGTGAAAGTGATAGATTGTGGCATTGGGATTATCGTCACAGATGCGGAAACGGACTTAAAGTACCACTTCACTAGCTCGCACAATGTCGCAGTCACTAGAAGCTTATAACATGACACGTCGTTGAAACGTATACTTGTTGGTCGCTTTGTTTGGCAATCGACCAATGTAGCACGCACACTAGAACGTGCACTGCAACCCCCCCCCCCTCCGAAAAAAAGGCTCCCACCCGCAGGTGGGAATTGACGTAACGCGAAGCATTTATCGTGGCATGCCTGGGTTAGAATGACCGCGCATTCGGCCTCTTCCAGAGTGTTGTTGTGCTCCGAGTAGTTGATCTTTTAGAATGGTGAACAGTGGCGAGTACGTAGAAAAATACGAGCCTAGCAAACACGCGAACAGCTCCGAGCGGTGAGAATGTAATACACGCAGGAACTGAAGCTTTCCAGAAGCTGTGCAGCCAGCCAGTTTTTCTCCCCCGGCAAGGCAATCCGGGCACCTTGCAGCGACTCCAGCGTTATTCGATGTAACTGCCCCGAGCATAACATCCCGGGGTGTTGGGGGAGACATGGGGGTAGGGGTAAGAGGCGAGGGACACTACTGAGCGCTTGACTGCAGCACTCTAATTCTACTGCCCACGTCTGCAACTGAAACATTTTTTTTTCAGAAGCAAGTTGTTGTTCTTAAGAAACTTTTTTCTGTGTTTTCGTTTGTTTATATTCAATTTTTTTTGCTCCGAAATTTTTTTCTAGGCATTTTTCATTGTAAAAGTCCTTTCCATACTTTGGTCGTCTGTCTGCTTATTGCGGCGTGCAGACGAGCACCGCGGGCAGGAAGGCTGTAAGCAGTGGATGCTACATTTTTATATTTAAGTTCCAAGAAAACGTCTTTCTTTCAAGTGTAAGGGAGCAACCCAGTAATTAGAAAAGACAACTTTTTAAAACCCCAACTTCGTTCTAATAAATATTCAAATGTCTCACGCGGCGAGTCGAGTAAGTGAACTCTGCGGTCGACCAGTGCGCTCTTTTTCGCGCGTTTTCATTGCTGCGACAACACGCCGTTGTAATGGAAAACTAGCCCGGGAGGCAGTATCGCTAAATGGTTACAGAACATTCAGGAGGTCGCCTGTAAAGGGCACCTGCGGTTCCAGTCTCGTTATTGAACGCTTAGCCAATGTTCTCCGTAGTAATTGAGGGGTCTCATTAGTGAGTCGTTATCGACCCCTCAGAATGGCCTTCGCGGTCTAGCTTGGTTATGCGGCGACTTTACATGTCTGGCCAGCGCGAATGTGGACCACGTTTCCTGAATGCAGTACAAAGAGGCGTTGAAGAACAAACAGCTGGGTGAGCTGGTGAATGTTGGTTCCAGGTGAACTGCTACGAAAACGCGACTAAGCGAGGCACACAGGGCAGGACGCGGGAAGGACACACTGGATGAGTGAACGCGTCCCCCTCCCGCTCCCACCTACGTGTTTTGCTTAGATTCGCCCCCGTAGTACTTCACCGAGCATAAACTAACGTGCATGCTGCCTACGCCTTGTTGAGAGTCCCATATGATAAATGCACTTATTAAATTATCTACTCTGAATAACATGTCTGCGGATTCAGGGTGTCAAAATGCTACGATCGGTCACTGTTGCTGTTGGCAGCGAAAGAAACATGTTTGTACCAAATGCAGCTACTGTTCGGGATAGAGAAACCGCGCGATAACGAAGAGGGAAACGTTTTTTTAATATTAATGTTTTGGTGCTGACTACAGGATCTCCATCTAGACTAAAGTATTCGTTAGCACCTCGCAAACGAGCCTTTGTTGGCAATGTGTTTGCTTGGGCCTTAAATTTTCCACTGCAATTTCTAATCTCGAAATTTCGAAAATGTAGTGTGTTTTTTAGCCTTTAGTTATTTTTTACATCGCTTTTCCATCCGTTCATACCTCTTAATGTGAATTTGACGAGCATATACGTAACGCTTTTCATTAAAGCTATGCTGTCTTCATGTATGCCTTCTAAATTTATCTTTTCGACCACTAAACTGTTTAAGTTCTAACGAGTTTTCGTTAAATTTTGTCGTTTGCAAGCACGTGTCGTATTCCTCGCTTTTTCTGGTTCAGAGCCAAGGGAGAAAAAAAGTTATCAAGTTTTCAGAACAAAGCGGTGCTTCGACTTTCTGCGTTAAGCAACGCCCTAAAACCGCTTTCATTCGGGCTGTCTGGCAGTTGCAAAGTGTATATCCCACTCCTCCATTCTTTCGGGGCCGAGAGTGGTGAGCCCATTAAGGCCCGAGTCAATGACCGCATTTCCGTCGTGTGGATCTCGATGATGCTTTTTCACAATTGTAAAGCGCCCCCGCTTGCAGCCGCAAGTTACAGTAACCGCGAAAGTCCACGGGTGATTCAGTAAATGTTTCCGTCATCCTTTGTTGAAACGCGTGGTCAGTCAGCTTCCTGTATTTTGTGTAAGCGCGTCTTCGACAATCCGCATCTTCATGTTGGCGCTTCGTTCAACCTGGTTCAAATCTGCTTCCCAATATCTGTAAACAAGGTTAAAACATTTGTATTGTACTCGAAGTTCCAAAATTTGGATTTCTCATAATGTGTGTTGGGGATTATTTGTGGCTTCAAATTATTTTCCACTAACTTTTTTACCTCGTTTTAAAATTGGTGAGTGCTCGCCCCTTTCCGCCATTTTGCCCTTATTATTGCTCTACTAATTATTGTTTGTTACTGTCAGCGTTCACTCGTCAATATTCGACGATGTTACCTGAGATGATTGTCGCGCAGTCCTACCGAAAGTGCTCGAGTAATATGGAAAGTCCGGCAAGAATATTGAGCGAATTCGTTGAGTTCTCTATAATTGTTTTTGTTTTCAGTTCAAAGGAAAAGTTTTGCGTTGTGCTACAAAGAAAAAACAGCAGGGAATCCCCTGCTATTTTTTCTTACATTCTTTTCTTTTTTCTTTTCTTTTTCTTTTTGTTTCTTTTTTTCTGTTTCTTTTCTTTTTTTCTTTTCTTTTGTTTCTTTTTTCTTCTTGTTTCTTTTTTCTTACATTCAATTTAAGGTCGCAGTTTTGTACCGGTACCTCGAGAGCGCATCCGCTAATATCTCTTTCAGCACAGTTTTGCTCTATAGGCTCCTATTCTTTTTCTTCGTCGGGAAGTTTTTCGCTGTGTAATGGCAAGACATTGTAACACCGTCTCAGTCACCATAACATTGTAAATATTCCGTTTGCTGTAACACTGAATTGAAGACAACATTTCGTGCGATTCCTTGCCTTCTGGTCCTTTTCTGGCCTGAGGGAGGATCTAAAATTGTCAAGTTTCTATTACCCCAGTCCTTAGGAACCATCGAAAGATTCCGCATGAAGGTCTAAGCTTCTCAGCAAACATTCGCATGTGGAGGCCCGCATGATTTTCATCAATGCAAGGCAAACTTTACCTGTGCCAACTGCGGCGGCGATCACCCCTTAAGTTTCAGCGGGTGTCCTTTTCGCGTTAGCGCGCTACACAGGAGGAAGGCGTTCATCGAAGGACCAAAATCCCCTCCACCGCCACAGCAGACGCCGCCGGACAGGGACCGTTTCCCGGACCTAATTGCACAGGAGTCCGTAAATGTGACAAAAAGCACGAAAAATGCGACCAGTGTTGAGCAACCAAAACGACGGGATCTCCCCACTACACCAGCTCCTCACGATGCACAGTCCCAGCCTCCTGCCGTGCAACGCGGGCGTGGTCAATATGCCGAAGTCTTAAGGGAGCGTCGTGTCCATTCCAGGACAGCCAGGGTAGATGACTACTCCAACATGGTGCGAGCTCTCTTCACCGCCCTCCGGTCCCACCTTACTTCTATGGCTCCAAGCTTCTGCAAAACCATCCTTGAGACCCTGTTAAGCCTGGAGCATGTCATTTTGGGGTTTTCTGCGACACTACTCCCACAGTTCAATGCCTCTCCGGAGTCACCCCTTAGTCAACATCATGGCCCCTAATTCAAGATCTTTTCGGGATGAAGTAAAACGCGCCACTATTCTACAATGGAATGCTAGAGGCCTAAAACCCCGTTTTTCGGACTTTCGTCAGTTTGTGTTCATAAATAACTTCCCCATCATCGTTATTTGTGAGCCAAACACAAATAAGGAAACGAAACTTTCTGGATATGAAACTTTTACCTCATTAACCTCTGGCGTGTCGAGCAAAGTGCTGGCGTTCATCCTAAGAGAGCTCACATATGTTCTACACTCTGTTCAACCAGATGACAGTAACCAGTATATATGCCTCACGGTGAAAAAGAAGAGCTTATCGTTCACGCTAATAGCGGTTTATATATCTCCATCCGGGCGCTTTGATTACAAGAGACTCGAAAAAATTATCCAAGACACCCCTGGACCATGGATTATAATGGGAGACTTCAACGCACACCATATGCTATGGGGTAGCCAGAAGAATGATCTAAGAGGTCGAAGACTTGTCTCACTGGCGTCCCGACATGAGCTTTGTTTTGTAAATGACGGCAGCCCCACTTTTCTTCGTGGCGCAACATATTGCAATTGTCTGGACTTGGCATTGGTCTCCGGAAGTCTGACTGACAGTGTTCAGTGGTTTACAGATATTGAAACCCATGGGAGCGATCATCTTCCGACATACTTGAAGATTGAGGGCCTTGATAGTTTGCTTCCAGGGAAAATTATCCGGCGGATAGACTGGAAAAGTTTCAAATCCCGCATAGAAGACATCTGCAGCAAAGGACTTTTCTCGAGCTTCGAAAACGCCATAACTAGCACTGCGGAGGACACAACGCGGGGTGTTCGGATACATTACGGAGTTCGGCGAAGCTTTAGAACACCTAAGAGCTATTCGCCGTCGTGCGGAACGGAGATACCGGCGCACAAAGTCTATTCATGACCTTCGGGAGGCCAGACGTACACAAAAGAATATTCAACGCCGTATAGCCCAAGTGCCGGCAGAACGATGGAAGTCATTCTGCGAAAAATGAGATCCTCGAAAGCCTTTGTCTCAGATCTGGAACACTGTTAGGGGTCTACGAAGCACGACACAGCAACGACGCCCGTTTAGTGCCTTGGCGCTTCATCAGAAACGCCTGGAAGTGGAGGTTGCGGAGGACTTTTGTCGCAGAATTGCCCAGGGCCCATCTTTGCCGAGCCAAGACGATATACGCATTGCTCCAACATCACGGGACTCCCGCATGGACCTGCTGTTCTCAATGGAAGAGCTAGACGCTGCACTATCTCTGTGTCGACGTACATCTTCACCAGGGCCAGACGGTGTCACATACGCCGCCCTGTGCCACCTAGGTCAAGGAGCCCGTCACACCCTTCTTTGCAGTATAAACCAGTCTTGGCAAGATGGCACGGTCCCTGAAAAGTGGAAATCTAACCGTCTGGTGCCAATCCTTAAACCAGGCAAGTCTCAGCTAGACCTCGCGTCTTATCGCCCTATAGCCCTAGCAAGTTGCATAGGCAAGTTAATGGAAAGAATGGTTTTGCTCTGTCTGGAGTGGTATCTTGAACACCACAATATTTACCCAAACGCTATGGCTGGATTCCGGCGAGGCCGTTCTTCCATCGACAATGTTATTGACCTTGTGACATCGGTGCAGCACGAGAAATCGCTCAAACGTCTATCTGCAGCGCTGTTTCTCGATAATAAAGGGGCTTACGACAACGTACTACATGACGCCGTTTTAAATAGCCTGAAGGATGCGGGAGTGGATGGTCGAACGTACAGTTAGATACAAAGCTTTCTATCTGAACGATCATTTTTTGTTGACACCACCGATGGCACAACCTCCCAACACTACGTTTTCCGGGGGGTCCCACAAGGCAGTGTTCTTAGCCCGACATTGTTCAATCTCACGTTGATCAGGCTTCAAAAAGCCATACCAACCACTGTGCATCTCTCCATGCATGCTGATGATATTTGCATCTGGGCATCAGGAGTTTCACGTCCTCAGGTTCGGGCACGCCTTCAAAAAGCCGCGACCCACCCATGCGCATTCTTGCGTTTACAAGGACTTGAAACAGCACCAGATAAGTGTGCAGTGGTGGCATTTACTCGTAAAACAATGTCGCAGTATGGCATCTATTTAAATGGACACCCCATTTCTTACGTGAAGAGTCACCGCTTTCTTGGAATCGTGATCGATCGGGACTTATCATGGACAGCACAAATCTCATCTCTGAAAAAAAGGCTCACTGGAATTATCCAACTTTTCAAATTTCTGGCTGGAAAGACGTGGGGTGTTTCTATTCGCTCAATGCTACATCTTTACAATGCACTATTTCTCGGTGTTCTACGTTACAGCCTGCCCGTTCTGTCCAATACAAGCAAAACCAACTTGCGTGCAATTCAGGCGATGCAAGCCCGAGGTCTCCGAACGTGTCTCGGTCTACCGCGTTGCGCCTCTACAGTGGCAACCATATGCACCGCAAGAGACCATGCGATAACGACCTACGTGGCAGTGGATGCACTCCGGGCTCACATTAGACATCTCGCTCGGCTGCCTCATCACCACCTTGCATCCTTGCCGTCAACTAGACCAGAGGCATCCTTTTCTAAGATAGTCGCCGCTCACTGCGAGAGCCTCCCCTCAGGATACACACCTGCGGCACGACCATCATCGCCCCTTTGGTGCCTCTCGAAGCCAGAAGTGCACCTAACCATCCCGGGAATAACCAAGAAATCGGATGTTCCACCACAAGGTCTCCAACAGCTCTCTATGCACCTTTTACATGAAGCCTACAGAGACCGGATTCATGTATACACCGATGGCTCGGTAACGAATTCCAGTTCTGCGGGAGCTGTAATTGTGCCGGCCAGATCGGTAGACATTCAATTCAAGCTGTCCAATTTAACAACCTCAACTGCATCCGAACTCACAGCTATTCGCGAGGCTCTTCTGTACCTAAAGCAAGAATTACCACAAGAATGGGCTCTGCTTTGCGACTCCAGGCCAGCTCTCCAGAGTCTGCACTCTGCTCTTCGCCGCGGCCCGTACGAACAGCTTGTGGCTGAGATTCGTCAAGCGTATGACTTCCTAACAAGGCATGGCCACAATATTATTTTTCAATGGCTCCCTAGCCACTGCGGCATTTATGGGAATGAATGTGCAGACAACGCGGCTCATCATGCCCATGAAAGTGCCCAATTGGCCGACATCCCGTTGTCGCGCCATGATGCAGCAAGGACACTGCGCTCCATCGCCCGCGAAAGCACGCTGACCGTTTGGAATACGCCCCAGTTTTCAAACCCCCGCCTGTACTTGCTCGACCCTGACCTGCAGCGCCACTTACCCACTAACATGCCACGTTCAGATGCCACCCTACTGTGCCGACTGTGGATTGGAGTTGCTTTCACTAAAGCTTACTCATTCACTATCGGCATGACTGACAGCCCTGCATGTGACGTGTGCGCCACGGATGAGACAATAGAACACCTCTTGTGTCACTGTGTCCGGTTTTCAACGCAGAGACTGCACCTGTCAACCGCTTTCCGGAAACTCGACAACCAGCCATTAACTGCGCAAACTGTTCTGTGTCACAGACGTAGCCCATCACAGTCCGAAAAGGCCACAAAAGCACTACTTCGGTTCTTAAAGGACACAGGCCTGTCTGAACGATTGTAGAAACACTGTGCACCATTGTTCATTTGTTATTTGGTTAGTTTACCGTTTCAGTTTAGGATTTATTAGCGCCTATTGTTTTGTTTTTGTAGTTCTTTTCTTGCTCCTCAAGCTCTATTCCTGTCTTTTCAATACTCTTTCTTTCTCTTTAAATCCCTCCTTCCCCACTTCCCATGTGTAGGGTAGCCAACCGGACTGTAACCTGGTTAACCTCCCTGCCTTTCATGCACTGTATTATCTTTTCTTACTTCGCATGAATTTGACCTGCCTTTGTTTTGCAAGATTGTCCGCACTTTACTTTTTCATCATAATCATGTTCCCGCCATGTCACCTAAAGTTGGATAAACCTTCCATCACCAATATGACATGTTCTAACACTATTTAGTGCATATAGATTCCGCAGAGGTTGGCGGAAAACCAAAACATCCGTTTCTCAAATTTTCGAGGCGTGTTAAAGATCCCGAGGTAGTCAAAGTTAATGCGAAGCCCCTCACTATACGGCGGAGACTATACGTCTCTGGACACTATGTGTTTCCTCATCTACCATCTTTGTCTTCAAGCACTGTTCAACCATGTATAAGAACCAACTAGCCCAACTGTTGATACCGGCGAATAAAACACCAGAAACTTTTGAAATTCGATGTTATAGTCATTCAGTTGCCGAGAGAAGGGATGATTGCAGCAGTTATTAAAGCTGGCAGCTTTTAAAGTCAAAACTTTCAATCCAGAAAAGCAACTTCATATCCATATACTGCATCGTCCTCAGCCCACAAGAAACGGTAACCGCGCAGCTGATGTTTTCATGGCTGAGAGCGAAAGTACCTCCCAGCGAACGGAGAAAGAAACACCAATACTTTAAAGTTCGCGTTGCCCGCTGTGCTCCGTGTGGTTTAGTCATTACGAGGAAGTGTGTGTTTATACGCGGAAGCCAGCTTCCATCATTACCATAAGAGCCAGCGCCCGAAGGAAGAAACAGCGGCGTTTCATTGTTAGCTACGCGCAACTACTTGTAAGCGAAAACTCCCGTTTTACAACGGGATGCAAAAGACCGAGTGAAAGACGAAACGAGCGAGTCTCGTCGGAGTTCCCATTTTCCCGTTCATCCTATGTGCTTCGGTAACAAAGGGTTTTTCTTACAAGTAAAAAGACCCCCCACTGTTTTCGCTTGCTTAATTAAAACGAACGGCATTCTCGGTGCTCTCGGGAGGCTCAATGTTTCCAGCTTAAACCGTTCTTGTACCACCGGGAGTGATTTTGGCGCGGACGTGTTTTTTTATCGGCTGCTGTTTTCATGACGCTCGTGTTTTTATTCAATTCGCGCGAAAGAATATGGCACACATCAATTTTATTTTTCCTTATTACTCTGAGCCTGCCAAGCTTTCCCTAAGAGTCGAGTAACAAATCGACCTGATCAGGGAACCGCATGCGGCCATCTTGAGTAGGTGACGTTATCTTGTGTACGTTTTTTTTTGCTTTGGTTTAATAATAAAATACGGCAACGTACCTGTTTGCGTTAAATTGACGGGACACTAAGAAGCACACAATTTAGCTACTGGAACTTTTATGCCTGACTTCTCCTCTTGCTTTAATGATACATTTCGCATGCATATCAAGTTTAAAAAGCAGTTTGAAATAAAAGCAATTACCGTCCTGCCGAAAACCCCTCTACCAGGAAACGCACTCATAGCAACCCGCGCGGTATTGTATGCTACAAGTGCTCTCGTACCACATTGCACTTCCAATACTGCGCCCAGGAAAGATAAGAGCATAGAGAAGTGCCTAGTTGTGCCGAAATGAGAAAAAAAAAATGTTTCCAGCGCAGAGGTAGATACTTTTAACTAGTATTTCAAGGTCAAAAATAAACAAAAAACAATTCAAAGCTCGCAGGAAGTCGGAGAAGTGGATTCTCAACAGAAATAAATTGACCCTGTGTTTGTTCACTGGCTGTTGTCTTAACTTTCATGTTCTGAGTAGTACATGAGGAGGTTGAAGAAAAAACTAATGTCGGAAGCTTGAAACTTGTCTATGAAGGCAGCATACATCATAAAATAAAGGCCTTTGGGCTATTTCACGGGTAACAGTCAATCGGAGGGAAGAAAAAATTGCATAACACCGCGTAAGAAAGTTATTTAAGCAATAGTGCGTGAGCTTAGCGTAGTATTGTACATTAAATTTTGAAGCAACATGTATATTACTACACATGACAACTGTACATATCCTCCGAGTCAATTACACACTGCATCATAGCCGACAACCATAGATAAAAACAGGAACAGAATTAAAAATGACAAAGATAAAAAGGCATAGTCATAGCCACAGTAGAAATAAAAAAACTTCTTACATTTCAATAGCAGTAAGCTCAAAGATAGATATGCATTCCTATTCAGGTAGCTTAACATTCTAAGCAATCATTTTCCTAAACGTGTGACGTCCATAATTCGTTTTCCTGGAACCCATCTTCTAATACCCAGCACGACATGTTCATGGCGCACATGTTTATTCATTGCTAAATTGCATTGTGCAAATGAAGAGCAGTGAGGGAGGAGATCAATCACTGCAGAAGGATGAACACGAAAACGGAATACATTGTATCAGAATGCGGGTCTGAATTAAGGAAAGGAGGTGCATATTTAAGGAGGATTGTACCAGAAGGGCTGACAGGGGAGGGCGCGGGTTCGGGAATAGAGTACAGAGGTGTGCTTGTGCCATATGTAAGCGCCACACTAAAATATGACATCACGATCCACCTGCTGCAAATACGCATTGCACCCTTATGGACCTCGTCCGGCAGTGACCTTCCCACTCACGACTACCCGTAAAGGGCACGCGGTGGTTTGGTTGACCAGCCCCTTCTTCCCCGAAATCCACCGACGGGCCGCGGGAAGCCGAGGGACCGTTGGACGCGAGTCAACCAAATTTGCTTGCTAACCTTGGCAGTTCCTGCCTAACGGAGCGTGCACTACCCACACCGCCAAAACAACACCAACCTAAACTTTTACGCATATACTAGCAAATGAAATACGAACCCATCGACGAACTCATCATATCAGTGCCTGTGCTGTGTTTTCTTTTCCTCCTTGTTCTGCTAAACTCTCGTTGATGGTTGCGCTTTGTGCAAGAGCTTCTCATGTTCATCCTGTCGATGGTATACGTACGCATCTGGTAGGTTTGGTGGTCTTGGGAAACGCAATAAAACGCTACGATATCTCTGAGGAGTATATGCCCGCTGAAAATAGGCAAAAAAGGGAAGAGATTGCTTAAGGAGCTCGTTGCGATTGAAGTAAGCATGGATTGCGTTTCGCGTACACGTCGGTTGCCGGCACTTTTCTCTGTATCCCGACATGACAACATACCCAGAAGAGTCAGACCGCCCCTTTTATCTTTTATATAGAGCGTGCTTGCCGTAGGTAGAATGCAGTTGAGTAGGATGCGTGTGTAATTCTGTTTCGAGATAGGGTTTCAGGAGGGTGATCATATTTTTGGATGGCTTGTAGAAGGTGGGATATCTCCACTTCGGTACCTGATTGCGCAAAAGGTTCCCATTGCTTCTGTGCTTCCTACTTTGACGCTGGTCTGTGTCTATCGGTCGTTCTGGTTGCTGGCGTATGAGGAGATGCGTCTTTCTTTGGGTGTGAGGTGCATCACATTTTATTGTTTAGGAATGCTGACGGGGTCTTCCTTTGCGTGTCGTCCTCTTCGCCGTTTATTTGTCTTGAGATTGGCGCAGAGGGGTTATGGTTGATTGCTTTCATGTCTCCTGGGAAAATTTTGAAAGCAAATTCGAGGAGTCGTAGGAAATATTGTGCCGAGATGATACTTTCCTCGCATAGAAACCTCATTGCATTAGTTTCTGTGTTTTAACGTGTCAAGTACAGTGTTTGGTGCTCTGGGCATGAGTGAAAACTGGCTCATCGGGAGCCACGCGGAAAGCTTGGAGAATTTTAAGAAGCACGTGAAGTTTCTCATGGTGTTGTTTGTTTAGAATGCAATGCGAAATGGCATACTTAGTTCACGGTATAATCAGGGCACAATGAAGTTGGAGTTGATCGGCTTATTTGAGGCCTTGATATGTATTGGCGGTTCTCCTGGTGACTTAGAGGAGCTAGTGTCTGTTATATAGATCAAAATACACTTTTACAGTATATTCCACGCATGCGCACTGCCATAAAGTAATCTTAAACGGTTTAGTGCAGACAAAACACTCAAACTTAGTATACCATATGTCTGCAAAGTTTCCGGGTGAGTGGGACCAGTATGGCCGTAGTCGAATATAATAAAGTTCAAGACCCTAGACAACGGAGCAAGATATCCCTAGACGCACTGACAGCGTCTTCTTTTGATACGGGTGCGAGCCTTGATCAAGCCCAATGAACAGGAAGGGGGGTTCCATTAGAGTTTGAAGGCGGGTTAAATCTGAAGGATGAAATGTTAGGTAGTTAAACCGGAGGATGGCTTAAGTTGTAAGACTGATGGTGGGGCCATATTTGTTGGCCGATAGAGTCACGCAGACTATCTGTTGGAGTTTGATGTTGTGGACCGAAGCTTTCCTGTATCTATAAGTCAAAACTTCTGTTGCGCTGCCTTATGTCGTTAGCTTGATTCATGCTTACTCCTTCGGATTACGTCTCGTCTTCCGTTGTGGGACCTGAAGTCGAGCAGTCGTTTCAATGTACCTGTTCACCGTTGCACTCACGTAAGTCGTTTGCCGCAAGCTGCTTTTTGCGTCAGGAGGAAGACTTTGCGCACCTTGCGTGCAAGTGTCCGTCCTTTGCGGAGCTAAGTGCCATTTTTTTAAACATCTCTCCAGGCCACAGGCAGCCACGCTCCGAATGTTGCAGACCAGGTCTTATCCTAATCTATCCACCCTCAGCTCCTACACGGACACTTTTGAACCGGACTGCCCGGATTGTGGCGAACGCAGCAATTTAGATCATATGCTCTGGCGGTGTCCCTCACTTCGGGGCCCTTAACGCATAACTGAGGAAGAGTGACGCTCCATCCTGGAGAGCCCCGATCTACTACACCAGCTAAGGGCCGTCCAGAGGGCCCACGACGCGGCGGTGAGGCTCGGCCTCCCCGTCCCAACGTGTGAGCGGCCCGCGGCGCTGCCGCCCTGAACGGCGGCGGCGCTCCTCAGGGCCTTCAATAAAGTTCATTGTCTGTCTGTCTGTCTGTCTGTCTGTCTGTCTGTCTGTCTGTCTGTCTGTCTGTCTGTCTGTCTGTCTGTCTGTCTGTCTTAATCGTATGGCATTGGTCTCTCGTACTCGTTCCATGATGGGCGCATGGGAATTTTAAGTGCAGAGCACTTTAGACGCACGTCATGTCGTCGTAGCTCGTTCGCTGCAGGTCCCAAGTAGAGCCGCATGGCGTACGGTCGTAGCGGCGTCCCACAGAGGCTTCCAAAACCAAGCGGTTTATATATCACACACGTTCGAAACTCGTGAACCGTTGGCGCTTGTTATTATATCTCCCCGTTGTGTAGCGCAAAAAAAAAAAAAAACTGCAAGCACATTTGAGGCAAAATCTGCGTATATATCCGGCACCCCGAGTTAATTTAGATAGGAACGCGCGTTCAGTTGGTTTTTACGATAGTAAGCGAAAATAGCGGCCACGCAAGAAAATAATGGTGTGTTCGAAAGAACGCAGAAAGGCTCCAGGCGCGCAACAAAGAAATTACGCATTAGAAATGACGCAAAACAGATCTAGCAAACGAAATTAAAGCAAGCACAAGAAGAACAGAATTCCCGCTGGCACAGTTTCAGGCAGGGGACGCGCGAGCACTGCGAAGGCGGGAAATTTAAGCTGAATTACACAAACCCTCGTCTCATTCATCAAAATAGTGAGACTGAGCGGCGAAGAGCGTGATGTATGGTAGCAGTGAGAGGAAAACGGCGCAACAGCCCATTATGGCGTATCACGGCTCTGCACTTCCGACAGCGTTCACATTGAGAAGAACGACTTTAATTTTTTTGGAACTGGCGCTCCGTGCCAGCCTAAAAACCCTGGAGAGGTTACAAAGAGGACGGAGGCGGCAGGCTGGCAGTATTGCCCGCCTACCGCCTCCGTCCTCTTGTAACCTCTCTTCACCGTGGATAACCGTTGTGTACGGATTACTGGGCGTGTAGGTACTCCTACTGATACTGTCTTTGCATTTTTTAATTCTTCTCTAATATTCTATCTCCTTGCTTCGCTCGCAGTTCCTTATAATGCATCGTTTGGGCGAATACGGGACAACTCCACGAAAGTGCTTTTTGGTTTCATGGTGGGGGGAGGGAAGACGCAGGTAGATACAATAATTTCTCTCCGTGTCTGCCCCGAATTCGTTCAAAATTTATGATACTGCAGAAGTTCCTGTTATTTGTAGAGGATCTGTCGTTCGTCACATGCTGCGCGGCGGTTTTTGATTACTTAGCGTACAGCGGGGACGGGGCTGAGAGGCTTGATAAGCTTGGGCGCTGTTCATGTCCTGTGACCACATGAGAAAAGATGACATGAGTGACGACAAAATTTCGCAAATGTATTGGTGTCCTTACCAAGGTTCCGCTCCGGGCCAATAGTAGCTGTCACTTTTTAAATATACAACGTGTGTTCCTATAGCCCCGACATTCTTTCCATTGATTGCCCATTTTTGCATTTGTTTCAATTTTCTCGTTTGATTTTTTTTTGTTTTGCTTCTTCGGGTGTGGGAAACGCGGATAACTGTCCTCCATGGAATTTTCGAAGATCTTCGCATTGGTGGTAGGTAGACAGAAAACACGCAGTGTGCGAGGCAGCGATACGCGAGAATCTAGGAAGTTAGCCGAGCCATGCCAAGCCATTTACGAGAATTATGGCCGCCCTTCTTTCAGCGAAGACGCTACCTATCGATCCGTTTAGCTTCCTTGCGTTGGAGTTCTTTTCACTATTATTTTCCTTCCTTAACTCCCGTAAATATCTGGTGCCAGGGTGTGCAAGGCGGTAGAAGAGAAATTAGAGGGGATAGGTGGGTGCGGTGACATCGGGGAAGATTAAACATTTGGTTGTGAACTTTTCATGGGCAACACACACTCGCACAAAAAAAGACACCACTGCTATGCCCCCTGTATTCCCATGGTGTTAATTTACACTGTAGATAAAGGGCTTCGAAAGTTTATTCCCCTATCGGCAGATCTCTCCAAGACCAAGAACATCGACACATGCCCTGGACGTGCACTTGTATTGAGAGAAAAATACTCGAGTTATTCCTGTAAAAGGAAAAGAAAGCAAGGAATGATAGGTTGCAGTTGTAATGTGAGCGAGCTCAACGCCCGGTTGGTAAAAAAGGCATCTAAAGTCTGGGAAAGATTGCCGGTTTGGCCAGTCCGCATCGCGTCTTAATATTTTACCCAGGCCGTTCATGCCTGTATCCCGTTCTTTTATGCAGTCATATTACACCATTCCGTTTTTTTTTTATTCCCGTCGTGGCGTCTGGGTTCACCGCTAAACACCGCTTAGACGCGGCACGTGGCAGCCGAATAGAGGTATATACGCCTCGAGCGCGGCCTGTAGGGGCGCCACTGAAATCCCCCTAGCGGCCCGTTTCGAAAGCAGGCGCGGGAGTCCCCGGCCCGCTCCCCCCTGTCGCCGTTGCTTTTGGGGCTCGTTCAAGACAGCGATTTACCGTTTGTCCGTGTTCGAAATACCGAATAACGTGGGGCAGGCACTCTGTTTGCAAGCGTGGCATGTTCACGAGAGTATAAACATTTATGACGCGATCTTAGTGAGATCTAAATGAGCGCCGGGCGTGTGTCACAGTCCGGCGTCCCGAAGCCAACATTTGCATGCAGCTGATTGCAATTCCGCTGCCCTGAAATTTAGGGGCAGTGTCTCCGTAAGCAGTGTTTCCTCCGATGGTCATGTTGCGGCCATACACACGATGATGTAAATCGACTTTGTGCACTTACAAAATCTAGCGGAGCACTCATACCTGACAGCACGCAAGTTACGCCTGCCAATATCACATATCAGATATTGATCAGTACCATGAACAAGCCAATGCGGCATAAATTTCACAAACATTGTACCAAAGAAGTACGACGGATAATGCAAAATTACTCTCCGGAGTCAGCACACGACGGCAAATTTAATGCTGGGTCGTCTTGTCCCGAGGTGAGCGCTCCCAAAGATTCATCTGTTACATTTATCATCCACGAGAAGCGCGAAGATGGGCTTATAGAGTAATCCGCGTCCGTGACCAAACTCTTCTTCGAAACATCGTCGTAAGAGTCATGACACAGGGAGACTGCAGAATCTAGCATAAACCGAAATCAGAGGCTCTTATCAGATACGACACTCTTCCAACGAGCCCGTGTATACGAGATTTTGTCGCACGTTAAGGCTCTCCAGGTGGTCAAAATTAATCCGGAGCCCTCCAATACGGCGTGCCTCATCGTCTCCGTTGCGTCGGCGCGTTAAACCCTGCAATCAATCAATCAACTCTTCCAACGACACCTCGTATCGCTTGTGAACTGCCTATCCTGTATTCTTCAAAAAATGAGTCCGCCGAGTGATCAGCCGTTTTTCAAGGCGAAAAACAAACGAAAAGTGAACACGCATCTTGTGTGTGTGATTACTAAAACGTTCATTCGTTGATTCCGCTCCGCATTTGTAAACAACGATAGTTGAGCGTCCTCCTCCTCATCCACCCCCCCCCCCCCCCTGTCTAGCGAAATATCAGTGCATTTCGCATCTAGTTGGTCTGGTGAATACTACCTTGCTCGAACAAACGTCTTTAGCATTTCAGAAGCTGCACTCGTTTCTTTTTTTTCATTCCCGTACGACTATTCTATTTATTCCTTACTTGCAGACCATTCATTCTCCCGTGGTTTCATTAACATATACCTTGGTTCTTACTATAAGGCATGAGTGGGCACATATCTGACAATGCACAGCCTTTGAGTCTACTTAACATTGTCGCGTGGCTTATATTCCCATAAAAGGAACAAGTTTTTGTCAGCTATTGGGTTATCACGTCCCCGAAACATATTTTTCTACGGCGTACATATTCGAAGCAAAGCCGCATTTGTTGTCTGCGCTGCAAAACGAACTAACCACTTACAGTGCCAATATCAGGCCTAAGCGAGGCGACAATAAATAGAATTCACTTGTGCTGGCGTGTTCGAAGGTGACAGCGGTGATATGCTGCTGCCATCGCCGACGCCCGCAAGAGCGGCCAAGAAGCGCGCAGAACCGCCTCCCCGGGTAGCTCTTGTTGTCTTGTTGACGTTAGAGCGCTCTACCAAGACGCAGCTGTTTTATTTAGGTGCCCTAAACGTGCAGTTAGCTTACAGACGTCACCATAACGAGTTGTTTAGAGCGCGGAAAGGCAAAGAGAAGCGAAAGAGAACCAAAACACTGCATGACCACCTATCAGCCACGCAGCGCTAATCCCGCAAACGCCGCGGAGAAGCGGCGGCAGGCGGCGCAGCGATCGCGAATCTCGAGGCGTATACCGAGATATACATGCATGTTCTAGCTAACAGAAGTAAAAAATTGTTTTATGTCGCGTAATGTCTCGTATATTTGCACAGTTCTCACGAAGGCTGAGGGGAAGGGCATTTTTATTTCATGATAAGCCGGGAGCAGGGTTGATTTTATACAACATGTATCGACCGCTTCTCTGGCCTCCTATAAAACCACGCGACCGGTCTCTTTCCATGCATAGAGAATTCCCCTCCGCTTTGTCGCGATGGGAAACGGACGTCCTGCCGTGATTCGGAGCCAAGCGCAAGTTGTTGGCACTTTCGATTCTCTCCGCGTTCGGTTAATACCTGTTTTGTTCACATTGGCAGAACAAGAAATATGGCGTACTAGGGACGCTTTATTGGTGGCACAGAAAAGGCGGCCGAGAACACGGCGGAAATGGAAGTAACAAAATATCTGTAATAGGCCAGCAGCCGGCACTCTCCATCTGCGGGCAAAACGTGTGGACCCACGGCTAGCAGTATTGCCACTTCCATTTTGCGTAGCTTGCATGTAGTGTCGGAATAGTTGAACCTTGCACTGCGCGTCGTTTCACGACGCACCTGTCTCGCATTTTCGGTGAATATCCCCATTTACCTCGTCGCAAATATGGGAAATACCTCCACGTCTATTACAACGTCAGTACCAAAACCCAGGCCTAGGTTAGCACTGATTTTCTTGACGGTTATACTAACCGAACGACCACGTCCGCAATCAGCTCCTCAAGGGTTACAAAATCATCTAATTCATTGTGTCCGTTTTGTTGCTGTCCTAAGCATTAGAGATATTGGAATAACTTACTGCGAGATAACAGGGAGAACTTGAAATATTGCTGCCGCACAATACGCCGATTATGACGTAATGGGGCAAAAATATTGTACCTACCTTTTAAACTCCAACAAACAGCGTCGCTGAAAACACGAGCACAAAAGCCCCCTCCCCCTTCCCCCCCCCCCCCCCCCCCTCCCCTGGAAGCTTCTTTTTCCCGCAACCGCCCGGAAGTTAAAGCAGCCAGCATTACCGATTTTTACTCTCTTCTGCCTCCTTGAACATTGCGAACGAAATGTGAACCTCTGGTACATTGTTTTTTTTTTTAGATGCAGAGCATCTCATTCACTCGCCTTGTCCCTCCGGCGTCGTCGGCATTGTCCACGCCTCCCCCATTCTCCTCGCCGCGCCAGCTGCGCTCTCCGCCGCTCACCCCCTCTCCGCTCCGATAGCGAACACTCTCTCGCGAGGGGCATTGGATTGGATTCGATTGGATTGGCTTGGATTGGATTGGATTGGATTAATGTGTATTGTGTTGGATTGCGTTGCGTCATAGCCGCGGCAGACGCGCTGGGGACGGCGCATGTGCAGTACTCTCTCTTCCGCGGTTTCCTCTCCTACGGGCGCGCTGCGCATATATAACCGGTGTGCCGTTCTCCGGCGAAGCAACATCCACGCTTGGCTCAAACACCTAGAGTCCACGCCGCTTTACAAGTACGCCAACGTCGTCATCTACTGGGACCGGCTTACGCAGTCCCCTCAACGTTATGCGCGCTATAAAACGCGGTCCCTTCGCCGCTCCGCCTATGCGTCGCATCTACACAGGGGTTCCCGCGAGGGGATGTGGGAGTTTCTTAAGTGCAATTAAGGTGAGAGGAATGAAAAGGTACCAGGCTGTCAGTTTTTCTGATTGATTGATTGTAGGGTTTAACGCGCCGACGCAGCGCTGGCGGTGAGGCACTCCGTAGTGGAGGGCTCCGGATTAATAATGACCACCTGGGGATCTTTAACGTGCGCCGAAATCTCGTACAGGGGCGGTTTTGCTTTTCGCCGCTATCAGAAAAGCGGCCGCCGCGGCCAGAAATCGAACCCGCGACCTCGTGCTCAGCAGCGCAACGCCTTAGCCACTGAGCCACCGCGGCGGGTGTCAGTTATGTCTAGCACATGGCATGGGAACGTCACATGTGCAGGTCAGTAACCTAGAAAGCGCAGCTCGCCTTTCTTGCAATGTACGCAAATCCTGATCTTTGATCAAACTGCATATTCAAAGCTCGGTCTAAGCTGCTTAAAGACATTTGTAATGAGTGAGCCTTCTGCTTCGGCTTCGAAGTTGCCTCTAAAGAGTGCTCTACCGTAACCTTACTTGTGTTTAGGGAAAGCCAAACAAAGTTGGAGTTTTTAATTACGTACTGCGATGTTTATCGGAACAAAATGGCCACTCCACTACAACAAAAACCTCAACTTCAGTTAAAATTTTCACCGAAACGTCAATTAATAGGGCAGGTAATGTGTGTTTTGTATAGATCAGGGGTGATGGCATCGGTTATCATGATAGTGTGCCTAAGCCCCGATTCAACCAGAAGCAGACACAAAATTTTCTTTCGATCAACTTCGGTACATACACGGCTCGTGCTGTAAGGGCGGGATGGCAAGGTGTGACGAGAAAAACTGGAGATTGGTGGAAGAAAATCGAGGGGGAAGAGAAGAGAGAAGGAAGTGTTATGGATGATAGGTGGCGTGAGATGAACACGGTATGGAAGTAAGGTACGAGGTATTAAATGGGGGATAAGGGGAGGAATGATACAGGTAATGGAAGAGGAGTTGTGGGTAGGGAGGAGAAGCAGGGGAATATTGCGCAGTCCAGTTTCTTTTTACTCTAGTGCATGTTACGCAGGGAGAACGGGCACACCCCTACAGCCACTAGAAGGCAAACGTTGCGCCTGTCAAAATAGGCTCCACTCGTCTTTCATTGTTAATTCGGGCCGTAACTTGTAGCGTCTGCGCTGGCACCAGTGTTTCCACGTCTATCCACAAAACAGGTTGCCAAGAACATCCGCCATTGGGGTTCGGGGACTTAAGTTAGAGCACATGCATTTTTCAGCAACCCGCTACAAATCTGTGCCAATTTAAAAATGCCCGTTTGTTTGTCAGGCTGTTTGACTAGCTTTCTACCTGGCGTGTGCTTGTTTTGTCGCCGGTGAGAGACAAACTTTATGCGCAGATGTTACGACGTTAACACAATTCACTGCTGTATTCCGGTGCAATCAATGCTTTGCCAATGCATCAGGGAAGGTCACAAGAGGTACGAGATTTTACAAGTGTCAGAGCCATTTCGTGGCTGTGATGAAAAACGTACAGCTGCATAACGCTTAAACATTTATATCGTTATGAGCCACCAGCCTGCACGCTGCGAGAGCGTCCTGCTTTGGCGCAGTCTGCTGGCCATCGCCGCCAGGACTACCTTTGCACACACGCGTACTCAATCTACAAAACGCATGGCTTGCAATTCCTCCACAGATTTGTGTACGCGCTCTGCGTAGCCTTCATATTTGAATTCCAACGTATGCTTAGAGTATTGTCTTGTTACGAAACTTGGTATAGACGAGTCAAATTTTCGTCGTCTTGCTGCTTATTTTGTTCCTTCGTTGCGTCGTTATCGGAAGATCAAAGCAATGACGCCACAGGGACTATGAGAAATGAATATATATCGCACAAACCTACCCGCTCCGAGCATCCTCGTGGGTCCCACTTTTTTGCCGGCAGTAGGTACATTCAACATTTATTAGGCAGCACTTTGATAGGCCCGATTCATTGTTCACTCGCAGCGATCTGATGCTGTGATACTCGATTCAGCTTGAGTAGTTTTGTGCCGTTGTTTTTATGAATTGAACTTGAAGTTCGGGACTATTTTTATGAGAGAAATCGGCCTGCCACATATCATTTTCTTAGTTCTTTAGTTTTAAGTTGGTGTTCTTTGCCAGAAACCAACAGCACCTATCGTTGAAAAGGAACAGCATCGATTGATTTTTGGTTCCTTCTAGGCCGGATCCAGTAAAACGTTACAATCACGTAACTTCGTCAGAATGAATATTTAATCAGTCGTTTGGTATATGTGTTGACGGCGATAGCTCCCTGACCTCGCAATCTAGAGCTGATTGGTAGTTTATCTGTTGGTAAATACTCCAGAAATAATACAGGATTATGAGCCTCAAAATCCGCCTGTTGTGTTTCTAGCTGGCCGAAATTCATGGACCACCTGGGGATCTTTAACGTGCGACGAAATCTCGTAAACACGGGCGTTTTTGCTTTTCGCCTCCATCACAAAAGCGGCTGCCGCGGCCGCGAATCGAACCCACATCCTCGTGCTCAACAGAACAACGCCTTAGCCACTCAGCCACCACGGCGGGCTCAAGAGGCACGCTATATTGAATGGCTCACACACGGGCCACACTTATCGTTCGGGGAATTTCTCATTGCTGCGGAAGGACTATATCGTGTGCAATTTGTGTCGAGCAATATGTTTGCATCGGTGTAGTTATTGAACACCAGCTGGCAGCGATTATCTAGCTAGCGCCGACATCTACGGCCTACCGGGAGAGGATAAATCATATCTGTACCCCGGACGCGTCCGTCTATGTGTCGTAACTTCGGCATAGGAACATTTGCGCCAAGCCACGTCCCATTTGGGCATTGATGTTCTTTGTAGCCTTGTATCTCTACTATTATGTCCTTCGGCTTTGATCTTCGTCCCTTTTATTCCTGTCATGTCCCTCTGGACTTTCGCAAGTATCACGGAGATAGAAGGGCGAATGCAGACCCCTCTGCTGCTTTACCGCTTTTTCGAGCCCTCACAATGCCGCGACTCACCAGTCCTCTAAATAAAAATATCGATAGAAAACGGGCTACATGATCGGAACCACTCGCTGACTGATAAAGGTAGAAATGGGTAATTGTGGCTGATATAGCGGTTGATATAGCGGTTTAAATTGCACTTGATGTAGGGACAGGCTTCATTTGTCGGGGTTGGAGTATACAGGACAGCGATAGGAGCATTAAAAGCAAAATTTCAAGGAAGCCACACATTAGACTTTGGAACTGACTAACTGACGAACAAAATAAAAAAAAGTGCCTACCATTCAGCCCTATTTCCACGGCTTCCGTGATTAGCTCATGCTCTCAGTGAGTACCGAAAATAACTGCGCTTGCCGGGTAGATGGTGGTTAAAACTAATTAAATCTCAAGGCCGGTGTGATGTATCCAGAAATTCGGTATTTTGCATACCTAATGCCACAATGGTAGACAGGTTTCCGGAAGGGCTTTTTAGTCTGGTTTTGTTCAAATATAGCTTTGCTCAATGTGACGGGGTTAAGATATAGGTCGATATTATTCGGCGAAAATCCTCACAGGGACAGACATTCAGCCGTGTTCTTGAGCAAGGGGAGAGGAGAAGCCAGCCACGTATTGACAAAAGGAAATAAATAAACGAGGAATAAAGCAATCAGTTAGCTCAAGTGGGTTTAGAAACTAGAAAAATGCATATACACACAAGTAACGTATGGTATATGGAAGCCAATATGCTGCTTTGTTGCCTTCTCCGCCCGGTGTAAAACCTGAATAGACTTACAGCCGGCCATTTCCTTTTGACAATGTTATAGCCTCCGTTCTTTCAGGCCCGATATTAGTACAACATTTGAAACTGAATTACGACCAGACTTGTAACAAAGGTATCAAAACATTGTTAAGGTTTCTAAAACCATTGGCCCAATCGCTAGTTGAAGAGAATCCTAAGCAAGGCGGGTTCGTACTAATCCATTTTTACTTTAACTGAGTAGATGATCGAGGCATTTTTACATTTGTAGGAACCGTCAATATCTCTCTCAGGAAGGGAGATAACATTTCTGCTGGCTACCTGCAGGCTTCTCCTCTTTACTTTTGTATTACCAGTTATACAATTTGATCAATTCCCACAAGTAATGTACTATTATTAATACGTCCTTTCTTTCAAAATGAAATTCAGTTGAGAGGGAGCACCCGTGTCGACGTCTTCGATTCGTCCTCGACAAAGTTGCGCTGTGGACGTGGAAACCAACTGGTAATAGTTGGAAACAAGTTTCACAATGTTCACTAATAACCGTACACGTATTAAAATTAGGTACAATATTTTGCGTCGACCTTAAGGCAGAGGGGTGGGCTAGCTGGGACCACCCAGTGAAGCAGCGGCCTCTTCAGTTCAGTCTGCGGATTTAGTACAAATACAGAACCCCAAACTTCAGTGCTCCATACAATGTCTTCATTGGGAGGCGAAGCTGCCTTGCGCATAAAACAAACATGCCTATGCCTTTTCACTTACATACATGTGTGTGTATACTTCTCCTTCGTTGCATTGAATCTTATCGGCTTTTTTTATTTTTAAAACGTTATACGTATGTTTAATGTATCTTCGATTCTTTCCCTATTGTAGGTACAAATAATTGTCACTTAACTTATACCGCAAATAATTTTACAATTCCATCAGCTGGGTTTCTTCCTCCGTTCTTGACACTTTTACATTCCTGTGTTTCACAATAAGTTCTTCAGTTTTCTACACCAAGAGCTAGAGCTGGCCGTGTGTTTATGATCGGTAAGCTGTCACTCAGTATGTCTACTCTATTTTTACTCCCTTTGTTCAGAACAAAGCGTTATTCAGCGATGTATACGAGCAGGGAAACACCTATGGATCGACATGTGTGTACAAGACATGGGCGTTGCTGCTTGAGCGAATGCGAAGCTAACAATACAGGCTTGCTGCCCCCGCACCTTCAGTAATTAAACGGTGGGCGAGGGTTGTTTCATCGTGAGAAGGTGAATAACTCGGTCGCTTGTCAGAGAGATGGTGGGACACAAAAGCGTCACTCGCGCGTAGCTGGGGCCAGTCCGAGGCGGCTGGTGATGAATAGCAACGCTAAATGGTCTCGCTGCTGAAGAAAGCTCGTGCATTGTTAACGACCACCCTGAGACTCGCTTTTCTGATGTATTTTAATTTCTGGTAACCAAAGTTACTTTTTCTTGATTGCAGCATTTTTTCTTAACGTTCTTAACATGTCGACGTTGTCTAGGTAGCCAGAATTCAGTTCGACTTCAGTTCTCTTTTCTTTTTACGGCACCAACAATGGGTGGTCCACACCACCTTTTCTGTCATGGTGGTTCTCACATTCCTTACACAAATCAAGCAACAATCGATTACTTTTAAAATGTAACCATATATTTCTCGTCGGGCAAATTTTACAGAACTGGTACAGCAGAAGTTATCTTTTTAATGTACATGTTACTTGCTCAGTCATTAGAATCAAAAACTTTCACCGACGATATGTGAGGGTTAAAGGCGGCCAATGGGAAAGTTTAAGCTATGCTCGCACATAACGGTCGTTCATATTTTTATATATTTGCTCTGATGCACCGGAGATACACCTGAATTTTGAGGCTGAGATTAAGCACGAAATCTAGGATATTAGTGTTTCTGTTTAGCGAGTATTGTTTAATCATGCGGAAAGATTGCTAAACGGCGATCTTCCTTCAGAAAAAATCGCTGCTGTCAGCTTTGTGCAAAATAGCCTCAGGGCTTACATTATGCACAGGAGGAGGACCAGCTTGCCACTCTGAGGGAGCTCTTTCACTTGTGTGTGTTTACACGGCTTTGAAACTTCATGTCAAGGCATGTTTAAGAGTTGGGGCGAAGTGGAATAAAAATGATCGACCTTCGGCGCGCAGGTCATTGCTCTTGGGACAGAGCTCAAGGGCGTCATTCTGCCCGTTCCAGTTGTGTTTTAGCGACCCAGTGTGCTGTACCGTCATTTGTCTTTTCTCGCCATGGATTAAGCAATTTAAGTTTCACCGCTAGATTTTCTTCGTCGAAACGGAGGAAACCCTCTGCAAGCCGCTGGCCAGTCACGCTCCTCAACGACCTGAGCCGTACTCGTACCCTTCGGTCTTTAACAGGTGTCATACTTGCACGCTTGATGAGTCAAAAGAAAGCGGGAAGGGAGATAACTCAACTTTTCCTACTTGGAGTTTTGATCCACTGACTGTTTTCAGCACTAAAAAAAAGCACGAAGCGTGACATAGTAGCTAGACTTCGTTTCTATGTATGGGTACCATGTATGGTGCAAGAACTTCAAGCAGCTACTGCTGCACTTCATCGGAAGCATGTTTCCGTACTATAAAGGAAATTAACATCACAAGTTTTGCATCTAAAAGTCTTTGTAGAAGTAACACCGGCAATAGAAACGGTGACCGGTGCAGTAGTGCGGGGAGCTATTGCTCCGCAGCACTCCTGTAAAACGGGGCGACGAAAGTCCAACGCACGGAGGCATGGGCGCCTGGTACAGCGGCCCTCGCAGAGGCCACAGGCATGTTCACTCAGAAAGTTTTGAACGGTGCCAGTCCTTGGTGATAAAAAGTAATTGGTGCCAAACGAGAAGCGATTACTTTTATTCAGCGCAAACGCGCCCAGGGTGTCCTAGTCAGGTGATGGCTGACAGCCGCACCCAGTGGATCACCTCAACCTGATCCTCTAGATGGGAGCTGACAAGCTGACTCTCCCACTGGTCTTGGGAACAGTTTTGGAGAAGAGGAAAGTTGGTGAGCGAAACCAAACGCATATCATATACGGTCTGCGGGGCAGAGAGATGTGCAGAATTCGCATGTGGATGAACACGAAAAGACATATTTCGTGGAGTTGAGTTCCGTTAGAAGAGGTATTTGCACTTCGCGAAGCATGAATTCTTGACTCTGTGTAGCGTTAATGAGGGCAGGGCAAAGTTAGTCGTTGATCTCTACAAAAAAATCATAAGCCATTCCGCTCTGTGAAGGCGGATGACCACCGGAGCTTTTTAGCACACGACGTAGAGGTGACACACAATTTAGGTGAAAGGAATGAGCAAATGTTACGTATTTTGTTCTTTGACGGTGGTCATCCCTCAGAAAGACACATACAACGTGCACGCACATATTTTACTTTGCCTCTCCCGATCTTAAAAAAAGCCGCCCGCATATTCCCACGGGGGGAACTCGAGTAAATGCGTCGCATCTACTCTAGTCAAGCAAAGCGTCACGTCAAGCGAAAGCCAAGCAAAGACACCCTTGACTGAATTCCGAACGCGCGCTCCGCCGCTTATATACGTTGAGGGGACTGCGTAAGCCGGTCCCAGTCGACGACGTTGGCGTACTTGTAAAGCGGCGTGGACTCTAGGTGTTTGAGCCAAGCGCGGATGTTGCTTCGCCCTGAGGACGGCACATCGGTTATATGCGCAGCGCGCCCGAAGGACAGAGTACTGCACATGAGAGAGTACATGAGAGAGTACTGCACATGCGCCGGCCCCAGCGGGTCTGCCGCGGCTATGACGCAACGTGCCGCGGCTATGACGCAACACAATCCAACACAATCCACTTTAATCCAATCCAATCCAAATCCAATTCGATCCAAGCCAAGCCAAGGCAAGCCAAGCCAATTCAATCGAATCCAATCCAATGCCCCTCGCGAGAGAGTGTTCGCTATCGCCTCGACTCGACGCGCATGCGCAGTGAGCGTGCGGACTACGGACGTCAACGCGGGTGACATCGTGAGTTACTGAAATGCTCTGCATTTAAAATGGTTCCGATTGACAAGTGATGCACCCAAAATGCCTATGTAAGTGATGCGAAGCGAAGTTTTAACCATACCGTGTTTTCAGCGGCGTTTGACTTTGGGGATGGCCGCGCGCAAGCAGCACGCAAAAAGTGGGACGTTAGTTCCCCAACACCCCGCCGTAGAGAACGCTTCGCTCTTCAAAGACACACGAAGCCTCAGGAGTTTGC
Source organism: Haemaphysalis longicornis (assembly GCF_048455015.1). Classification (NCBI taxonomy): domain Eukaryota; kingdom Metazoa; phylum Arthropoda; class Arachnida; order Ixodida; family Ixodidae; genus Haemaphysalis; species Haemaphysalis longicornis. The sequence continues at coordinate 204,266,269 of NW_027526295.1, forward strand.
ATGCGTAGACAGAAAATACTCGCAACCGTAGCCATATAAACATTGCTATAAAAATTTGGCCGCGTATCTGCTTGCTTAGTTGAATTATTGACGCAGCTCGCACTAGTGGTGCAAGGCTGGAGAAACAGCAGAGCTGGGGGTCGACCTAGCTTCTCCCCACACTGACAGCGGATACCAGGAGAGAGGGAGCAGCCGGGCCCCAGAAGCGCAAAGCTGTTTTGAATGGCACTGTAAAGCAAACTTCATTAAGTATGTACAGTGTGTTATTCAGTCTCAATCTTCGTCACCCCCTTCCGTCGTCTTCTTCTAACGGCACAACCGCATAGAAAAAATCATTCTGCAGCGCGCCCCCGCCCCGCAAGACGTGCACTTCTTCGTCAGCTGTTCCCGTGGCCGTCTCCACGTGCGGATTGTGAAGCGATGGCTTGACACATTTGTCATCATCGTCTTCTGCGTGGCCGACCCGTGGCTCACCGGTCGCTACACGACGGCAACGACGAAGGCGGGAGCTCCTCATGTGGCGGAAGCCCACGCGCAAGACTCGACGTCTCCGGGTGGTCGCCGCGAGGCACGCGCTCATGCGGGCTCCCGGTTTACCGTCTCTGCCGGTCGGATTTGTGGCGGCCTTAACAGCTCTGCTGTTAAACTGTCTTCAAAAAATGGGCCATCTGCCACCTCTGCCACGTAACCGGCTCTCCCCTCTCCTCCCTCCCACCCTAACGCTCGTCCTTTTCCCCTCTCATTCCAACCACTATAAACGAAATGGAGGTTTTCTCAGTTCAATTCTGAAGTGCTCGCACTGGTGGCGTGTAATCTGTTGGGAACTTTGGGCTTAAGACGCCTCGAGTTACCGCTCGAGTACTTTCTTTAGTTTTTTAGTTTTATTAGTTTTGAACTAGTTTTGCTACCCCTTGCAACCAGGCCTACCTCTATCGCTTTGGTAGAGTAACGCTGTTAAAGTCAGCTTTATGCCTGATTTTTGCAACAATTACGCATGATGTTTTCTTTTTGATGATCAAAGGTGACATGTATGAAGCATGCCAACAGTTTTGGCTGTTCGGAAAAGTTTTCCCTGCATATACGTCTTGTATAAGCATTTGGCCACGCGGCTGAATGAAGTGACGGACAGGAAGACCGAAATTTTGGCGTTCGTGTAGCGGAAGAAAGACTATAGTTATATATAAAGTGCACGTACAAGGTTTGTTTACCCCAGCATATATAGGGGAAGTCACAAAGGTGGAGCAACATATTGTGATGAAAAATTTGACATCCACCGGAAATGCAGCCGTGCGGCTACAAAGGAAAGTCAAACAGCTTTCTCAGAAACTTCGCTGTTGAAGAAAAAATCGTCCTTTGAGAGGGATGCCAGGTTTCTCTTCGCAAAGTTGGTTCACCGACAGGGAGACATGCATAAGAAAGGAAGTCCACCGACTGACCAGAGGCGACCGACGTGTTCCTATTTTCCGTTTTAATAGCTCAGAATAAACGTTTGTAGTAGTACTCACTACAAACAACAACTATGCCAACTTCCACTACCATCAACGGCTGTTTGCAAGAGTTTGCAGCTCCCGCGAATCTGCCGCTGTGAGGTTGGGGCTTCATGTTTGTGCATTTGGTAAATGCAAATGCGAGGGCGGGCGGAGGCCCATGCGTGTATTAAACTTCACTCTTTCGAACCTGAAGCTGCCGCTGTTTTCGTCTCGATTGAAACCAAACCCGTAAAAGCTGCTGAACTCACGCAGAATTTCTCATTTGCGTGCTGCTCCGCGTTCCCGGCAAGCTCCGAATCAGTTTCAATCTCAGTCGGTTTAGCTGTCCTCTCAAGCAAAATTTATAGTTTAGGAAATGCTAATTTTTCAGCTGATTGCAAACGAATTCACTCGTGAAGAAATGTCTGGCGCAGACTTGCAGACATGTGTCCGTTTTTTTTTTTTCACTCTCACTGTCCCAAATCGCGTTGTTGTTTACTCAATGCTGTCGCGACTGCTGCGGAAGCAATCACTCTTAGCCTTAAGTGACTGTTGCTGTTCTATTGCCTTTGTGTTTTGGTCAAGACTCTTTTTCTTTTGCCGAGCAAAACTTTATTTCTCGCAGATTTTATTTCGAAGCACTCCTTCGTTTTAAGCACTCCTTTGTTTTAAAGGCGTTTCCTTTAGCGTAAGTGAAGCCTAGTACTACCCGCCCGCTCTTTCCTCCACACACACACAGTACCCGCGAAGGAGGGGCCAGGGGACCCTTACCTGTAGATTCCAGTGTGGGGAAAGCGCGTAATTCTCCTAAAAAAAAATCTCTTCTCATTTGAATACATGCACATATTAACCCTGTCCTTAAGTTGTCTGCTTTCGATTTTCGCAGTACAGAATGCCTACATTGACTGGAATGAAAAAATTGGGAGAACAATTGAATTGACTGGTGCGCGAATGTGTTTCAGCTGTAGAAATTAGTGACGGAAATAGTTCGCTAAGTTTCCTAGTTCATGATTTTTATTTATTTATTTATTTATTTATTTATTTGGGCAGGTCGTAATTATTTTATTAAAATAACGTTGCTTATTGGCCATTTAATCAAGCCTTGACCAATTCTTGCCTTGACCTTACCCGAAGCGTGATGTACGATGAGTGCAATGATTACTTTTCCAGTAGGTACAGATTGATGACATAGGAACTCATAGCGGGCCGTTAGGCTTAGGTCCTATATGTTGGTCCACATTAGATAACCTTTAATGTGAGTCTTACGTAAAGCCAAGCTACGTCATAAACATTGTACGTCGAGCTGCGGGTACTCTTTGACGTCGTTAGACGTCAAAGCGGGCGTTAGACCTAACGTTGGGCCGTCCTGCATCCGCGTCCCCCCCTCCCTCTACCGCGCATCAACCTTAACGCAAGCGGGTTATAAACAGAAAAGTAAGAAAAACATCACAGCTTTCCCTGGATTTACATCCACGAAAGTGGCCGCGATAGGCTAAAAGTGCTTTTTCAATAACAGAATTGTGACCAATGGATGTGTCACTGGATGATTACTAGTAATTATTGGTCACTGGTTATTGGTCGGCGGCCCATCTGTGACCCACGGGTGGGTCACAAGCCGGCCTCCCCGTTGGTCAAACGACCTAGCGGTGGCCTGCGGAGTAAGGTATCCGTGCTTGCTTAACGGCGCACCACCTACCGGCAATCCTAGCGCCGGCCTTATGCATTATACATCGAAAAATTATCTTGTATTTCGTGACCACGAGTGTTGTGCTGCCGATAGAAACTGACATTTCGACGGATCACAATGAACACTCGCGGTCACCCGCAATACAGGCGTGCCTTAAAGTATGGCAATGGAAATGGATGACGTCAATGCTTTCGCGTGTTTCCTTACATAATGAAAACAAATTCAGAATACTGAAGTAACCGATCACTTCGGGGCAAATCACGCAGAAAAGGTACCCGAAACAAAGGTCCAGGCCTGCCGAACTCCTCGCGGATTACGACAGTACCTCGAAAGGAAATGAAGCCCAGCCGAGTGGTAGTGATCTCGCCCGGAATGGCGCCGGCAGCAGCTTCGGTGGCGTCGAAGAGATGGGAACGGCTCTAGACGGCGCCTTTTAAACAATTCATCGGCAGCATTTCGTGGCTGTCCGGATAACAAAGGGCGAGAGGGGACAAAGGCCATAATCACGGCCAAGCCCGTCTGCAGGGTGCCTCGCCTGTTTGGGGCGAACAACCAAGCTATCGCGACGAGACCGTGAAACTGCGACCCGCATACACCGTGCTGATCGCTATGGTGGCATGCCGCAGAGGGTAGTGCTGTGCTGTTGAGCCTTTTTCTTACAGATTTACTTACACCAACCCCGATGATATTTGCTGTATGGCCTTCGTACGGCACTATGCGAGTATGCCTGCGCTGAATGAGATTGGATGAGCAGCCTCCTGTATAAGGAAATCAGGGTGGGTGCCCGTAAAGTGCAGGCCGCGGGTGGCCGTGCTATCTGACTCGACCACCAAATGGGGCCCGAACTCTCGGTTGTGTCCAAGTTTGTTGTTTATAGCACACGTATACTCTCTTTTTTTTTTGGTTCCAGCTATGTGTGTTCCTAAAACTTCCCATTTGCAGTCATGGCCGACTCATATATATGCGAGAGCGTCCTGCTTTGGCGCAGTCTGCTGGCCATCGCCGCCAGGACTACCTTTGCACACACGCGTACTCAATCAATAAAACGCATGGCTTGCAATTCTTCCACAGATTTGTGTACGCGCTCCTGCGTAGCCTTCATACAGTAATCCCTCGTTATAACGAAATCAACGGGACCGTGAAAAATTTCGTTATAAGCGGAATTTCGATATAAGCGACCACTTGAGAAAAGCTAAAGTAGTTCAGATTCAACTGCAAAACAAGTGCGAAGAATAAAAACCCAATGTATTCAGTGAAGCAAAACTTTACTCAGGTGCAAAAAAGTCAGTGAGCTTTGGCTGTTTCATGTTGTTGCCGGGCGCGAGCAACCCCTGCTCCAATTGGCCCAAGCAGTGACTGGCATCCGAACGCCTCGAAGACTTCTAAGCCCATGAGGAGGGTAAGGGAGTGGCCACTTTTATAAAGGGCAGGTGCGGCCGTCACGGAACGCTACGAGAGTTTCGCGCTGGAAATCGCCGCAAATTGCCGTGGCTGGAGTCAGAGGTTGTGTTTGTTGAGCTCAAAATCGATTGCCCGCTCATTGTGCGTACACAACGCAATCATCAAAACTGACCGGTTTTTGCACTAGGGGCCTTGCATGATCACTCGGCCATTATTTCCCGAGGTGTACAGCAGTGAAGTGTGCAAAACAAGTTTTTACTCGTCCTGCTGTCGACGACACTGCTGATTCTGCGGTTCGAGTGTCGGTGGTCACGCACCGTCGCGTCCACGCTATTGACCAATGTCTAGGAACAAAATTCCATCCCCCTACCACGCTTTTTGACCGCTTCACTAAACTAGGGTGGCGAATAGAGCGTGACCGGCTCGAGAAAACCGCCCGGGAAGCACCAGCATGTTAACCCACCATGTTGACCTCAATCTGTCTCGCCGCTGGATCGCCGCCGCTCGGCGACGCCTCCTCTCGCCACACTTCGCTCTAAGCGGGTCCAGCTGTTCGTGCGTTTCGAGTAATGCGGTCTAAAATGTATGCATTTGGGTTGGGATCAGACGAAATTTCGAATAGAGCGGTATTTCGAGTAAAGCGAGTTCGTTATGACGATGTATTACTGTATTTGAATTCCAACGTATGTTTAGAGTGAAGATCGTTTCCCCGAAGTCCGGTGTCGATCAGGAACCCAATCGCCCGGGCTCCGGTTGATTTGGCAGGAGGCTGGCTGGGTGATGGTGTTGAAGTTCTTGGAGGCGGCGGTCCAATTGACGAACTCAAGGCGTTGGGGTTGATTAAATAAGACGAATAGTTTATATGCAGCTATTTACAGTGGGAAAACTGGTTACATGAATAATAAAAGAAAAACTGCAAACTTCAGCTAGACGCTAGCTCCGAGTGCGCACAAATCACTCGAGCTCCTCAACTCCGTCTAACTCTTCCTATTCTCGGAGCGTACACAAACCGCTCGAGAAACCACGGCCGAGACTCTGTCTCGCCGCAAGATCCGTCTAGTTGCCCGGTGCGGCGCTGCACCCTTAACCTCCGACGCGATCTTAACCTCGACTAGGGGGCTCACAAATCCCAACCTAGCGCTAACGGCCGAGACTCCTTGTCTCGCCGGGAACTGCCAGCTCAGCGCTCAGACAAGAACGATTTCCAACGGCCAAGTTGGGTCTTATATAACCTCGAGATCACACTCTCTCGGGAACGCCCCTGTAGCGTTCGTACACGCGTATGGGCGTGCCCAAATACATGTAGACAGCTGTCACTCAGCACGCCACGGAATATTCATTGAGGCGCCGCCACCTTCGGGTCAACGGCACGCTCGTAGACGAGCAAGTTCGAGCGACCCCGCGGGGCGAAAACGAAAGACGGCGACAGTGCGTCATGCTGACCAGGGCGCGACAACAATGGAGACGCCGGTAATCCCAGCGGGTCCGGCAGGCGTTCCTGGAATCCGGCGCCGCCGTCTGCCCTCTCAATGGGGGATTATCCTTGAGGAATGCGAAGGGCCAGACAATCCGTCTCCCGCGCACGCCGCGACGAATTAGCGGTGGCTGCAGCGCAGTGTCGGCAGTGCTACGTCGCCAGACAGAGCGGCGCGTTCTCACGCGCAGCCCGGGCACCTGGCCGCTAACTCATAAGTGGACCTTACATTTAGAGTATTGTCTTATTACAAAACTTGGTATTGACGAGCCAAATTTTTGTCGTCTTGCTGCTTATTTTGTTGCTTCGTTGCGCCGTTATCGAAAGATCGAAGCCATGACGCCACTGGGACTATGAGAAATGGATATATATATCGCACAAACGTACACGCCCCGAGCATCCTCGTGGGTGCCACTTTTTGCCAACAGTAGATACATTCAACATTTATTAGACAACACTTTGATGGGCCGGATTCATTGTTCATTGCTCGCAGAGATATGATGCTGTGATACTCGATTCACCTTGAGTAGTTTTGTGCCGTTGTTTGTAATAAAATTGAACTTCGAGTTCGGGACTGTTTTTATGGGAGAAATCCGCCTGCCACATATCATTTTCTTAGTTCTTTAGTTTTAAGTTGGTGTTCTTTGCCAGAAACCAACAGCACCTATTATTGAAAAGGAAAAGCGTCGATCGATTTTTGGCTGCTTCTTGGCCGGATCCAGTAAAACGTTACAATCACGTAACTTCGTCAGAATGAATATTTAACCTGTAAACTGAAGCAAAACCGCGCGAAAAACGAAGGACGAGGGAGAACACACACACGAGCGCTGACAACAACTGAGCATGTTTATTGCAAACGCAAATATATACGCTATACAAACAAAGATACAAAAAACAAACACAAGATATGCAGACAGCGTAAGCATTTTTTGTGTTTGTGTTTGTATTTGATGTTTTTGATGTTTGTGTTTGTTTTGTGTTTGATGCATATATTGTGTTTGTTTTTTGTATCTTTGTTTGTATAGCGTATATATTTGCGTTTGCAATAAACATGCTCAGTTGTTGTCAGCGCTCGTGTGTGTGTTCTCCCTCGTCCTTCGTTTTTCGCGCTGTTTTGCTTCAGTTCATAATGAACCAACTGGCCCCACTTCAGACATTAACCTGTAACTTTTGATATATATGTGTTCACGGCGATAGCTCCCTGACCTCGCAATCTTGAGCTGAGTGGTAGTTGATCTGTTGGTAAATACTGCAGAAATAATGCAGGATTATGAGCCTCAACACCCACCTGTTGTGTTTCTAGCTCGCCGCATTCATGGTAATATGCCTCGTAAATATGGCGTACCGGGCATGACCTTTAACGGCCCATCAAAAAGAAAATATCTCAGAATTTTTAAGCGATATTTCGGTCTGGGGTATAAACGTGCTTATTTAAAAAAAAACAGCGCCTGTAATGCTCCCATCACGAAGCAAACACAACAAGAAATAACTGAGCGTTCATTCACCATTGTTTACAATGCGATTTCCTCACTTTTTAAGTGCGAATGCACTTTATAAGCGACCCCGAACCTTCCGCCGTCCGCATAGCAACAGCTGCGGGTGCGCGTGCTTTTCGTCTTCCTTAGCAACGGGGGGAGATGGGCGCGCGCTGCCTGGCCGCTGACATGGCACATACCCACGTGGGAGATGGGCCTGGAATAAGTGCGAATGCACTTCTTAAGCGAGCCTGAATCGTCGCGCTCGCATAGCGCCTCCTCTCCCCCCTCGCCTACTCTCCTAAAGCCCCTTTACTACTCTCCAGCTCGCAACACCCTCTCTCGGCGCGCCAGCCAGGCCACTACACTATATAAAAAAAAACAGCATCCGGCGCCAGGTTTCGATCTGCGGACTTTGCGGCCGCAGCGCGACGCTCTACCGACTAAGCCACGGACGCGACGTTGATATCAGTGTTAGTAACGCGCCTTATATATTTAACGCATTCAAACTACGTCGTCAGCGGCGTGCGTTGGCGACTCAGCGGCGTTATAGCGGCTTGATAACTGCGTGGTGTACACGTGATACTACAAACCCGCTAGTTCTGCATTCTCTCACGTGACTGCGCCTCCTCTCCCTTCACTCCGGTCGGCGCTTCGCAGCTGCGTGCGCTGCGGTGCGGTGCGCTCCTCCTCTCGAACATACACGTTAATTCACCAAGATTTCCGCAGAGGGACAAACGAGGCGTGTTAAGCCGAACGTGATCACGAGGGGGTGTTAATGTAACTAACGGGCAAAATGCCACCAAACTTCAACAAACTCCCCCTCATAGCATCACCCCGTGCTTCGCACTTCGTCATACTCCCCTTCGGGGAAATGCGGGGGAATTTTTTTGCCACGTAGAGGTTATAACAAGAGCTGTAGCCAGCAAATACAGTGTGGGAACCATCCAGCACGTGTAAACCGTGATACGCACAAATGACTGAGAATTTTTTACCATTTCACTCTATCACCAACCTACGCCAAGGACTACCAACGACGCTTTCGGGATTTACAGACTGTAATGGAGATTGATGACTCACAAGCCACGTCTCATAATGAAACGAGGGTTTTGTTGATCAAAACAGGCATGCAGGACTCTCGGAAGTATTACTACAAAGATAGATGTTCCGTTATAGAAATTGCAGCTGTCTTAAAAAAGGGTACTCTTCTCTTCTTTTTTTTATCCTAGCTTTCTCCCCTCAGCTCTTCCGGCTGGCCTTCTCGTCTGTACTACAGGCTCCCATCAGTGCAAGCTCTTACATTCAGAACGCCTCGGGCGTATATTTATACGCTGTTACTTCACCATGCGCGCTTCTATCTTCATCGCAGGTCACCAAAGTACTCGTATGTTTTGGGTATTCATGCGGAATATTGCTAAAGTTCAGTTAGTATCTTTTACATATGAAAGTTTTTTCCTGCGCCGTCATTGTAGACTTGCAGTTGCATTACACTTGTTGTCGGCTTTAATATTGATTTTTAAAAGATGTCCATCAAATACACTCAAGAGCTGCAATCACTTTCTTTTTGCAGAAATATGGGCTAGGACAGCCCTTAGGCGTGTCCTTCAAGAAAGCATTTTTGGCGCTCTTTCCTATATAACCTTAGGAGCAATTCTTACCCTGACGACCCCCCCCCCCCTCTCCCTTACATGCACGTAGTTGAAATCTGAGTTCATGCAAGAATATGCTGCTCTTTGTTTAGTACGATCGCAAGATCGCAAACAAGCAGCGTCTCTCAGAGGCGGGGGCGTGCAAATACCGGGTGTTGCGTTGGAGTCGCGTCAAGCGCAGCGTAAACAGAAACAAGCCATCTGAGTTTCAAACATGTAGCGCAGACGATGAGAGACACAGACAAGTAGACACACGCGCCGTGTGTGTCTACTTGTTTGTGTATCTCGTCTTCTGCGCTACATGTTTGAAAGTAATGTACCAACAAGCCAAAATTTCTACGCTACTGAAGCCATCTGACGCTCTTTTCGGGTTTGACGCGAGTAGAGCGTTCTCCTTATCAGGATAAAAGCAACCAGAACCCATGATTTGCGGTGCACTGTCTAATGTTTCGCACACTTTATTTTGAGAACTCCGCGCGGATCATAACTGTAAGAAATGGGAAGTTGGGAGCAAGAGACATCGGTATATTACGTTTCTATTTTGCCATATTTGGTGCCAATATGTAAGTGTTCAGGTGTGTCGTGCCTTTCTTGTAGCAAAACCGGGAACTTAGATTTGCATGTTCCAAAAACGTCTATGCAGTTTGAAACCCTCCGCAAAACCGCAAAGGTGCTCTCTACGTAAATGCATAATGTGCACGCTTATGAAGAGCGGCGTTCACTCCTCCACATCAATCCCAACTGCAATGGTTAGTGTTCACTCCCCTGCATGGAACTGCATCAAGGCCGCCTTAGGCGCACTCATCTTGAACACGGCATTTTCTTTGAAGTTGTTCCCACAGTATTTGCATGCGCTGTTTGTATTCTGCTAGCGCTGCTGCGTTCATATGCCCCAGGGGAAACGAGGACGAAGAAGGACGCGTTCTGTCGCTGCCGGATGTCTTCAGATCTTGGAAAGTTCTCTGTTATAAACAGTGAATAGAAAAAATGGGGGACTCAACCCCCCGCCCCCTAACTGAGGCGCATAACGCACGTCGACAACTTTTACACAAGGCGATCGACTAATCCCGTGTGTCCTTCCTTGTGGCGCACTGACGTGCCTCAAAGCTAACTTGTCGTATGAGCAAAGTTTGCATCCAAGGGCTACGACGCTTTCCTCCACATTAGGCCTGAATTGTACACACGCTTTTTTTGCCGTGATGGTCTGAACAGGAATGTAGAAGTAAGCACTAAATTCTTCCGTGAAGGTTGTGTCTCTTTGGTTTCCCACTATTCCCTGTAATCACCTGCCATGTCCAAGATACTAGGGATTAGGTTGACCCGGCCGAATATTCCCGACGCGTGCTTCCTGGCAAAGTTATTTCCCTTCTTTGTACATGACATAGAAATATAAGTCGTGCAGTTTGTCACTGAAGGGAGCTCAAGCCTATATAAACAAAGGTTCGGTAGTGGAGCCCTATGCTGCTTTCTTTCTTTTTTCATACGGAGGTCTAGGGAGCAGTAAGCGCTAGGGTCGCTTGCGTTCTATATGTTACCGTCAAGCGAAAACCCCAATGAGTGGCGCCCGGGGCGAAATAGAAATTGGGCCACGATGCCCAAATGCGCCCAATTACGTTTTTTGCGCTGCTGTATAAATCCGGCCAGAAGGTAAGTGCGAACACTGGCAATTCAGTTAAAAGGTGCCTCGATGCCAGCGCCGCCGTACCGGGTGGAGACACCCTTTAAACGGTCCCGTGCCGCCGCAATGGGGTCAACGTGCTCAACGCGTCGTTCTTTCCGTTTCCCACGAAATCCAGTAACGCGAAACAGATAAGATGATTCAAGCTTCGCCATTAGACCGCGTTGCGGCGATAATTTTAGCGCGGTTTTGATACAGTGACTTGCTTCGGCGGCGAGCGAGTGACCCAAAATGGCGACGCCAGCGTATACGTGTCTCCACCCTGTACGGCGGACACGTAAATCGAGGCGCCCTAATTTCAGCAGTATTGCAGCGCCATCTATGAAAGTGAGCGATAAACAAGATAACCAAACGTTCGTCTGTGAGATTGGAGCAACCATGGTCGGCAGACGATATTTAGTTTTAAGGCCTTGCTCTTAATATTTCATTGTCCACGTCATAAAAACACACTATTTAGCGGGAAAATTGAAATTCCTACTTAAAATATTTAATTTCATATTAGGTGAAGCATCGTTTGCTGCTGAGCATGCTCTTAGGCACCTATAAAACACTAAATCTTTCGAATAAAACAAACGTAATTTTTCTCCATGAACCCTTTAAGACTGGTTCCCTCGAACCTGGTACCTCGAATCGAACCTGGGTCCCTCGCGCTATGTAGCCGGTGTCTATCCGATTTCTCCATTTCGACATGGTCGAAGCGAAAGGCACGCAGCAGGCACTGATTCACGCCGTACACCCCAAACCAAAACGTTAGGACTACGGAGTGAGCACCCGAGAGTTGCTGTGGGTATTCTAGAAAAGTGGGGCGTACATCCAGAGTAACACATACTCGCAGTGTGCGATTGGCCAACCACAGAATCCATCAGGAGAAAACTTTGCGTTCGACCATCGTCGTAGTTAGGCGGAGGGGTGCAAGATTTTTTTCCATGTGCTTTCTTTTTCCCGCGTCGGCCAAATACGCGGAGAATGCGGATTGAGAAAATCAGCTCCTATTTTCAGTGCTCGTTGGCCGTCCTGGTTTGAGATTTTTAATCTCAGAAGCTTCTTAGTCACCCTTACCGCTTCTTGAAACACCGTGTTTCTGAATCAGTTGCCCCTCTCATTATTTTTCGTTGAAAAGGGGGGGGGGGGGGGGTTCAAACGTAAGTACTCGGGACACGTCCTTTTCTTTTTTTTTGAGAAGCCATGTCGCATTTAAGGATAGTCATGTCGGGCAAAGGACCGATAATTCCTATAAACCATGGAAATTTAAGGGTTTTTTTCCGAAAATATAAACAAAAGCAGGCGTGGCTTTGCGCAAGGGATTTTCCCAGTACCAGAAAACGGTAATACAAAGAAAACAATAGGGTTCCTGTCATGGCAGAGGAGAAACTCACATTCATTATTTTTTCTTTGCTAAAGCAAATGGATTCGTAGAAGGGTACGAGTTAGGTTTTTTGGCCGTTTTCAAGAGCACAAAAACCATTTAGTTCATTTTTAAGCCCGCGAATAGTTGACGACCGTCGGAAATGTCTACGACTGGTCCAGTGTGATCCGCTCGGGCGCGTCATCCCCCGGAGGTGTCAGCGTTCTCGTTTGATAGCTTGAAGGAAAGCAGGGAAGCTGTTCAGCGGGAAAGCCGGTAACTTAACCGAACGCGATATTAAGTGGACAGGCTTGTGGGTCATGCTCGCTGATTACCTTGGTGAGAATGGTAACCAATCGTATGTACGGCTCTCACTGCAAGATGCGAAGACCTAACAAATCCGAATCTTGATTTAATATACCTTGGAGCGCTTAGGATAGCGTGTTGACAATATCATTCGACGGGGGCTACGTTCTCGCGCCGTCAGCTTCCCCTTTACAAATTTGGTACTCCGCGAGAAACAAATTTGTATTATTGCGTGAGCAATGGAAAGAGCATGTCGGGTACCCTTTCGCAGCGCTCAGTTGTTTTTTTCCGTCGTTGATTTTTTCAGAGCTTGGGATAAACCCCAAGCTCTGAGGAGTATCCGCCCAGGTACTGCGGAGTATACGAAGTGCCAACAAAAACTGGATTTTGTAGTGAATGCAGAGCCACTGTCTAGAACTCCTCGTAGTAAAAATGCTTAGGACCTTAGATTACTTGGATTCGTAAGTCAACTCGCTGTTAACTTACGGCGATAGCAACATCAACGTATTTATATTTTTGTTTTGTCTTGGAAATATGTATATTCTTACAGAAGCTTGCGGCTACAACATTGCAGCGTATCCCGAATTTTTACTGCTATTTCTTCCGCGACTGCAATCTACATCTCAAAACTTGTTTGCATACTAAGGCGCTTGCTGCCAGGCTTCGAGCTCTGCGCCGAGCTGTGATCGGGTGCGTCTAGCTGTGATTGTTATAAAAAGCAAAATGTCGAGGAAATAAATTCCTGGAACCTAAGGAAAACAAAAGTACGTGATGGAAGTGGGTGCCTAGGAATCGTCCCGAATAAATACCCTACGTGGTGACTTTTCCTGTTTTAAGACGTATTGCTTGCTATGCTTTTTTTACGCACGAGTTGTCGGCGTAATTCAACGAAGCGACCTATTATTTCGTGCTTAATGTGTGAACTGCGAAAATGACCTCGCTCTAATAATATTTACATAAAAGGACATATTCTCTCGCCTACGTCTGGCGTAAATATGACATCTCCGCCTTTATTCCTGAAGACGATAAGTGACCGAAACAAACACCAGGCTTCGATATTACGAGAAGTTCTTGAGAAAACACGTGATTTCATCACGATATCTGTTTATTTTGCTTTCTGCTTTTTTCACAAGAAACTAAGCCTTTTTGGGGAGCTAGAGTCGAGCCTTTGACTGCATGCTAGTATTAAACTATCCCTTTTCATATCTTTGCTTTCAGCATTGTTTTTTTCTGTTTGCAAATGATATCTTTTTCGAGTGTGTCCAGTACATGAATAAGGGCGTTACCCGAGTTGCAAGGTCTCGTGGGTGAAAAACACCCTCCATAGAAATTTATATTTTGAGCTCTGCAAAGGATTTTTAAAAATTTTTTCGATGCCACGCCACATCCAAGGCTATTTTCTCTTCTGCGAAGTTCAACTTCTAGCAAAGCATAATCGTAAGAGCAGTTCGAGTCGTAGGTGCCTCCTCCTTCCATTAATTCTTAGTTAGCAAAATAAAGTATTTTTACTTCTAAGAAATTACACCGAACGTCAGTGTGGCAGTCGTGTAAAAAATTTTACCCATGCACTTAGGCTGTGAAGTATTCGACTGTGCAACTTGTTACGTGGTCTTTGCAGGAACTAGCATATTTGGCGCCATGTCTTATGTACTCACTTCTGCCGGCTGAAGCGAGCTTTGCTTAGGTAAGACTGGAGAATCTTAGCCGGAGCACTCAGTTTCAACCAAATCCCTTATATCGTCCTTTCATTCTTGGTTAAGTAGCTCCTGCTTCTCTTCATGTAACTCAAAATGGCACTCACTCGTTCAAGCGTTTGTCCTCCCCATGTGTCACTGCTGCTGACGGCGCTTCACCGACTGCGATTCAAAGGGTAGGTTTTCCCCAACACAGTCCCGTATTGCATTTAAAAAAGCTTTAAAGGAGCTGTTGAGATGTGCCACGATCCCAGAACGAGTACTGTGTCAGGCAAAAATGCTAGTTTTTAGGCTTCGCAACTCTTTTTTGAGCGCAGCTCTGGAGCGCCCATTATTTCGGTTGGGCGTCGTCGTAATCTAGCGAACGAAGAGCACGAGAACTCAAGGGAAAATAAAAGAAAGCGAGCGCGGCGTGTAGCAGAGATCCAATAACGGAGGCAGTGAGGAGAGTGCGAGGATGAAGCAAAAGCATGAGAGGAAAATGGGGAGGAGATGAGTATTCGGATTGAAAAGGTAAAGTATACGCAGATAAGAGTATTCGCAGGGTAGAAAAATCCCCTGTTGATTCATTATTTACTGTCAGTCCTCTTCCGTCCTACGATATCACACAGCAGCCTTATTCAGGAATTTTATTTAAAGGGGTCCTGAAATACCTTCCGCCTACGCGTGGATGTACATGTAACCAAATAAAGCAATGTATTAGCAATCTCCTCCCACAAGAATTTTGTTAAAGCGATGAGTATTAGCTGAGAAATCGTAAATCAAAAACCGCGCATTATCGTCGCGCCGCGTTTCCTCCTCCTTTCAACTTACTCTCCGCTGTTGACGGCGAGCGAGCCTTCCCTCCCATGATGCTGCGCTCCTCGGCGGTGACGTACTTCCGCTATTGCGCTGCTCACACTGCCGTCTGCTACGGGCAAGCTTTGTTGACACCATGAATCCCGCACTCCGCTCAAGGCTGGAAAAGCGAACGAACAATCTGGCCGCATATGTGAGGCGGCCTGGCCTTGCCCTTTCGCGGTGTACGTTGCTGCAGAACTTTGCTATCGGCGGCACGTTAGTTTTTATCGGCGGCGAACTCGAAGCCGCACGGGGAGGATTGTGCGCTCGCTCCCTTGGATGCACAGCGCACAATTTATCCAACAAGCGCCGTATCAGATGTGGCCCCGCTGGTGCCGGGTCTTATTTTGTCGCGGTGGTAATTCCTGCAGGCGGCATGTGAAAAAGACATTTTAAACCGATACAGAACCCGTGCACAAAACGCCAGTTCAGCTTGGGGCGACGCGTGGTGGAGAGCGGCAACGTTGGCAAAACATGCTCCGCCGCGGCTCTGAGCTTTCTAGCGCTGGAGCGAGCACCATTTCTTCGACAATATCAAACATCGGTTGCCATGGCAACAAGGCACAAACCGCTCTAGAAGTCAGTTACGGTTGCGTGATCCCGGTTCAGCTTGGGGCCCCACCTCGCGGCATATGGGCACTGCAGGCATACTACTCACTCTCATTTGGAAGTGCGAGATGCGTTTGGCATTACAGGAGGCGATGGTGTGTGTGTTGTGGACGCCTTTGTTTCGCGATGAAATGCGACGTTGTGCTTCTGCGGGTGGTTAGTGCTTCCCATGGTCTGGATTATCTTTCTCGAGCGGCGTGCGACTCAACCTCGCATGGGGTATGTGCAGTGTGCGTGGCTAAAAGCCATCTAGGCTTGTGCGCCAGAATTAAGTGACTTGCTGTTCGTCCCCGCAAACCACGCGCGAGGTGAGTGCCGAATTTACGAGGGGCAGGAGGAGGCAATCCATCGTCTGTCAATCACGGTTCGGACTTGCAACGCATGTTGTGACGTTGTGTTCGTTCGAAACGCATCTCTGGATTGTTTGGAAGTTGAATAAAATGTATGCGTCAAACCCGGGCATTCGGCTCAGGGCGTTCTCTGCGATTGCTAGAAAGAAGTGCCACGGGGCTTCAACGCTTTCTTTATGGAACGTACTCAAGTAAGAGAATATCCATGTCGGGGTATGGCCCTGTTGCATTCAATACAAACGGTTAAGCGTTTGTTTACACTTGTTTCGTTTGTCGTAAAATGTCCAAGCACTCCGGCACTCCGCTGGCAGATCAGCCGGTGAGCCGATGCTGAGCAGATGACTCATCTCTTTGCCGGAAGTGCGTGAAAAAGCCGCCCAATAGCAGGATGTCTAGCTCATGACGAACATCTGGGAATCGATGACGTAGACATGTGAAGATGGCGGCGTTCAAAAACACGAAGGGAAGGGTGAGAAAAAAGCGACAAACTTTGCAACAAAGCTGTGAGCTTTCCGCTGCGCGTAAAAGAGTAATACTTGGCACAGACGATGTTGACGACCCAATCGAACGATTGCGCTAGTCAATTTAGTGTGCCCAAAACGCCTTTCAGGGCCTCTTTAAAGCGCGCAAGCAGTTTTCAAGGCTATCATCAGCAGGAAATAAAGGTTGGACGTGCGCAGAAAAAATTAGCAGTGGCTCAGCTCGGCTATGCCAGGATATACGTAGCATGACTTAAGGTTCAGCTGGTTATTCTTAGCTTTCCTGGTTGTCTAGGATTAGGTTGATTATCCTGCTTACTGCTGCTTCAATGACACATACAGGGTATACGCATTATGTGACACATGTATAGTTATCAAGCGGCTGAGGCGCAGCGTCACCAATCGCCCCAGTGCTAAGCTGGCTCCACAGGCGCACGCCGGTGCTGCTGCGACGCACGAGCCATCTGTTCCACACCCGGCCACCCCTCGCATGGTCATCAAGTGGACCGGGCCGCCACGTGCGGAACGGAGGTCGGCGAAGACGCTGGACGCGTGGGGTGTGCTTCCACAGGCGCACGACGGTGCTGCTGCGACGCACGAGCCATCGGTTCCACACCCGGCCACCCCTCGCATGATCATCAAGTGGACCGGGCCGCAACGTGCCGCGCTCGCGCAGCGCGGCTCTCCAGGAGCCACGCGAAACTGCTCAACCTCGGCCAGTGTAGCTCACGTTACAAAAAAAGCTTCTTAATAACGCGGTGTTCGATGGCTGGCCGCGGGTACAATAGACACACCCACCCACAAGGATGGATCTGAGTCGTTCAGACTAAATTAGGAAATCTCTAGGGCGGGGAAGAAATCTTCTCTGGGAAGGGTCTGAAAATTTTTCAAGGAATAATATAGAGTAATAATCAAACGGAAAGACAAATAACGTTAGATCTACTGGTCCCATTGAGACGTGCAATTAAGTTTACTTAAATCTTTCTTGTCCTTTTTATCGGAGTGCAGCCAGTCATTCTTAATCGCCCTTTCAGGTCTCGGCAACATGTGACAAAAAGCTTAATCAAACAGATTGAGCAAGAGATGTTTAAAGAAGATTACAGCTCGGCGTGATTATGGGAGCCCAGAAAATAGGTGAAAACAAAGAAACACGGTTAGTACATGCGCGAGAACCGAATGGTTTCAGCCTCTGTTTATAGAAACGAAACGCGAAAATCATAGAACTTGCGCAACTTAACTAGACGAAAAGTTCTTGCTGAGGCAAAGAACGAAAACACACATATGTTGAAACTTTCGCGCACGTAAAACACCCTCACGTGGTATAAATAATTCTATAGCTTTCCACCAAGGCGTGCCTCATAGCTCGACTGCAATTTCAAAGCGATGAAACACCCTAAAGATAAAACCTCTATAGAGGTGCCCTATTCATTACATCAAAGGAGGTGAATGGCGGAGCAAGCCATGGAGGCCATAAATATTTGCAAGGACCGTCTAAAAGTTCATGGTGTTGCGTAAATGTGTTCAGAAAGGCACTAAATGCGAACAGCGTAGCAATGTCAAGTTCAAGACAGAGTTTATGTTTCGTTCGGAGCAAGCTTTACGAAGTATGTTTTTTCGCGAAAGCGTTTGTGCCCCTAACGACAGCACAGACAGAGCTTGAAGGTCAAATTGACGCTACGAGGAACAAGCCGTTTTCGGGGTTTGCACCCCGAGCAATAGAGTTGTCGCTCAAAAAAGAGCATTTAAGCAGTTATCAACATGAACGAAGTCAGCCACACTTGAGTAGAATTGGGAACGGTTGCACGGATGAAAATACTACTTGATGCATTCACCCAAGATGGGCCTTGAAACTCAACGCCCCGCGTTGTCAGCTTGTCGGGAGTTCAGAAGAGAGAACTACGATTTGCAATGTTGGAAAGCTGCTAAAAGAACAGCAAAAGTTCTTTTCTTCGCTGAAATATATCGGCATGATACGGAAATTTCGCCGCTTTGATGGTGCAGTTTAGGTTAATAAGGCAGGTTTTATAGTTAGCTGAAGCTACAGTGTTCTCTATCCTAATAGACGGGTCATGTAAGTTATCTTCGAAATCATTGAGCGTGAAGGACGACATTTGGTACACGGTACTCCTATTCTGTTCGCCTAGATACGTTTTTTGCACGAAAGATGGATTTCGTATAATGTCCCAATTTGTATAGAAGAATAATATGTGCAATACTTGCATTATTTTTCAGCGCACAGGCCATTCCAATCCTCGCTTATAATTAGAGTACAAAAGCAGTAGAGCTTTGTTACGTGAAAAACTGATAGTAGAAGAATGGGAGCCTTTGTACGAAACATATCGCTGAAAGCATATATGCTTCGAATACCAATACTATTCGAATACGAATACCGATATAAATGCGCAGATCGCGGCAAGCACTCACGTATTTCATGACAGCTAAAGTCGCTTTGGTAATGAAAAAACCTACAAAGCTGCTCGATTATACGGTAATCCTGGTTGCTTAGTGAATCGTGTTTACTCACCCGTTCGAAGTTATGCGAAAATTTCGGTAGGAGCTGAGTGTCACCTCGCCTGTCTATAACGAAATCACTGCCTGAGGTAACTGTACCTTGTTCTGTTATGAAGAAAACAAAAAAAAATCTCAAGAAATTTTATAAAACCGTTTGGTCACTTTTTGATGGCCCATAGAAACGAGAAAATAAACTGTGATTTGAAAGTACGGATACCATTTCAGAAAGTAGCTTAGTAAGCTCAGGAAGAACGCTCAGGAAGCAGTGAAAATTGGAAAGCAGTGCTCGCGAGCAAAAACAAGCAGTACAAATTGGAAAGTTCTCGCGTGCGAGGACACACCACCCCCCAACCCTTCCCCCTCCTACGTCCTCTGGGGCGATTAACAAAAAGAATGTGGGGAAATCTATACTAAAACAGTTGTTGGACCACGTAAAAGTGAAGTGCGCTTTTAAAGAGTGAAACTACTTTAAGCGTGCTACGTTGCCAACATTATGGGACTTTTGGGTCTCGCACAAAACGAAATCCGGGGAAATAGTTGGTCGATACAACACTTACAGTATGTGCTCCTCTATGGGTGTATAATACTGTGCGAATATTTGGAACCGTCAAGTGCTGGCCAATGCACTTACGCGTGTAGGCACTGTCGGTCATGTTAGGGCGTACGTTAGGTAGTCTTGCGTGCCCAGAAACGTTAAAGTCACTGTACGTCTAGGGGCGTGTAGCAGTTAACGTGGTTAGACCTACATAGCACGCAACGGGATATTTCTGTTATTTGACGACTTTGTGCTCGTTTATTTGAGTTTTTCTCGCGCTGAAGTTGTTCTGAGAAGGACTGAAATAGCCTTATAAGATTATATTTGGGGTTAGCGGTAGGACCTGGACACACACTGCTATACGACATGATGAAATTGCGCTACAGGCCCCGCCTTGGTCATCCCGTTCCTGTTGGCAATGATCTCATTGGATTGTGGTTGCACAATAGCTCTGGTTTCGTGTTCGCTGTCCAGAACTCTGCACAAGAAAATTCCATTCTGGTTGGCCACCCTGGTAATCTACAGAGGCAACAGATATGCAAGCATTGAATGGAAAGCAATCGGTTGTTCTAAAAAGCGTGTTCCAGATAACGTTAGTTATTCTTGTAGCGTCTCTTCCTTTTTTTTTTTTTTTGACCTAATTTACTTTTCGCTCATCAACGCCTTCTTTCAATGCATCGCGGAAAAATATCTAAATAAAAATTAATATATCACAAATATAGCTTTGCGTGGTTTGTTTTCAGCACCTTTGTGTGAGAGAGCGATGAGCAAAGATGAATCCTGCTCAAGCACCCTTACTGGTTTTTTGAAAGGAGGCAAGCCAGTTTTTCCCGGGGAAAAGACACTTGAAATGGTCGCGCAAAAGACAAAAAAAGAAAGAACGTGCAGACTCTACTCGTTGTCTGGGCTGTGTGTGTCCACTCGTTCTATGTCTCTGGTCTTCTGCGTTACAGTTCGAAACTTATGATCCAAGAATCCTAACTATCTACGCTAAAAAAAAAATCAGACCGAACGTTTTTACTCCCGAGATTTTATGATGCGTGTGCGCGATCACAGGCTGTGATGAAGGCATTTATTTACCTAAGCTGATACGTAAGACTGAGAAGACAGAGAACACGTACGACAGAAAAGAAACTATGTGTTTGTGTCTTACTTTGCACCGTGTTTTCATCCGTCTGCGCTGTTTTCAGTTAACATTAGACGACTCACTTTACATACCATGTAGCGAGAGGTTTCCGTTGTATTTCTTATTTCATAATTTTCGTCCGCCCAGCTGCAATAATGATGTCACTAGCCTCAGTATCAGCATACAGCCACCCAGCCCATCTTTCGTAATAAGGCTAAATAATGCTCAAACATTATGGAAAACTTATTACTTAAGATTGCAGATAATAATTATAAAACGGGATACAAGCAAAGACGCAAACCCAATAAACTGGAGCAGCAGGCGTACCTCTTCCAGCGAAGCAAAGAAAATTTCCCGCCACTTCAAAAACAGCGTCGTTTTTTAAATTGTCAGTGCTAAGCCTAACAACATTTTAGCTCGCAAGGACGTGGTGTTACAAGTGCAAAAATACAAAGCCTCCACAGTTATAACGATAACAGAGGCAGATATTCAACGTTCATGCAACATTAGAAAACAAAAGCAGTCGAAATGTTAATCGCGGAACTATAGAGCAGGCGGGTGCGCATCAGCGATAAAGAGGAGCACCACAATTAGTTCTTCTTGTTTTTACCCTGCCGCTGGAAAACCTAACAAACCTTAAACTGAAATGGGAAACTGAAATTCAAACATCTATCGCGAAACCACCGCTATTATAACACCGGTTTTTAAGCACGACGTCATTTTTTAATATTTTGCGCTTTTTCGCAGGCCACGGCGTAGACATCAGCGAGGGAGAAGAAAGAAGAAAAATTCGTGAAAATACGAGCCACTAAGAGTATCAACATTTAAATTTCGGGTGGACTGTTCATTTTTGGGGTTCTCGGCAGCGCGAAGTGACCTTCACCGAGCTGCGCTGCAGGATTCCAAGACTATATTTCTATCTGTTTAGAACAGGGCTTTCACCTACGGAGCTATGTGTGCGGTTCCAGGTCCCGGAAACAATCGAACATTTTTTTCTCGCCTGTCGCCGCTTCTCGGCTGCTAGACAGCTACTTTTGAAGGACCCAATTAAGCCTTTGGGGTTGACATTACCGGTTCTACTTATATTATCTGTTAGCGCAATAAATTTTGGGTATGCAAGAAGGGATATATTTAATTGTATTCAAGCTTTTCTTTCACCTTCAGGTCGCTTGAATTGGTGAAGGGTAAAAACTAATGGGTAATTCGGGTCATAATCGTAACGAAGTTTCATTTTACGGCCTCGCTCTTTCCGGTAATAAGTCAGTATTTTGAGGTTCTCGCGAATTTCACCAATTGATTTAGCCCTGGCCAATCCCCCCTTGTGGGTACGTGCCAAAAGCTTTGAGGTCATCGTTATCATCATCATTTCTTTTGGTCCCTCTTTTGCTCGTCCCTCCCCGGGTCTGGTATTAAAAACTACGCGAAGAATTTTACTCGTCTCGCGAGAGCCTCATCAAATGCGACGTCAACAAAAGCACGCTTCATGCCTTTTATTGGAGGAGGAGGAGGAAAAAACTTCATTCGAACGCAACATTAAGCGTCGAGAATGGTGTCACCGTTCCCCTACACGCGTCCCTCTATTTAAGCGCTGAATTCTGGAAAAGCGGAGAGCACAGCAAGGCTGTATACGTTATCGGTCATCCTCTTTGCCTACAATGGGCGTTCGTTGTGGTTGCAGTAGCGGTTGCAACACGGTAGCCATTACGTTTATTTCTCGCAACCTTAGTATCACCTGCGCACTCGAGCGCACTTTTGGTGTTGCTGTTTTCGCAGCGACAGCTAGTTGTAGTTTATTTTAAGCTGAACTTTTTCTCGTCGTGCATCTGTTGATCGCAGGCGTTCATCGCCCCGTGTCCATCACCGGCCCGACGACGCGTGCACCGTCAAGTACACATTTTGTAAACGAAATGTTTTTGTTACTTTTAAAGTTCTGCTTATCAAATTCAGTCCACTCTGCTCTATAATATACGGTAAATCGTTGTCATAGCGAAGTCCGGGCGACAAAATGGACTTTGTTTTTAGCGAAACTTCGTTAAAAGCAAAGACGATTTGCTTTTTCTGCACTGCAATTATGACAGCGGGAATCCTCGAATGGAGCGAGAAATCGGGTAAAGTGACTTTGTTACAACGGGCATGATTCACTGTTCGTATGAAGTGGACAACTACTACTTTTGCTACATTTAGGTCTTTGCTTAGTCGTCACGAAGGGGCGCCGTGTTTCCTTTGTTTACCTTTTGTTCCCAACATTGTCGTTATCCCAACAGGCATCCTACGACAATGCTCAATATGTTGTAGTAATGTAAAATTGCCAAGAAGTGCGTTTGTTAGGAACATAACTAAGAAATTACGCTAACAGGCACAGACTGCACTGGATTTATTTTATGTCGGTTGCAAGGTTACAATGCGCCGATTACGTTACAATTCAATAGGTAATATAAAAATTTGCGGAGATTTACGCGCCGACGCTGGACCTGGGATGTGACGCCCGCCGTAGCGGGGGACAACGGAATAATTCAGACTACCTGGGGATCTTTACCGCGCACCAAAATCTCTACACATATGCGTCTTCGTTTTTCGCATCCATCACAGAGCGAACACTTTCAAACCTACACAAAATTCTACGCAATGGAGCAATTTTTTTGTTCCGATAAATAATCTTTCTAACTAACATGTGCAGCTCCAGCGCATTTTGGCGGCGCATTTTTTAAGGAAATGTTACTTGAGCGTACACAGAGCGTAGGTAGCTCTTTTCTCGGTCTATCATGAAGCTGCGATTTTACGGGCGCTTCTATGCTGCCTATACGTAGCAAATGCTGCACAATACTTTTTTGTCATTATTTGGTAGCTATCTTCGTAGGCTACAGGCATCGTCTTGGAATGCTTTGAACCATGTTGCATTCAATCAATCAGCAATAAAGAGCGGGTACTTCGATGGGGAAACAAAGCACTAGTCTGACATGTTTTCCGTTAAGGGAAGCTCAGCAACCGTTGCACCCTCTTAGTCGACCCGCAACGTGCCTTCACAGCCGTGCTTTAAAACGTCTTCTCACACTGGGCCCCTTCCAGAGCCTGACGCCAGCAACGTTTTCGCGCAACTGCGTACGGCTTCGCTTTCATGTTTGAAGGCAGTGCCCGGCGTGTTTGAGCGTCGATGCGAGGAACTGCGAAAAGCTTTTTGCCGTGTTTGCTGTCGGGTGGAAATCCGGCGCTGTACAAGGAAAGCAACGCTCCAGCGACGACGCCTCCCTGGTCGCATGGTGTCTGGAAAGATGAGGAGGAAAGGGGGGTGGGGACGCTTCACGCGCTTATGGTTCCCTTCTCGTGTTTCCTCTTTTCGCTGCGTTTCCTCCTACGTTTTCGGACAACAAAAAGCAAGGCGGGTAATCAAATGCGCCGACGGAGCGACTTCAAAGGCGCATTAAAGTGAAAGGCAGGAGGCGTAAAAAGGCGAACTTTGCGACTGGTCTGTCCTGCAGCTATGGAGCTGCCGTATAAGAGTATATTGAAAGATTGGAAGCACATAGCGTTCATTTATATCTTCCTTACTTTCTACCCACTTACCGTCATAAACCTCTAATGCCACCTTTATTGCAACCGCCATAAAAATAATAATGATAGTGATCAATCAATCAATCAATCAATCAATAAATCAATCAATCAATCAATCAATCAATCAATCAATCAATCAATCAATCAATCATTTATTTGCGCGCCCAGGAACAGCCGGGGGGGCCTTTGTGCTGGCGCACGGAAACAGAAACACACGAAACATAATGTACACATCTTTCAAATACAAAATAAAATACAAAATACAAAAAAAAACACGAAAGGATAGCTTATGTTGAAGTTACGGAATGAAAGTCATTTAAGTGCATGAACTCAAGGATAAAAGACAAATGCAGAATAAGAAAAGTTGGCAGTTACGCCAATACAAACTCACAGACATGTTTGCGAAACAGAGTAGGGCAATCATTAAATATGTCAAGGTAATCCGAGTACCGATTGTACGTGCATTGCAGTCGGAACACAGGGCACAAGACACGCAGACAATTGGGGTTGCAAAAGGTATCATGTTTCCTGGTCCACTTTTGCGGCACATAAAGACGAACATGCTGTAGCAGCTCACCACAAGACACTATGCCGTGCATAATTTTAAAGAGGAAGAGAATATCAGCCTTGTTCCGCCTGGAAGTTAAGCATGATAGCGTCAATGAAGAGGGCGATCCAGGGTTATAATTACTACTATCGCCAAAGCGATGGTTGAAGATAGATATGAACTTATTTTGGACCCTTTCTACAAGCTTACGGTTTGTTTTGCTCGTGCTGTTCCAGACAACAGATGCATATTCAAGCTGAGGACGACATATAGTTGTGTAGAGCTTGAGAAGAGAAATCGGCTCCTTGAACTCCTTGGACACGCGACAGACAACGCCAAGCGATCGAAGAGCTCTACGAGTAATTACCTGAATATGTGGAGAGAAGCTCAGTTTACTGTCGAAAGTGACGCCTAGGTCATTAACCTCTACCACACGTGGGAGTAATTCACCGTTGATGTTATAGGGAAACAAGATGTTGTCAGTCTTTCTTGTGTATGTCATTACCTTAGTTTTAGATGTATTAATGAGGAGTTTGTTGCATGAGCACCAATGCGAGAAGGACGAGATTGCTCTCTGGAGAGCGGAACAGCAGGCAGAGTTGGAAACAGATTTAAATATTTTTACATCATCGGCATATAAAAGAAAATTACAATCATTAAATATTGTCGCGACATCATTTATAAAGATTGAGAAGAGAAGTGGCCCGAGAACTGAGCCCTGAGGGACACCACTGGTGACCTCATAGGAAAGAGAAGACTGTCCATTTACATGCACGAAACATGACCTATCACATAGATAATTGCATATAAGAGATATCAGGGATGGTTGTTTATCAAGCTCAGATAGTTTTTTGGCTAAGAGCTCGTGGCAGACGACATCAAAAGCCTTGCTTAAATCAAAGTAGACTACATCAAGTTGACCTCTCCCTTGCACAGCTTCCGATAACAATAATAAAATTAACAACAACAACAACAACAACAACAACAACAACAACAATAATAATAATAATAATAATAATAATCAATCAATCAGTCATGTTTATTTACGTGCCCAGGAACAGCCAGAGGCCTGAGTGCTGGCGCACGGATAGTTACATGAAAACAAGATACAATAAACATATTGCAAGAAACAAACAAGCGACAAGACACACACAAATTGAAGTATTGAAAATGACAGCAATAAAGCACAGGCGGAGCCTGGGTACAGGTGAAAAGATAAAAAAAGAAGATACCTTTGTTGCTCTGCTTAAAGACCACACAACAAGCAGAGCAACAAAGTTTGACAGTAATACAACAAAAACAACGGCAACAACGTAGAGACAAATGATAAGACGAACAAATGACAGTAAACAGTTTGAAAAATACGCAACTGTCAGTTGGTTAGACACAACCGCAGAGAAACCAAATTCCAGAAGAAAAAAAACGAACGACAGAGGTATCATAGATGTTTAACATACTGTATTCAATAGCGCAGTACGGTAAATTGTAAAGGATTTTTGAAAGATGTCAAGGCATTCAAAGAAGCGGTTGTAACAATTCTGCATACTGCGTACACGAGAATGATTGGAGTTGCGCGCAGCGGTCAAGAACGGGCGGTGCGACCTAGTGGGCC
This sequence comes from Haemaphysalis longicornis, assembly GCF_048455015.1. Lineage (NCBI taxonomy): Eukaryota > Metazoa > Arthropoda > Arachnida > Ixodida > Ixodidae > Haemaphysalis > Haemaphysalis longicornis. The sequence continues at coordinate 204,292,605 of NW_027526295.1, forward strand.
GATGCGGAACACTAAACTCTAAACAGTTAAGCAGGTCTGCCCAATAAAGGTCACCATGAACAATTTTGTGAAGGAATGTGAGATCTGCGCGCATACGTCTGCAGTTCAAGGAAGGGATGGAAGGAACTATGGGTAAGTCAGAATCAGGACCCGGACTGTGATTGTGATGAGGTGCTTAAATATGGATAAAAACTTCTTCTGCACACGTTCTATTACATCACTACCAGATTTTGAGATGCCGTTCCAGGCAACAGAAGCATATTCTAACTGAGGGATACATTTTGCATTATATAGAATTAGAAATGGATCTGGAGAAGAGAATTCCTTTGTAATCCGACACCCATTTCCAAGACTTCAGAGCGCTCGCCGGGTGATTAGCCTCAAAATGAGATGAAAAAGAGAGGGTACTGTCGAAAAGCACCCCGAGGTCCCTAATCTCCTCAACCCTTTGCAGAGGAGCTCCCTCAATACTGTAGGAAAACAGCAGACGGTGGGTTTTCCGGCTGTAGGTGACAACCTTTGTTTTAGCGGGGTTTAAAATTAGGCAATTTTTTTCTGCACCAGACCGATAATTCCGACACATCCCTCTGCAAGGCACAGCAGTCCTGAACACCGCTAATGTGCCTAAATAGTTTGACATCATCAGCATAGAGAAGAAAAGAATAGTTTGTTAACACTGTTGACACATCATTGATAAAGATAGAAAACAGTAATGGACCCAGCACGGAACCCTGAGGTACACCAGTTGTTGCAGGGTGAACACTAGACTTTTTGTAGTTTACATCTACGTAAAAGGACCGGTCAAGGAGATAGTTGGACAACAAGGCAACAAGGCTTGCGTCTACACCGGACGTAGCAAGCTTGTTAATTAATAACTGATGGTTCACCACATCAAACGCCTTACTGAGGTCGAAATAAATAACGTCCAACTGGCCGTTTTCACAAACTGCAGCCTAAGCCTGTGTCATAAAGCTTGCAAGATTTGTGACTGTCGATCGACCCGAGAAAAAGCCGTGCTGATTTGGTATCACAACGTTCTTGACGTAGGCCGCAAGAACTTTGTGCAGAGCTAACTCAAAGAGTTTTGAGGCGACACAAAGGAGTGAGATCGGGCAATAGTTAGAAACGGCTGACTTATCACCAGAGTTAAATATTGGAAAAATTCGAGCGATCTTTCATGCACGAGGAAATTTGCCGAAAAGTAAGCACTTATTATAAATGGAAGTCAGGACAGGCACAAAAATGTTGCTGTAAGCCTTCATGAGGGCTGCTGGAATTTCATCTGCACCACAGGAAAATGATAGCTTCATCCGTTTAAGGCTATCATTCGCAAGTTTTTCGTCGAACATGGGTGTATTAAAATTAGACATCCTATTGAATGATAGGCGTTCGTCGTTAGCATCAGGCAGTTGGAAGACTGTATGAAAGTAGTGAGCAAAGCTGGTGGCAACATCCTCAACGTGTTCATTATCGGAATCAAGCAGGTTAATGCGTTCTTTAGATGCCTTAGAAAGGCTGCGTACATACTTCCAGAAGTCAGCAGGTTTCTGAGACGCAGCAGCCTGTAACGACTCTATATATAGCTGGTGATCATGCCGGTACAGGCTTTTACAAAGTAAGCGATACCGACTAAACTGAGCTTTCCACTTGTCAAGCCCAAAACGCTTGGCCTTTTTGTGGGCGCTGTAATTAAGCTTAAGTGAACTTCGAAGTTCTTTAGAGAACCAGTGGGGAAATTTGGAATGAACAGGCTTGTAAAGACGGATGTACTTTTCCATGACGCTCCTGACAATGTCGGTAAAACGTTGAACCTGTTCGTCAACATCATTGATATCAAAGACACTTGACCATTCAGCGGACGAATAAAAGTGATACAGCCCAGCATAATCTCCACGCTTGAAAGCATATCGCGGGAGTTAACAATCGTTAACACCATCGCGATGCTGGGCAGTGATCGAAACAGAGACAATAAGAGGGGGGTGAAACTTGTCGGGGTGCACAAGAGATATTTCGGAGGCACACACATGTACGTTTTTTAAGTTTGAGAAGCACACATCTAGAAAATTACCACATGTATTTTCTATGCTGCAAAACTGCTGCATGGAGGTGAACGATTGAAAATCCAATAACATGCTGCATTTCTGAGCTGCATAATGGTTTTTGTGCTCAAAGGAAAGGCTGTTCCAGCGAATACCTGGGGGGTTGAAGTCCCCAAGTATAATGAGCTTATGGTTGGAGGGTGCATTTGAGACATTTTTTATGGATGTGAGTGTTCGATTAAATTTAAGAGGTAATACATCCGGGGATATATAGAATGCACCGATGAGTAACCTCTCGCCCCTCGTGAGGCCTACCTCAAGCCAGACTGATTCATCTAGGGTCTCGAGGTCAGAATGCCGCCTGCACTGCACGGAGTGATCAACAGCAATGAGAACCCCGCCACCTTTTTGTTTAGGTCCAGTTAATTTTCTGTCGCTTCTAAAGATTTGATAGTTAGAAGGGAAATATTCGGAAGACGAGATATAATCAGAAAGCCAGGTTTCACTAATTACAATAGCAGAAAATTTAGAGCATACAATATTTCTAATAAATTCAGAGGACTTATTTCGTAGACCTCGAGTGTTTTGATAGTAGATGTCAAGACTATCGTACTTGCTGATCATTTTCAGTTATTTCACAGCTGTGCAGCATACCAGGGTGGACCTTGCCTTGGAACGGCTTGAAGAGGCAGCCTTTTGGCCACATAGACGGGTCCTCCAGGCGCCTAAATCACTCGTCGTTAACAGTACGCAAAAAGTAGAATAGGAGTCGTACTTGGTCCTAAGGCGTTTGCACGACAATGACGTAACTTGCACAGTGGACAAGTAAGCCAACAGTTGATCAGATGTGGTGTTAGCCGACAGTTTCGAAACAAAGATGGCCCTGAAGCTCGGTGGTCGGCGTACCGCAACCAACTGAGAAGCTTCCGACGGACCCACGCCGGGAGGGCTCCTTTTCTTGTGCAAGTTCGTCGGCGGGCCATTAAACTCAGTGTCGGACCTAGGAGGCGGGGGCAGAGGGTAGACCGAAGGGAAAACCAAAGTGCTCGAGGCCGTAGCAGGTTGACTGCTGGGGCGTTCAACGAACGGCGAGGTGGTGGTAGAAGACAGGAAGGGGGCGCCTTCACCAGCTGCACGGGCGGCGGCTTCGGCGAACGACGACCTCGTAGAGCTGCCAGACTGCGGTGACATCACCAGTGGCATGAAAGGATTAACAGGCTTCGGGGAAGCAGGCGGGGAAGGCGGGAGACGCGCGATCTCCCCTCGCAGGCAGCGAACCTCCTCACGCAGGGAAGCGACGATTGCAGCCTGCTGGGCAAGCCCAGCCACATTGTCCCGCCGCAGAAGCCGGTTCTCCTCGCGCAGCTCGGTGACTCCATCGCCGAGAAAGGAAAGGCTGGCGCAGGCTTCAGAAAGGAGATTCCTCAGAGCAGCGACCTCTGCGCATAGGTCTGCAGAAGGGACGAAGCTTGCTCCGACAGGGGACGCCACTCGTGCGGCCGGGATGTTCGCTGGCTGACCGTCTTCGCTGGTTTGCTCACCGCGGCCGCTAGGCCTAGCGCGTGACACCGCAGCCACAGAGAGATTACACACGAACGGCTGCTCACCGGAAGAACAATGCACTTTCCGTGCGCACGGCGTTTACACGCAGAACATCGAAAAAACTCCTGCCTGCCGAAGAAAGCGAGGCAGCAGAGAAGACACTTGTCCTTACTTGGCGCCATCATGCGGCCAATAATAATAATAATATAAATAATAATAATAATAATAATAATAATAATAAAGTTTGTAGAGAGGATAAGAGAAGTTTTGCCGTAGGATTGTCGCCTGCTTGTCCCTCAATTTTCATGTAACCTTAGATTTTGTGACCTATTTCATTTGTGCTAGCCGATCACGCACTCCACCGATTAGCGCTTTGGTATGTTTATGTACTTACCTTGCAGGTGAATTGGTGCAGTTTTGGGTCATTTCACAAGTGAGTAGGTGCGATGCAGGCAATATGAGTTCTGCCTCGTGCAGCAACGTTGAGCTCACCCACGTTAAGCTTCCCAGGAAACGCATTTCCTGCGCACTCAGACTACCAGCATGCTGCATGTCGTCGCGTTGCAGTGGCTACGAGGACACTGCGGGGTGGCCGCAACTGGGGTGGCCGATTAAAAAGCTTACGTGGCCCTTAGCCACTCGAATGTCGATATCCAAATCTCATTCACTCGGCGTGATGCCGCTTCTCTTGCGCATTCTGTGGCGAGGCAGTCAGACAACACAAAAAAAATGGCTCCAATCCACGCTGTGAAGTTTGTTCAAAGCAAAGCTTTAAACGACACCCACAACAATTGCCCATACCACGTCACTTGAATTGACGCACGGTTTTCGGATGCGGGTTACCCAGAAGGTGTTGTAGAACAAGTTAATCAAGCCGTGCGAAGGAAACTCGCAATCAACGCGAAGCTGCGCCAAAACAGGCCCAAAATAACCGTCGCTAAAGCAGACGACAAAGCCGTACCGCCGATACGCCCGCTGTCCAAGAGGCACCTCCGCGCGGGGCAAGCTGGGTAAATTCGCCGCGCCATCTACAGTATGCTCCGTGAGTAAAACCCGCTGCCCCTCACCACCGCCGCCACCTCCGCCGCATTGGGAGTTTATTGTCCCGCATACCGCGAAAGAACTGTTGGCTGCTAGAGGTAGAAAGCTTTGCTTTAAAGGAGCCATGAAGACACAAGTTTCTTTTATTCGGAAGATTCCGTGTTTTATAGCGCCCCCAGCGCTTTTACGGATACAAACGAGGCTTTATTCCCTGAGAAATTGATCAATTTATGTTAAAATTTTGATTTTCCCCCTATATCGTGTGTTTTAGTGGTCTGCAATGATATCACAGGAACCGACCGCTCTGTAGCCTATAGGGTACGTGCCTTGATTCACGCGTCCAACGTACAGGGTGGAGACATATACGCTGGCGACGCCATTTTGGGTCACTCGCTCGCCAAAGAAGCAAGTCATTGTATCAAAAGTGCGCTAAAATTATCGTCGTAACGTGGTTTACTGGCGAAGTTTTAATCATCTTATCTGTTTCCCATTTCTGGGTCTCGTGGGAAACGAAAAGAACAACGCGTTGAGCACGTTGACCCATTTGCGGCGGCAAGGAACCGTTCAAAGGGCGTCTCCACCTTGTACGGCGGCTCTGGAATCGAGGTACCCTACTGCGCGCGTTTCTTTACGTTATTGAACCTAGATGGCGCCAACATACCATGGCAAGCCATTTTATGCCTTTGGTTAGTTTTTGACCGTAATTAAACCTGGCTTGTTTTTGTTCTGGGAGAAAATATTCGTGAAACATAGTGCTCGCTCGGTAAACATGGTCCCGTAAGACAGCATTGCTTGCGTCAATCGGCCAGTGTCGTCTGAGGCAACCCCAAACCCCCGTAGTGCTGTGCAGCTAAACCAAGCATAGTGAGCGCGCAGTACCAACGGCAGTATGCATCCGTACTTCTATGTTTACATGGGCTTTCGTAACTTCCACTGTTTGTCCCACCATTCTTATTGCTTTGAAAAAAATGTGCCCTAAATTTAAGCACAAATAGCTCGTTCTGCAACCTTATAGGCTCAGCCTAATTTGCGTTTGCTTTTGCCGGCTTCTGCCAATCGCAGAGCAGGCTGGTATGACATCATAGGTTCTGTTGCGGGAAATGAGCGAGTGGGTCGCATGGCCATTCCCTTTTTTCCTAATTATATAGCTTATTTGAGCGAAGTTTACGTTAAAACTGGTGTCAGTATGATTCTAACGAGGCCGTCTTTCGAATGAACCAAACTTGTGTTTTGTCTTCATGGCTCCTAAAAAGTAACAACCACTAGACAAAATTGATCCTGCCTGCACCTTCCGCATGCCGAATAATCTTAGCGAGAAGGTGGAAGCCATCGTATGCCGCTTATCCCTCAAAATCGCTTCCACCAACAACTACCAGTGCAACACCCGCCGAGTGGCTTGCCAGCTGTGTGATGTGTGAGACTTGTAGTGTTCGTGAGAACATCAGTCATGTACTATGTGTGCCTCCTTGCTTCGCTACGCCACGACTCTCCATGAAGAAGGCACTGCGTCTGCGTGGTGACATACGTCTTGCCCCTAGTGATGTCCTCGTACCATGCAACTTGGCTGTCACTGCGACACAGGTTACAAATGCCTTGTTGTCGTTTATCCGCGAATGCGGCTGGGACAAAATTCTGTGAAGAGTTTGTCTTTATCTAACTCCTGTGTGTGGGTGTTAAGTTGGCGTTGCTGGTTTTTTGGTGTTTTTGCGTTTGTGTGCGTTTTTGTGTGGTGTTTGTGTGGCTCGCGCGTTTCACCTGATTCCGCTGTTTCGTTTCCATATAGAGTGCAAGTATACCTTTGCCTGAACTAGCTTGTTTATGTCATTAAAGTTATCTCTCTTATGATAGAGCTGCCTAAGTTCAGTGGAGTCATTAGACCCTTCGCTACCTTACTGTACGCTTGCACAAAGTTGTATACAGATGACGCTGGAACGATAAATAAAGCGCAAAAAACATCCGAGTAGGCGGTTAATGCTGGCGAGGGTTGTTTAGACACAAAGGAAGACGGTGTAGGGCACATCGACGGGAAGGCATTGTAACGAGCACGGATATAAAAGATAAGTGTAGGACATTACCCTGCATGCAATCACTTTTCGACGCACTTCGGCAGCAAAGAAGTACACATATGTTGGGATCTTTTTACAAAATGCCGGTCGGTTATTCTAGAAAACTTATCAACAGTCCAGATAAAAATCCCTTCGCTCATTATCAGACAATTCGCAGTACTATAGAAATCAGTTATGTGGACCATCGAAGACATCGAATGTACAAAAAATTTGTTGTGGGTCTCCGTTACCAACAAACGAATGGGGACGAATGCCTCGAAATGGAATTCATTGCACTGACAACTAATTAGGGAGCAACAATTACAGCATCAAAATCAGTTGGAGGCACCGATTTGATTATTTAATTCTAACACCCCATTCTTCGTGCCTAGGGATACCAACAGCATGCCTCTCTAGTCGGCCCACCAGCGTTCCCTGTACCACGGAATATTAAAGACGATAGTCTTTCTTGGCTACTTAAACCCAGACATTTTGGTCTGTCTGTCTGTCTGTCCGTCTGTCTGTCTGTGACTCGATTCAGCCACCCGGCCAAAGCAGAACAATGCCTGCGCAATAGTCTTATATAGTCACAGCTAAATCTACCCGTCTATGTCCGGTGTAATGTTCATACTCGTCAACATTGTTGAAGAAGAAGAAGACATTACAGAAATATGAGACAACAAATCAATACAGAAGTGATATTTGCAGTGTTCCTTTATAAAAAAACTCAAATATGCTTGACTTTTGCGAAATTAAATACTGCATCAACTGCAGAAAAAGAATTCACTCCGCCGTCGCCTGCTGCCGCCCGCGCCACTATAGCTTCTGGCGCTACTTTAAGAAATCAACCGGCAACAGTTACACAAGGTTCCACTAGATAGGTTCCACGTTCCGCTTGCAACGCACGTGGAGTAGGGAAACGCGGTTATATAAACGTTGAAGTACGGCGCCTCGATTCACGCGCCTCTTCGCCGTACGGCAGCGTTCGCATCGAGACACCCGGTTTGGAGCAGTGGAACGCGGGAAACTTAAAATGATTTAAGCAAACCTTTGGCGTCTTTACCTTGGAAGGAGCGTGAAGCAAGAGGAACAACATGACAGGTGAGCGGGAAAGCGAAGGGAGGCATTTACTTGGCAAAAGCCGATAAAGACGTCTCTTGACGGCATTTGCAACGAAAGGAGCAGATACGCGCCAATTTTTTTCCTTCGCATCCTGGTATTGCGGTGAAAGTCATGTTACCTAGCTTCTTTTGAAAAAGGCACACAATGACCGAAGACACGTCGCTCCCTCCCCGCTCACATGCCGCGCGCTGAACTCCGCCGTGCGTATATCAAGGCGACTCGGGGATCACCGAGTGTCAAAGAAACCATGTAAAGAAGCACAAGTCTCTTCCTTGTCCCTCCGGTGATATGTTTTATTCTGCGTTAACATTTTCTGTGCACGCCGTCCGCTTGCTTTCTCCAATTCCTGCCTGCGTGGCACGGTGAATGCCCCTGGACGCCGCGTCGAAAAAAGCTATCCTTTGCTACATTGACGACACGAAGAATTGCCTGGACTCTTCGACGTCCTAGAAACGCCGAAATGTGTTTCCTCGCTCGGGTTTTCAGGTTCCTTTATCTCGAGAATTTCTACAAGACTAAGAAAACGCTGATATCGATAGAAACGTCACCGTACGGCATTCTAGGCGTGCTTGTTTGTGTGCATGACCCGAAGCGAACCCCCCCGCCCCCCTTTCGCCCATAAGAAAAGAGAATAAGCACAGCCAGCTATTTCTGCTCTATTCGTAAATTCCCTGTCTGCTTGTTCCCCTTCACCGCGCTGCTTACTTGAATGGGAAGTAATGGTCCTTACTTGACTCTCCGCTTGGGTAGGGCAGCGTAAAAGACGGCTGAGGGAGGAGGCAAAATCCGTCCTCAAGGAAGCCCCGCCCCTTGCCTTGTACAGCGCCCAAAGGCCTCGGGAGAAAAACAGTGAAATATGTGCTCCCTCCTTGCTTATTGAAGCAGAGGAAAGTGAAGAAGTGGGAAAATGAATTCAACTACGACGTGTGCCGTTCTAGGGCCGCGAATCCTTGTTTTGAGATGTGAACGGCCCAGCAATGAAAGCGAGGCCTCCTAACGGCGTGGTCGTGATGGGAGTAGCAAGATATGGCTTCTTTTTGTGATCGCTACTAACGGCCGGAATCTGTGACCGTGAATGCAAAGACACTGCACCCACATCGTGTAGCGGTTGTCTAAAGCAGGCAACCCGGTGAGCAGGAGGGGGGACTTTGTAGCGAGGTTAACGCACGTATTGGGACCGGAATGAGGGTGTTTGAATGTTCGCTTCTTTAAGAGCGTGTTAAGAACAGTCAGTCGAGGCCCCAGTGGTATATGTAATGAACGCTCGCGTATAATTGTATGAATCCAAGAGCTCCGTGTTCAAATACATTTGGCACTGTTGTAGGGGCGAAGCCCCTTCGGGACTCGGGCAGTCGGCGTCTCCTGTCGGCGTCGTCTAATGTAGTCACGGTACTAAAACACCGGGTCACTCGTTTTTAAGCGCCTCGCGCTAGGACGTAACGGGTTCTAAAAGAAAAGTGTATAGTTGATATAACCGGCCCCTGATAACTGCACATCACGTCGAATGCCGTTCAATTAGCGCTATTTTTTGCTTCATTGAGCTTCTTGCGTACTAAAAAAGCTGGCTTTCTTCTGGCGCGTGCAGATAACCGACATTTATTCTAACGCCCACCGTCTAGGGTAGGGTGTCGTATTGACATTTAACTAAACTGCTTTTGTTTTGACGGAACACGTATGACTGTTAGATCACTTCCGGCATCGTAACAAAGACGATAAAAACAAACACCATAAAAACCACGATGATTGCTCCTCCTCGTGCAGCATTTTCTCCCAGGCTCGAGTATTCCACCAATCCCGAAATAAACGGACGCTGCCGACAGAATCCTTACGAGGTTCTAGCGGGCTCGGACGCAATTCTTTCTGAAACCACAAGGAACAAATTGCCTGTCTGGCACGACGGCGCCTGGTTCTTTATTTCTCGAAGACATGGCCGGCGGCGAATTCTTGGCGGCAGCTTGCAAGGAAAGACGTGGGAAAGAAAAGTTACGGCATGGATGGAGGGGTGGGTGGTTGGAGAGAGAGAGAACTCTTTAATGTTGACTGGAGAGGTCAGCCCTGCAGTGTCTGCTGTGCCAAATGGGAATTATTAAAATGCAGTGAGGATGATGTAGGAGATTGCGAAAGCAACAGTAAGATAGAAAAAAAATTAAATATAAACAAATAAACGCAATAAAATACGAGAAACGAAAGTCTAAAGAGAAATTTTTATACAAAACTAGAGCAAATTATACCGAGGAAGCAGAGAACGTCAAACCAGCAAAAACAAAATGTACATTACTATGCAAACGCGTACAATTGTAGTCAGGCACACAGTTAAAGAAAAAACACAATTTTTTCTAGTTCAGTGTCCTGCAAGAAACGCAGCAAAACTTTAATCACTAAATATGAATCAATATTGTTGGTCTAGCTTAAGGTCCAAGAATCTGACGCAACTGAAGTCTTGGTCGACGTCGTACACGAGACAGGCGTCCTAGCCACCGTTGCTCGCAAAGTGCTCGGTAGTTTCGCGCGCAGCTCACGTGGGGCAAGTGTTCAATGCTACCACGCTGTTTCTAACTTCAACCTTCTGGTATAAGCCACGTTGAGCCGTAGACGATGGAGTTATCCCTTTCCCTGCTTTAGACGTATTCCTTCCTCATGAGGAGCTCTCTGTCAGGCTTCATTTCCTCGATATCTTTTAAATGACAGCCAGTTATAAAGATGCCCGCGAGTCCTTTGCCCGCACTGAACAGCCGATGAGAGCTGTGAGCAGCGAGCATCAGAGACAAAAGTCGAGCTGCGCAGCTGTTCGTGCCGGCCGCTCATGCATGTAGTTCAACTAGAGGTCCTGCAGTACGACGTTTTGACATCTTTCTTTAGACCGGCTGGCGCAGTGAGGAAATAAAAGCACAGCATGTAATCCACTTGTTTTAGAACATGCTTCTGCACGTCTTCTCCCTTTCTTTCCGCTGTCAATCAGCGGGACAAATCCCTCAGAGGGAATGGTGGGTGGTACAATATTATGCTGTCTTACGTCTTTAAATACCTCCGTTGTCTTTTTCGATGCTTCCTTTTCTTTCTTGGTACTCCACGCTCGTTTTCCCGTCTGAAGAATTTACACGGAGCATCGAATGGGTGCCCGGGTAACCTCTTTTGACGTACGCCAGACGTACGTCAAAAGGCGTGTTGTCTGCTGCGTTTTCCCTAACTTGTGTTTTGCAACAATTTTTTTTGTTTTTTTATGGGAGCATACGTACTGTTGGCACGGTAAAACTCTACATTAGGTTGCGCATATCTCTGCATGAATTGAAATGTACCGCTGCCACAGGCTGCCTATTTCCTGTTCTTACTTCTAACGTCTTTATGCTTTCCTCAGTTTTTTTTTTTTCGGACGCGTTGAACATTTTCGTCACTGACGGTTACACACTGGCCTCTCGTAACTTTTCGCACGTTCTTTACTGTCATGCTTTTTTCATTCTTGTGCTAGTGATGTACGTCGACAGCGCGTATATTTTTTGACTTTCAGTAATGCTTCGATATACCTTCGCCAAGCGTCCCTCCATATTTTAAATGGCTCTGGTACCCGCAAGATGTATAAGAACTTAGCGCTGGGCAATCCTTTGTGTAGATTCAGCGTATATGACAAGCTTAAATATATAACACAGAACTGCAAATACAAGGGCTCCAGGGGCGGAAAAGACGAGGGAAGAAAATTACAATTGGTTACCAGGAGTATGACGATGAGATACGTTGATTTCTTCATGATACATTCATGAGTCTCCAGCCTTTGGTTTTACGCACCCCTTGCTTGTCCCTCGAACAGGGGAGACAATTTATTTTTCCCATCTGACCCGTTTTGGCAGCGCATGACTGGGCGTTATTTTCTTTCTGTTTGGCTCAGCCGCCACTAAGCTGGCGTATCTTCTTGTTATGTGACAAATCGAAGACAGGGGATTTCCATTCGATCGTTGGCTGCCTGTTCCCAGCCGTCCTGCCTGTATGTTGTTTTTAACGAAGCGCCCCTGTAGTCAGCTCAAGGCAGCGGTCACTGAGCTCGCGTCAGGGGATTAAGGACAGACAGGCGTGGCCTGTGCGATCTGTCTTGTGGATGGGATGCACAAGCACGAGTAATTCACCAGATAATGCGCCGGCTTATATATGAGGAAGGAAAACAAAAAGAAAATGAAATCACAGGGGATACATTTACAAGGGCAGAGAGACAGAGAGAGAGACAAAGACGGTTTACCTTTCCCATTTGGTCGAGGGATTTAACGATGGAGAGCAAGCGGTTCACTAACAGGCCATAGTCGTTACAAATTATACACAAAGGCGAGTTACAACAAAACCACCCCGCTTTAATTAAGCAGCGCTGATCAAACGCAGCTCTTTAGCCCCGCAGAAAGGTTGCATGCAGTGTGTAAGAGGTTTGCCGGAGGACGAGACGCATTGAAACATATTCAGCCCACAAAGGTAAGGTACCCTTGGCAAGTTGCCAGCGTTACATGCATGCTGGTCGCACGGTACCTATTTGTTGGCGGTAGCGGCACCGAAGAAGGCGCAAAGAGTTTAAAATTAGAGGCTAGAAGCCAACTCCTGAAATATGAAGCAGAGTTGCGGGAAACGTAAGGTATACGATAAGCGTAACTCACAATATTACCTGTTGCCATGGTGAATCAGGACCGACGGCGTCTTGTCACTGACCGCAGAACCGCGGGTTCGGTTCCCGGTAGCGGAGAAAAACGAAAGCACCGGCTTGTTTGAGATTTAGGACTACGTTAAAGAGCACTAAGCAGTGATACAGTGAATTATCAAATTTTTGGGGAAAGGATTGTTATGTTGGTTCCGAAACACAGCAATTCAGAGTCGTTTTGCCGACCTAATAATCACTGGAGACTTGTCTGTAAAAACAAAAAAAAGTAATTGAGTAAGGTACCCCGTAAAACTTATCAGCAGCAACCCTTCTCACTTCTCTTCGCGGGATTTTTTTAGTCACCGGTATGGGCAGAACTAAATGGCTTTAACAAACGTGGCTTCGCTTCACATGCTGTTCCTGGTGCTGTTCACAAGTTCATGCAAGCAGGTTCAAAGTAAAGGTGCAATTTCGGCACACCGACTGAAAGTAAAACCTTTGTCGGAGTATCGTTTTAGATGCGAAGCATCTTATGGTCGGGGCTATGTCCCTCCCTTGTCGTTGTCGTTGTTGCGCCTTCGACACCCCCACTGCGCATGCTCGGCTTGCTGAATGCCCGATCCCTTCTATGGCTCCTGGAGCGACAGTGTTGGCGGTGTCTTCCTGGGCCGGTACGAGACGAGCACGCTTCCCCTTTAAGGGCTCCTGGAGCGTCAGTGTTGCCGGTGTCTTCCTGGGCTGGCACGAGACGAGCACGCTTCACGCGCCTTCGACATTTCATCGTCGTCGGCAGCGGCGTGCGTCGGCGAGTCTCGGCGGGCCGTGATTACAAGCAGCCCACAACCATCCGGGGAACGTGCATCGACCTCATCTTCAGCAACTTCAAGGGTTCATCCACTACAAGAGCCCTTGACCACCTTGATAAGGCGGTCATAATCACAGCGGAACGCCAACCCCAGCTCGACGTCACCTACGTCGAACATGATGATGATAATGCTTAAATAAATACAAACTCATACCATGTACAACGACTCTCTCTCTCTCTCTCTCTCTCTCTCTCTCTCTCTCTCTTTAATGCCTCTCCACTCTAACACCCCCCACCCCCCTCCAATAAAATTACACCATCTTCCCGTAGGGGAACCCTGAGTAGTATGCGATACAGCCATGGGGTCAACGCAATTTCCCATTTCGTAGTTCCGGTAAGTGGAAAGTGGGGTAGTTACCATGGAAACCAAAGGGTAAATGTAACGTAAGCTACGTACCTCAACCTCACGGAAACGACGAACTGAAAACTAATGGGCACTTGAATCGACCCCATGCCCGCTTCGCATACTACTCAGGGTTCCCCTACGGGAAGATGTGTAAGTTTTCTACTACGATGCAGTGTATAACCCCCCCCCCTCCCTACGGTTCTCATTCCGGTTAAGTCGCTTTATACTCGGCGCCGCTCTGGGATTCCTTGCGCCACCGCCAATCCCTCTTTCACAACAGTTATTCGCCGGCGCGTGCCGGTTTATGCGTGCACGTGCGGGGAGTCGAGCGAGGGGAGGGGGATGCACATGAATCTATAGGTTTCATGCCCTTACGGATGACATGAACGTAATATTATCAGTGAGGACATCTAATACGACTTGTCTGGTGTCTTCCCTGGTCGAGCGGATTGGATTGTGTTCTACACAGACAGTAAGATGCGTACGACGCGGTAGGGAAACCGACAGTCCCACGTTTGTTTGCTAGAATAGAGCTTGAGGTTTCCGAGTTTCGTTATTCTAAATGTCTAGGAAGTGTGGTCAATTGCAAACTACAAACAAACGTGGTTCGTTTCGTGCACTCCGTCGGAGGCGTCTACCTTTGCAAGCCATCCATATTCATAAAATTGAATATCACCATTTTTTATGAACATTTCGCCTCTGGAGGATGTCGAGGCGCGTAATCCTTTTGTCAGAAGGGAAGCGATTCCTGTGAGTCGGGCACTTACTGCCGTGTCAGGTACTGATTCCACGCAGTCACTTGCAGTTTTTCTCAGGAATCAATCCCGCATAGATTGAGCTGAATTATTCGAACCAAAAGCAGGAATTCTCAATTATTTACGAGTCATCCCACAGCTTCTACACGGGACACCAAAAAGTCGGACGCCACACAACGCTAACCAGTTGTCCTGACTTAATTGACAGTTGACCTGTTGTCCTGACTTAATTGTCCTGACTTAATACTAGAGGATATCTACAATGGGTCCACAGCTACCATCATCCTCCATAAGGAGAGCAGTAAAATACTTATAAGAAAGGGTGTCAGACAAGGAGACACAATCTCTGCAATGTTATTCACAGCATGTTTACAAGAAGTATTCAGAACGTTGGATTGGGAACTGGTGGGAGTAAGGGTTAATGGAGAATACCTCAGTAACCTCAGATTTGCTGATGACGTTGCCTTGCTAAGTAACTCGGGGGACGAATTGCAAAGCATGCTTTCCGCACTGGACGAACAGAGTAGAACCGTGGGCCTGAAAATTAATATGCAGAAAACTAAAGTAATGATCAATAACCTCGGGACAGCACAGCGGTTTGAGATAGGTGGCGAGGCAGTGTAAGTGGTAAGCGAATATATCTACCTAGGCCAAGTTGTGACCCCAGATCCCAACCATGAGCCAGAAATAATTAGAAGGATGAGAATGGGGTGGGGTGCATATGGCAGACATTCTCGGATAATGAATAGCAGCCTACCATTGTGGCTGAAGAAGAAAGTGTATGACAGCTGCATCTTACCGGTACTCACCTACGGGGAAGGAACCTGGAGGCTCACTAAGAGGGTTCAACTTAAATTGAGAACGACTCAGCGTGCAATGGAGCGGAAAATGATAGGTGTAACATTGCTAGCCGCTGGGAACGGCCCGGGGGTTACCCCAGTTAGTCGTTTGAAGGACCACTTGTTGCGGACAAGAAGTGAGCGGAGTGGGTCAGGTAACAAACACGTGTTAAGAACATATTAGTAGACATTAAGACAAAGAAATGGGCGTGGGCAGGGCATGTAATGCGAAGGCAAGATAACCGCTGGCCATTAAGGGTAACAGAGTGGATCCCTAGAGAAGGCAAGCGTTGCAGGGGGCGGCAGAACGTTAGATGGGCAGATGAGATCAAGAAGTTTGCGGGGATAAATTGGTCACAGTTGGCACAGGACCGAGGTAATTGGAGAATAATGGGAGAGGCATTTGCCCTGCAGTGGGCGTAGATAGGCTGATGATGATGAATTGACATAATGCTGACCTAATGATGCTTCAACTAGCTCAGATTGTGCTTGTTGGATAAGTGAATGAGTTGATTGATAAGAAAACTGCAAGGAAGTCTACCAGCAAGCAAGATTTGTCCCCTAGGGGTGGACACCGGAACGCCTGCGTGTATGGGGGTGGGGGAAGGTGATGACCGGCTGATAGAAAGGAGAGACAAAGCGGAGAGAGTGTATTAAAATATATAAAATCCATAAAAACATGTACACACGCAAGAAAAAAGAACAAAAAGCATGAAAAAAATGCCGAAAAAGAGGTCTGGTGAGCGCCGCCCACAGTCCTTAGTCCATAAGCACTGGGTTCCAAAGCACAGTCCGGGGAAAAGTACCGAGGTGTCTCCGTAGCATCCCAGGGCCATGTGGACTACGCCCCGCTCTCTGGCGCATCCTGGCGGCCACAGCAGCTAGTCCAGCGGCCGAACCCCGCGCAGCGCGGCCAGCAGACGCGGCCTCCCTGCCGTAAACTCCGGTCACTGGAAGAGCAGGTGCGGCGGGGACTGGACGGACGCCCGGCAGGGCGGGCCGGCGGCGGTGTTGTCAGCCAGCTCCAGGCGGTGTTTCGCTTCGGCCGTCCATACGGCCCACTACATTCCGCAGATTGATGATGGGGATGAAAATTTGAGCCGTCCTTCAGTTGTCACATTGACGTGGCTCCTCCTGTAACTAGGCCGATCATGTTCATGGAAAGGAAGAGAAGGGGTGGGTGAAACATGCATGCCGTTTCACATGTAGGGGTTGAGACTCCTGGGGAAGCTGTTATAGTTAACCTCAGGTTTGCAGCAGTGCAGGTTAAAACCACCCCCAATTCCTGCCGGTGTGACTGAGCGGCTACAGTCCGTGCAATTACCCTAAAGTGTGTATCGACGCACAGCAGCTTCGACGTTTACGCTCAAATACCAGCGCAAACAGCACAGGGCTGACGCCAGTGTCGTGTGTTCCTGGCTTTATTGTAAACCCATCTCTAAGCCAAGGAGGGTAAGGTACAGTGAGTTCGTGCAGCCCATGACTTAGTTTTCGGGGGCATTGTTTCATACGTAGATTGTGGACGCTTGTTTATTGAAATGTAAGTTCGAAGGAACGTTTCGAGAACCGTTTGTGGGCGACTTAGGACACGTAGAAAACTGATAGCTTCAGTGTAGTAAGTTCCGTAAAATAAATATTCGGAGAGGAAGAAACAGTAAAATAGATTTATTCGCAGGTATTGATATATTTTCATAAGTCAAAGGTAACTTTCATTGAAACCGCACGTCCAAAAAGTAGAGTTTTTGTTTACATGCGCAGGAACACCACGGAGTACCATATTTTCGCGCGTATAACCCGCCCCTGCATACAATCCGCACCCCCACTTTCAGCTCACTGGAAAAGAAAAAAAAATCCTCGCGTATTGCTCGCACATTTGATTCTTGAAAGTGCGGCTTCACGGCACAACGCGCACTGCCGTGAAGCTGCACTAAAGGAGAAACCCCGCGTATTATCCCCACCCCTATTTCGCCAATGAAATTTTCACATTTTTGGTGCGGGTTATACGGGCGAAAATGCGGTATAATCGAGGCATTACACCCTACCGTGTTATCAGTGTTCGCCATCTAAGGAGATCAGGGTGGTTTCCAAAGGAAAGTACAGAAGGAGCAGCGCATGAAGCGTGAGCCTTGGCACTCTACGTGAATGGTCGGTGTCTGGCCGGACGGCTTCTCGACCGCCTGATCCAGTTAGTGGTGTGCATTGGCGCAATCTGCGCCCTGAGATTTCTGCGGCCATCGAGAGTACACAGGCGCCAGGAGAATGCGCTTTTTCCGCTCCCCCATTTTCAACAAGAGAAATAAGCAGAGGGAGAGAAAGAGAGAGCATAAAAAGGCTCAGGAAACCAGAAACCTTCGCATTAGCTAGCCAGCGTAAAGAGCTCTCCCCACGCTAACACCATGAACGAAAGATCCGAAAAATCCGGGAAAACAGCATCAAACACTCTAGAATACAAAAAAAAAACACGAAAGCAGAATTACGCCTCACATCGTCTTCCACCTCCGGCGTCTAGATAAAACACGGGCGTCGCCGTGAGAACCACTCGGAGAAATTGTTTATGTAATCGTAGTGGCTGGTTCTCGCGATAGCGAGGTGGCCAAATGGCCCGCCCTCAAATAAAGAACTTTGGATTACATGTTGCTTCTCGGAGCTCCCCTTACACAATAAAGTGTAAATACGCAAGAACAAAGCATGGCGCCTAGAGGGCAGCAGCAACGGAACGCGATTCGAGCCACGCGAGATATACGACGGGTATATCCCGTTCTTTTCGCGATTCGAAGGCTCCTTGGCATCTGTAGTCTTCTCCGCTGTGCGGGTTTACTTCCTGATGGCCTTCCAGTGCTCGCGAGCCAACGTCTTGGGCACAGCGTATATAGTCCAATTACGAGCTCTTTTATGGCCTCCTCTGGTGCCATGCGTCTCCGGGTTAGGAAAGGAAAGAGGACGACTGGCAAGGCCCAATTCCTAACAGATTCCTCGGCGTTTCCAGCCTAGTGCCAACACGCCAAGGCCAATAACACCGCTACAAGCCCAGATCTGGTACTGTACGGGAGAGGTTCTCGGGGGCATCTTTGGCGTCGCCTGTTTTGTCGGGCAACACCCCGCAGCGGAGAATCTGTCTATGACCTCTCCTTGCTCCAGGAATGAACCATACCAGAAGGCTGATTGACAATTTACGACCAGAGCGCCAAAAGCTCGTCGCCTTAGCTTTTTTTCCCCTGGGCGTCCAGCAGACGTCCGCTCTTATACCAGCCTGTGCTGCATTTCTCGCTTCCGTTCTCCTTTAATGCACGCGCACGAACACAGTGGGTGTTAAGAGGGATTAATTATCGCCGGCGACAAAGGGTCCCCTATCTTCCGTCGCGAAGACGTTACTTGAATGCGTTCTTGGCAACACTGCCCCTTCATTCGAAGGTGGCTGATTGTCGCAGGTGGTCCTCTCTCTCGAAACCGAACAATGAATTCGGTGGAAGGGAGTGCCCAGACCCGTCCTAATTGGGGGCTTTCTTCGGAGGGCTCACGTCGAAGGCGGATTTGACTGGGCGCGACAGCTGCAGCACGTTATGTATGCGGCGCCTTGCATTCGCGAGTAAAGTTGTAAAGATAAAAATGCATATGTCACTTCGCTCAGACTGCCTTAGAGGCTTGACTGGTAACTCGCTAGTCACTGCATCGAAGTCGTCTACCAAAGGCAGTGAGAAGAAAGGCACGTGAGTTGGTCACCCCTGTTGTGTGTTACACCGATCTGCTGTGGGTGCATCTGTCTGAAAACTCTCACATTGAAACAAACGAGTATTTAAGGACATAACGTGCTCCGAATATAGAATCACCGCCTTGACTTCTTTTTGTTTTCTTTAAAACTTGGTTACCATAAAGTGCATTCTTCCTGAATTGCCAAATGTAAAAAGAATGCGTTACAAAAAATGCAAGAGATTTCTTCGCGAGTTCCTTGGGGCCTGCGAAGCATATAACTGACCGATCGCGTCAAACTTTTGCCATGAGTTGGTATTAGTCAGTTTTGATAAAACATGTCTGTATTGTACGAACAGCATAAGGACGAGGACGAGGAAGGTTGCAGACACAGCGCGGTACTCACAACTACTGCGCTGTGTCTGTAACCGTCCTCGTCCTCGTCCTTCTTGTGCTGGTTGTTTTATATCACCATGAACCAATACCGATTCGCCCAGCCTGCCATCTTGGTAAGTTTGTTTCCACGAGCTTCAACTTGCGTCATTCCAGTATCAAGCGGATGATAACTATATATCTGTCTCGCTGGTTTTGCTCACTTAAATGTAAACCTGTAAACTGACATATTATAGTTATTGGCGCCGCTCAATCCGACATCATGAGGTATGACACTTTTCTTGTTATCATTTTTCCTGGTGTCTCGTCGCCACCCCCGGTAGATGACTCATGTATTCCCTCAACATAAAAAGACTTCCTTCAGCACTGCCACCTCCCGTGGCGTACCCTACTACCGTCCCACGACAAACTGACAAACGGAGGGGCTACGATGAATCCCCGCTTCAGCCCTGCTGCCCACTATCCACCCCACCTTCTACCGCCCCTCGCAAATTCTACCCTTAGCTCTGCACCCTCTAAATGTGACTTGGTAGTGTGCCTTTATGCCTTCTTTTACCCGCGTCCCAACTCGACTCTTGAGCAGTGGGAAAGCATTGTGGAATTGAAACACGTTCAGCATTTCGATATGCCCTCCAAACTTCTGTTCCCTCTTAGATTTTTTTATTTTGCTTCCTCGTACGGCAGTTGGGACTTTTCATTATGCTTTCGTTTTGCTTTAGGAGTTTATGCACTGTTTTATGAAAGGACGCTATGTAAGTATACAGACCCTGACAACCTCGACATCATTTCAGCACTTGCGCACAAGCGGACTACAGCTAGAAGTACAGAAATTAAAATTTGAAATTTTAGGGTTTAGGCGCCGAGGGTACACCCTGTTACGATTCAGCGCACCGCGACCCTGTTCGCGCGTGCAGCAAGTTTTGTGTGGTGCTCCTGTACTTTGCGGCAGAGCCTGCCTGCCTCGAACATGTTACTACATGCGCCTGCCACGTAAGGCCCGCTGGCGGTGACTCGAGCCGTTGCAGCTAAAAATACAAAAACACACTTCTCATGCAGAGACGTACACCTGCGAAACGGATGCCGATTGCCGAGATCTCCTCTCCCCCTCTCTCAGACTCAACGTGCGCCGTTGCTGACGGCCCTCGCGAACTCGGCAAAGGGTGCTTCTGTGTGTCTGTACTATTTTCGTGCCGCATGCCAAGCACTAAGAAAGCTGCTTGACCGTTAGCGCTTCGGGGATATAAATACGCAGTTCCTCAGAGTGCAGAAGGCCTTTGTTTGACAGTATCAGATTCCGCGTCGCTCTGTTGGAGCCATGCTGTGTAGCTCACCCGGCAGGGTGAGATTCCTGTATTGTCCCTGATCACCTCTCGCCAGCCGGTTAAATGTTACCTTCGGCTTTTTGTCTTCAACACGCTACCACACAAGAAGAAGGCGGCGGAGCCCGGTCTGGGGACACCTTTCCGATTGTAGCAACCCGTACTATGAGGCGCGCCGTAGTGGAGGAGCCCTAATTATTCTGGACTTCCTGGGGTCCTTAGTGGACCGAAAGCTCGACGCACGGTCGTTTGTATTATTCGCCTCAACCAGAAAAAAGTCATTGTGACAATAACCAAACCCGCGTTCTTGGTCTCAGCCCCCCAACGTGTGATCTGCTGAGACACCATGACGGTTCTCTAGAAGTTCTGTAAGTAGTGACAATGAAACCTTGATTTGATTTGATTTGATTGATTGATTGATTGATTGATTGATTGATTGATTGATTGATTGATTGATTGATTGATTGATTGATTGGTTGATTGATTGATTGATTGATTGATTGATTGATTGATTGATTGATTGATTGATCGATTGATTGATTGATTGATCGATCGATTGTAGTTTTTAACGCGCCGACGCAACACAGGCGATGAGGCGCGCCGTAGTGGAGAGCTCCGGTTTAATTTTGACCACCTGGGGATCTTTAACGTGCGCCGAAATCTCGTACAGGCGGTCGTTTTTGCTTTTCGCCTCCGTCAGAAAAGCGGCCGCCGCCACCGGGAATCAAACCCGGGACCCCGTGCTCAGAAAAGCAATGCCTTAGCCACTGAGCCAACGCGGCGGGTGCAATAAAACCTTCTACTATTCGCACCCCTTCGTGGTTACACTGTTCGCAAATGGAACAGCTACTCAGCATGGTTTTTCTCAGTATCCTATTTCCTCTCAGGCTGTTTTTATGAAGGTTTTGGAAAAAGAAAATATGGTCAAACCTTGCATGAAGCGATCGTATGTACGCACATACTCTAATGTCAACTGAATAAGAAAAATGAATTACGCGGCGAAATCACGCTCTATACTTTAAAAGCCGAAGGTGGGGTTCAAAAATCTAAGATTGCATGGCTGTCACAACCATGCAATCAATTTTACGCTCGTATTTCAGAAATAAAGGCCCTGTGGTAACTTTTCACGTGTTAAGCCGCGACCTTTTACAGGTAAAACCCAAGTATCTTTTTTCCTGTCTATATATGCCCTGTTGTACTATATTGTCAACTCGACCCGATTTCCTCATTGCCTTCACGATGTATTTCAGCGAATTTTTCGACCAGGGATGAAGTTCTTGGGACAAACAGACCAAATCCTTCGCTGTTCTTGGAATACGAGATTTCCAATTTTCTCCACGTGTCGTCGTTCAGGTTTTCACTCCTAAGAATGGCAATTTCAGTCTACTAAAAATGAAGGATAGACTGAAAAGTACTCATGGAACAAACAGCTTAGGAAAGGCATGGCTTAACCTGCGTTACATGTGACTAGAATTTCAACATCTCAAGCATTCCCTAACGCACAAAGGGGCACCAGAAAATTGAAATTTCTCTTTGATTTAGATTTGAGGCGACGTCGCTTTTGATTGAACATGGTTATTCAACTCAGTTCTCTTCATTCTGGGAAGCAACCTCAATACGTAGGCTGCAACGTTTGTTACTTCTCTTATAGTGCAATATGATGCGTATAAATTTTTAAAATTGTCAGTCTACGCACGCGCATAGCTGTGCTTCAAATATTCATTAAAATCAAAAGCCAACCACCACCATCCAGAACATGATCATTGTGATCATACACCTGGAAATGCTTTTGAAGTAAAGCGGTTTAAGTTGTGAGGAAGTAATATTATGCGATACAACCATTGTACAAGCAGTGCTGGTGTTGTTCACAACTCCATCTAGCACATCCACTGTGCACCACTTACACGTCCCTCCATTTCCATCAGCTCCGTACAATAGAGTTCGGTGGAGTGTCATGTTACAAATGAGGACGGACGTGAAATTCCGGTCTGCGTAGCCTGAAAATATCTTGCGCAGACTGAAAAACATCTTCCTTGCCAGGCAAAACATAAGCTTCAGCCTGCAAAAACGCAGCGGAAAAATTGAGCGACCGTACCCCTCCCCCCTTCTTCCCACTCGACCAAAGGAAAAGGAGGAACATTAACCGACAAGGACTTATGTCTATTGGTGGTGCACAATCGAGTGTGGTTTTTCTCGGCATAAGACATCCCAACCGTGGTGACTGACACTCGTGGGCGATTCCGGAGCACACACACATAACGGACAAGCATCGCTGAAGCTGAGAGCCCCTACAATTAACATTCTGGTGCATCGCATCATGGTGCATCATGGGGTATCGGCGTCAGCTTCACCCCTGAGGTTTTCTGTTCGCCCGCGATTTTCACCGTGCACGTTGAAACACACGCTGCACATCATTTCTTTTCATTTCATTTCTTTTACTATCAGAGCCTTTTAGGCGGTACAGAGAGGAGTGGGGTAAGTAAAAAAAATGAATACACAACAAACAATGAAGTGGTCAATAAAGAAGATTCGCGAGTGCAGGCTTGAGTTTCTCCAGTTCACGTATAGAAACGATGGCGGCAGAAGGCTGTTTCCGTCCACACTGGTTTTCGGGGCGAATGAACCAAAATGAAGAAGGGAGTTGCTACTTGGCATACGTACATTTAAATGGTGGTCAAGACGAGAAGGAATGTATGCTGGGGGGTGAAAAGGACTCTTTCAGAATTTCATTGTTGTAAAAAATGTTGTGAAAACTGCGCAATCGTAAAATGCGGCGTCGAATAGTTAGAAATGGAAGATTTTATTTTTTTTTATGAGTGATATGCTAGCTGTTCAGACGGCTGTCTGGATAAAATGTCACGTGAAGCTAGATCCTGTACAGCTTCGAGGTTTTGTATTAATGAGGCAGTTTGTGGATCCCATACTAATGTGGCATACTCCAATTTGGACCGAACTAATGCTTTGTAGAGGAGTAGTTTTAAAGAACTGGTTGCAATTGAAAAGTGCTGGCGAAGAAAGCGAAGCATGCGATTTGCGTTATTAGTGACATGGACTCCAAGGTATTTGTACCTGTTAACGGAAGCTAAAGGTACTGTGTTAGGAAGTGCGTGGTGGCTGTTGTGCTAGCTTTTTCATCTTCTAGGATCCACTACTAAAATGTAAAACAACAGAAAGTCCCGCTAACATGAGTCGCTCTCGCGTCCGAGAAGTTTGCCTTTCAAAAGCATTCGGTCCCCTCCTGGGCACAGGGGACAGAATCATTTCATCGTTCTCCGACGGGGTGTGCGCGCAGGAAACGGCAGCACTGCGTAATTGCCTCCTCCCATTGTTCTCTTTTTTTCTTTTTGTTATGTGAGAACGAATCGAATCGCCCCGACTTGAGAATCAAATAAGACATCGAGGAAGCACCAGGAAGTGGTACAGAAAGAGAAAAAAAGAATTCTGCGCTAAGTGGTGAAGCTTTGGTATTGACGGGTTTATTCTCTCGAGATTTACTGGAGTTTGAACAGGCGGGACTTCCATTTCTGGCCTAATAGCAGACGTTGAGCTGGTCTTATGGCGGAAGTATTTCAAGCTTGCTATTTGATCCATTTTCCCTTGGCAAGTGCACATCATCGATTTGTAATGTGTGCTTTTGCGTCATCGTTTCGGGGTTTTATGTTTTTTTTTCAATTCGAAGATAAGAATCAGGTGTTGTTTTTAATCTGATAACTTGAGGGAACTTTGTTTTTTTATAAAATATTTCCAATATTTGATTTTTGTGGAATTTATCAACGTTACTAATTTATGGGGTTTTATTTGGCACGTAAAACTTAGAGGTATGTTTCAAATTGGCAATCGGGGATCAATCAAGCTTTTATATAAAAGTATCGCCGAATCCGGCGTTGGCGACGAAATTCATCATTAAAAACAGTCAAGACCTGCTAATCGGCTTTACAGTAAGAGGTATTTTATTCACATTGCGGTGACAATCGATAGTTTTTACGCAGCTTTGTTAACATGCGGAATCACTTGCATGCGCACCGCTCCGGTCTTCATATAGACCTCTGCGGTATTTGAACGAATTTTAGGAAGCGCGATATCCCAACATCACAGTAGCCATCGGCATCACAGTGGTAATTATCATCTATCACTTCTATTGTGCGAAGTCGTAACGGCCGGAAGGCACGGCAACAGATTAACATAAAATCAACAGTTGGGGAGTACATCTTCACGGCCGTTGACAGAAGGCACAGGGTCTATCTGTTGACTCGAGGTCGCGTAGAGGGGTACGAGAGATTGAGTAGCCCCTGAACTCAGACAGACAGAGTTCGACACCATTCTTTACAAACGTGGTCATGGGGCGCAAATCGTTTTACGAGCACGAATGACTTTGTGTACATTGTATGGGTGTAGACACCACCTGGAAGGTGGTTTATGGCTTGCCTGTAGTTACTCTTGATGGTCATCGCATTAATTTTCAAATGACCTATTTATGTGTTACAAAAAACGATCACGAGCATTTACTTTCCGAGTTTTTTTTTCTACTCACAGAGCCGTGTCTCCAGAGAGGGTCTCCACCATTGAATGGCATTTTGTTAGGCGATTCTATTGGCCCAACGTGTTGATTTTGTGGCTTGCAACGATGTCGTAATCATAGTTAGGTACATAAGGTGGAACCTGCAGCAGCATATTTTTGATCCTCCGTCGTTCCGACATCAAAGTACTCTGAAATAGGGCTACATCGAGCGAAGATTTTTTCTAGTGAACGGGACAAAACATTTTTCAAGAAGATGTCGGTATAGCTGACCAAAATATTAAGGAAGCCATTTCAGAAACGGGCGAACACTTCGAGCTGGGCGGAGTGTCAAAAGTTCATGTTTCGCCTCCTCTTTCCTCCTCCTCCTCTTATTCCTCTTGAGTGCAGTCTTACTATAACGCAAATCTTAATATGGGGAAGATATGGCTGTGGCAAATGTACGGTAAATTTCCCTCCGAATCCGAACAAACCTAGTGTTTACCGTATACTGTGATTAGCATGTATGTGTACATGCGTTCGTGCGCGCGCGTGTGGGTGCATACGTGCGTGTGTGTGTGAGCGAGTGTGCGTGCGTGTGTATGCGTGCGTGTGGTGTGTGCGTGCGTCCGTGTGTGTTATGGCGGAAACACGTTATGGTGGCACACCCGCAAAAATGATGGAAATTGACTAGCCCTATAGCTCCTCTCCGCATTGACTTTTTACATTTCGTACCGACTTTTACCAGGACAGAAAGGCCGCAAAGAAAAATGTGTGCGTGATTCCTAAGGCCGTATGATTTCGTTTACACCTACAAATATCAGACGAGGCTTAAACCCCGATTGCTTTATGGATGAACAGGTTATGGTGCCGTGCCCTGTAAACGAGAACAGCCTCCGAGCTTGAATTAGCCACGTTATTGGTATCGTGCTCAATTGGTAACGTTTTGCTCAATGAGCCTCCACACTGGTTAGAAGCCAACAGCGCAACCTACATTTTGTGCGCCCCATAGTGTACGTTAGCATACTTTCATGTCATGACAACGCAAAGTGATGGCATGCAATACTTACGAGCGTTCGGCAAGGTTACAAAAATTGCTTTACCATCTCCTTAATACGATTACGGGAAATCGTAATACCTTCTGCCAATTCCGACAACCCCGAAGGCCTGGAATTCATTTTCCTCTTGCATTTTTGCTGTTGTTGCGTAATAACAGGTGGCTTTTCCCTTTGTTCAAAATATTTCTTGATACAGAAGCTCACGCCCAGCTCCAATTCATCGCGCTGTGCACAGAACTGGCTTCACAAGAAAGGGGGTGACCCCGGCATGTTTCTTCCGAAGGGGTATCAAAAACTGTACTTTGATGCACGGCTTTAGCTAGTGTATGCGATCTGAAGCCTTTTACTAGGACAAAAAGTTATGCACACGCAAAATTTTATGCAGGCAAGCATCAGGCGAGCATCAGGCAAGCATCAGGCACGCATCAGGCAAGCATCAGGCAAGCACCAGATTGCATCAGGCAAGTCAACCGAGCGCGAAGAAACAGCAGGAAGAGCGAGTCCGAGTGAAGCAGACGATAAATTCAAGAATCCCTAAGCCGACGTCAAGGACACGCACTTCACACCGCCTCCAGCGGTCGCATTCACCCCCAATACGATCTACGATGAAGGGTAGAAACCTCGATGGCTGCAGACTAGGGGTCGGCTTTCCGCACCTGGTGGCCAGTTCACTGGACGTTGTGGTAGTGCGGGGACGATGGGAAGCCGCCCCGAACGAATACGGAGCCATATGTTCTAGTGTGTAGAAGAATAGGCCGAAATTGGGGCTTAGCCCTCGTCATAAATGCCGGACCTAAAAGCCCGCACCCCAGCACATGCAGTGCTTATTACAATAAAAAATTTGGCAGAAGCACTGAAGACTTGTTAGGGGTTTCCATCCGTATTAAAGTTGTCTCTGCCGGTATAAAGATCACCACAATCTTCATCAGCGTCCAGAAGACCACAAGTGGCTGCAGCGCCAGCAGGGAGTGCGCCGTGTGCCGCGTAGGCCGCTGTGACTTGCTGGTGACGGCTGGAAGAAAGAGCATTGTAGCACTTCTCGCCCTGGATGTGTCAGTTGTATAGGCGGGGAAGTTGTGCCGAGTTGTGAGCATCTTGCAGTTCATTCCATGGGGTATGAAGTTGTAAGGCAAGTAATTTCTGTGGTGATGTGGTAGTTCCCAAGTCGACAGCACCCTGGCAGGTTTGTCGCGGCGGGCTTACCCAGAAGTTTTACGTAGCAGGTATTTTTGTGTAAGGCGGCTAACCAGCAGGACTTGTGCCGGGCGTAGGGTGCAGCTTTTTCCGCCATGTCGGCGGGGGAAAAGTTCTGTGGATTACTTTTATGAGTTCGGACAGTGTGTTTTAAAAAAGGGCAACTGTGTGGAGTGCTGATCCATTCCTGACTTTTGTGAGACCTATAGGATGCCTTCATGGTGGTCAGCACTGGTTGGTTTCCGGTAGTCACTTGTGGTTTCAAGACGCTTCACGCCCATTGGCAGCGGTGTGGGGTTAGAGTGTCAGTGACGTGGACTTTTCATGTGCACATAGTAACCCTCTAGCTTGGAGAGTACCGAAAAACACGCAATGCAGACTAACTCGTTCAAATTTTGCTCTGGTTTGGCTGCAGCCACTAGGCAACCGAGGAATGTTTTGGGTAAGAATGTTGAGGGGGAACTTCATGAGATACACGCGTATGGGCAAATTTTTTGCTCGAGCCGGACTTTCATCGCGTTTTGGGGTTAATAAGGAACTCTGAGCCTGAACAATGCCGCGCTGGTAAGAGCTCGCAGCCGACAGGTGCCGCTGGAAGGCGCTCTAAGCAGTGGGACTAAAAAACACATTCAAACTACATCGATGGATGCCTGTGGAGCGCGCTCCAACACTTCTATTTTAAATCCTCTGCATACCTTCAAAAGCGAATCACCGAAGCCGCTGTTCGCTCGGATGTCTGCCGATATAACGTATACCCGTACGCGCCGCTTCCCCTTTCTGTGCCATACGCTCACTTCGAAAGAAACGAGGACGGCAGGTTGTTTCGACATCGTCCAATCTTCAGCAAGCTTACATACGGTTGCCACTGCATCGGGAGCCTGGCGCTGTCGTTGCCTTGCTCACCTACAGTTGCAGCAGCCCGGCGACACGGATTTGATGCTCCTCTCTACTCCTTTAAGAAACGGGTAGCGCTACTTGTATGCCAAACAAGCATGAAAACAAATTTGGTCCCGATTGAGCATGAGCACGCAGTCATGCGAAAATATGCGCCGGCACCACTCTCCGGCCGCCAGGATAGCACTCCTTCTCACAACTTATTTTCTGAGTGCTCTGCTCCGCGACGATCTCCCGCTGCTGCAAATAATTCGGTTGTCTGCGAGCTACGAGTCCGTGCTCCTTGCAAGCAGGCAGACGCATTCGGCCATGAGACTACACGTGCGCCGTCTGAGCATTTTGAACAAGGAAGATTGTTTCTCACCAGAGGCTACACGTGTGTGATGCGACTGGCCTTGTTCGCATCATATTTATTGCGAAGCTTACAGGATAAGATGAAGCTGGTGCTAATGATGGATTCACCAGTAGTGCATTTATCCAGTCTAGGGAATCACGGAGGTGGTTATGTCTCCCTCCTCGCAGATGAACCATTAGGGTCACGGTATTCCGTACAAAATATGTACTATATGGGAACTCGGGTTTCTAGTGTATTGATGCGAAATTCTTTGGTTTTATAGGGGAAGCTTACAAGTCTAATCCCTTAGATATGCATTTTGTGTAGATTAGTTATCATCAGGCACAATTTTCAAGATCAGTATATTCTCAATTAGGGAATAAAGGTTTCCTTTAGGTGTGCCGCTGTGGTACCCAAGTCGGTCATGTCTAAGTTCACACCAAGTCTACAATATGTCGACTTTACAAGCACTTGCTTTTCTAGTTTCCTCTGGCTTCCGCAGGTGGTGTTATTGTCGTCAAGACGGATTGCCACTCTCCATCCTGAATTTCACCTCTGTTCTGTCATCGTAGTGGGGATGGCCGCTTATAGGCCAGCTTTTTTCTGGTCCCCCTTCTTCGCAAAATATCGTGACTCGTAAAGTGTCCTCTCTCACTCTCATTTCATTTTCCCGCAACCAATAAAAATTTGTGCTAGCAATATCGGACCTGTCGCTCACCTTCAGCCGGTCAAAAGGGTCGGCCAAGCAGTGACCACCGCGTAGACTTCTAGATTAAGAAGACCTTCCATCTACAAGGTTTTACATATGAGCAAGTTTTCGTTACAAATAAGTTTATTACTCCTCTCTCATCCCACAACAACGCGTTGCGGAAAGTGGAGAGCGGCGGAAGTTGGCGCTCTGCATTTACTGACCACTGGAAGGCCATGTCCTCACCCTATGGGGAAAAGGGTCGCCAGATGTTTAGATAAAGACATCCCTTTTCCCTGAGGCCCCAGGAGAAGAACACTTTTCCTGAAATCGCCTGTATCCCGTCCACGCCAACGATAATATAATGGCCGGTAATCAACTAGTGCATCGAAGCCCCCATCCCATCAGCGGAATCAGGTATGTCATTTCGGTCAAAAACGGCAAGGAAACAATTATAAATCACGGAAACCAATGCAGACCACCATTGGTTTCGAAAAATAACCGTAGTCGTAAAACATGAGGTTAGGTTAACTAAGCACAATGGATACATTAAAGGACGTGGAAGAGAAAGACGGGGGGGGGGGGGGGGGGGGGGGGGGTGGGGGCGAATTGACGGACGGGAGAGACTCGTGATTGGCTGGCGAACGCGAAAGTGCAATGCTCAGGAGGGAGTTACTTTCTTCGGGGAAAACGCCACGGTAAAATGGCCCTACAGCGGGCATGAGAGGCATGTGTAATGAATCGGAGACGCTCAAAGCCGAGTCATGCCGCAGGGGCGCGCTTTAGCGTTGCTCCTGCGTCAACGACACGTTGGTTCTGAAGCGGCAACGGATGGCCCCGCTTTGAGGCCATTATCTGTTGCTTGGACCAAGTACCTGACGCTGCCGGAAGGTCCGCTCCGGCCACCTACTTTGAAGATTGAATGCTGCTCGTTCTTTCACGTCCTCCTCCTCCACCTTTCCTGTCCACACTACACTGGCGGACCTCCCTCCCCGGTTCTCCCGCTTTCCTTCCTTAGCCTCTCCAGCAAGCGTAACGGGTAATGTATTGCTTATCGGGTCATTTTGTTTTGTCTACTCCTCCGAGGGCACGTTTCCAATCATTTTTAGTTGACCATTAGTTTTTCTATTTTTGTCTTCTTTCGCCTATTTTTATACTCAAGTACTACAACCGCCACACTTGGTTATAGCGCCCATTTTTTCGGACTAAAGATAGCGCCCGTACGACGAACCATTGTATCCGAAGCTTCGTTTTAATCTGCTTTACATTATGAATGTTTCCGTCTTTAGTCAGGATGACAACCAGGAAGACAAAAATGGACTTCCTGGATGAACGTCAAGCCACGAGGCGCTGGTCCAGGCGCCGAAATCACGCACTGCGGTGCGGTGATTTTTGCGGATTGAGTCTAACACAGAAAAAGAGCGAATCATTGGCGGAAGTAAAAAGGTGTCGCAATATCCCAAATTTCTGCGGCGCAAATAAAACGTGGCAGGAGAGTGGCTATTTATTTCAATTCCAGGAAACGAACGGAGGAGTATCCGGAGTGGAGCTTCATTCCGCACGACAGCAGCAGTGCGAAGCGAAGCGCCAATAAACTAGCTCCCTCCTCACGTGCAACGAAGCGCGATGTGGGAGGTGCCCAGAGCCTCGCCAATGGACATAAGAAAAGAACAGTTTGCACCACAAGGGCTACCCTCTACTGCCTCCGCAGAGCGACTGCCATAAGGTTTCAAAATATATTTTGGAAGGAAGTGCACACGTGCGCAAACTTGAACTGATACATACACGACTACCCCCATGTTGTGCGCTACTATCGTCAGCGCGTCTCGAAACACTGAACCGGCCGGGAAGGAAACTGGGAGGAAACTGGGAGGAAACAGTTTCCACCAGGGATGAAACTGTGAGCACTGCAAACACAGCGCCGGAAGTCTGTACAGGTGGCAACGGGCTGAGAGGCGGGAAAGGTTGAGAAATTATATCGCGCGTTTATGCATTCCTTGCGGTTATTGGCCTGCATGGCCGGAAATCAGGCTAACACGCACGTCCCTTGGAGCGGACAGGGAGCCAGAACAGTGCGTCGATTGGTTTCGCCTCGGCCGTTGTAAACACAAAAGCTCTCTCCCTCCTCGGACTTAACCGCCGCCACCCCAAAAAGGGAAAGACAATCGTCCTTTTTCAAGGAGAACCGGACATTCGCGCGATAGCGCTGTGCTGCACCTGTGTGGTTGTTGGTTACTGGTTTAGCAAGGTTGTAGTTGGGTTAAAGGTTGTTGGGAATATGCGATATTGAAATTACATCCGCACAGCCAACGATTTCTTGCATATAAATGGGACGGCATTATAGGGCTCGTTGATCGAAAAAGCTGACGTGCCGCGCAGAGGTGTATTGGCCAACGATTTCCTGGAATTTTGCTGATGCTAAGACTGCACCGTTTCGCTTCGTGGTATCAGGACGTTAACAAGTTAACCAGCTTGGCGTAAATTAGGGCTGTCGTAACGCTACGGCTATCTTGCGTCCAGCCGTAAAAGGGCCACAGTCCTCTCCCTCAAAGGTGGAAAAGGAGAAAAACGGAGAGGGGGCGGGGACAATTATGGAATTGTCGCGGGAATGATTTAAATTGGGCTTGATCAGGTATTTTGTTTATGAGAAAAACGTCAATGGCTTCTACATCATTGTTTCTTTTCCCCCTGTTTCCTTACGAACGATTTTGCAATACCGACATTTGGATCATCCCATTTTTTACGATGATGTGTTATCGTAATGCGAAGCTTTGTATGGCACGGGTTTCTTGCAGTTTTTCGTGCGCAAAAACGCCTTCCTACAAAGCCGACTTTATCGGTAAGGCTCAGCAGACAACGGTTGTAACGCTTGTTTTATCCACTTTCCCAAAAACATTTTTTATGGCAGTTTCTCGCTAAGATGGCTATTATGCCCAAGGACGCGTTGTTGATTCCCGGCAGCCGCGGCAACATTTCTGGTGGAGGCGGAAAGCGAAAACGCCTGTGTGTTCTAGATTGCTGCGCACGTTAAAGATCCCCAGGCGTTCAATATCGGTCAGGAGCCCTCCACTACGGCGCGCCTCGTCGCCTCTGTAGCGTCGACGCCTTAAACATCATAATCAATAAATCAAGCCTGCTATTATTACTGTGAGTTTCCTTTACTTTTCTGCACTACGCCTAAGGCTGACACAGCAGCGAATTTTTTACTATGTCGCAGCCTGTTAAAGATTGAGGGGTGCAATTAAAGAACCGGCCATCCCTATGCGTGTGTAGAAATTTAAATGTAGAGATAGTGAATAGCTAAAGTTCAGTAATTATTCGCCAGTAAGTAATTGCTTGCACTTCAGCCGCTCCGACGAAGTGCACATGCTTGTTCCTGGTAGCCAAGAGCTTATGAGCCCACAATACTTCCGTGAGACGCGTAGCGAGGGACGGAAGGAGAGGGTTGAGTATGGAGATGATTATTACTTCAACCTACCTCTCCGTCGCCGTCTCCGCTAAGAAAGACTTCGTGCATCCGCCAGCGCAGGTGCTCGGCATTCCGAGTAAAAGCACAGTAGTTATACGGGGATTTCACGCGTGGATAGACGATCAAGCGAGCTGGCATTTTCCATGCGAGAGTGTTCAGGTATTTCTCAGAGTAAAACCCTTTGGGCAGCCGATAACTATGTTATAGATCAGCTGCAAAAGAAAATCTGGTCTTCCTTTACCTCGAAGGGGTGGGACAAGGATGAAAAATTTCGCCGCTGACTGCGATAACTGAGGCTATATACAAGCCGCGCGCAGGTACACACACTCCGCTGAGTAAACTCTTTAGCGGATGGAGTCAGTGAACGGCATAACTCGCACGGCGTGCATAAGTGATAATTCGGAGACTGCCGCTGAAAGCAAGATCATTTTGTCTCCACGAGTACGAGGGAAAAGAATAAATAAAACGCATTTTATCAGGGACGAGACGTCAGCGCAAATGCCACGGGGATTTCGTCGTCTGCTTTGCGTGATTGGCTGCGGCAGGACTGTGGGACTGGGCGTTCAACACGCACTGGCCAATCGACCTCCATGCCATTCCTTCATGCGTTTGGGTAAGGCGGGCGATTTAACAATAGTGCGGCACAAAACTCCACCATTGTGCCCCGTCAAAGTGAACCTTTGTTCGAGAACGTAAAAAAAAAAAAAGATGGGTGAAAGCCAAAGGAAAAAAAAGCATAGTTAACAACGTTTTAAAAACTAAGATGGAGTTGCACAGACGGGAGGTATTGCTCGAACTCAGCTGACACGGTGAAGCTGTATCAACCAGTATACAATATCCGCTTTAATTCACTCATTTCTAAGAGTGGCTAGTTTTATCTATTTTGCGCAAATACCTGGTAAGTGGCAGCGCAGCACTTACAGATGAAGTTGATGTTAATACGGTGCTTACGAATAACGGATATATGGCATTGTTCAAAAACGATCAATTCTTCAGCAGTGTTTACTGCACATCATAAAGTTCGACTTGACTTGACTTGGCATGACTTGAATACATCAACAATCCGTATGAACAAGGGCCTGGGATGAGTTCAAGGCAAACAGACAAACAAACAAAAGTGCTGACAAGAATATGTACACAAGAATACACTCCTACTTCACCGTGCCGAGTAGTGTGGGTAGCGTTAGTACCTATGTCATAAATTCTGGCGACAGAAAAGCTCAATTATTGTGGCCCTACTGGTCCAGCTGTGGCATTCGAGGTAATTTTGGCCGCCAAGAGCTTGCTCTCCTTCACCCTGGTGTCTTTAAATGGAGATTTTTTACTGTAAACTGACCGATACGGGGACGCAAAAGGAAACCGGTTTTACGATAACCAAACAAAACTACAGAAAATACAGCAAAAAAACGACTGGAAGATAAATCTTTTAAAGCATTTTGTGTGAATTCAGATTGAGGACATCACGTTGACGTATGATGAACAAACATACTAATTAACAAAGAAGTAAACAAAATCAACAGATTTAACTAGAAAATAAACAAGAAAAGTGACAGCATCGAAGGAAAAACTAATTGGAACAACCGGGTTAAGCAAAGAGTAATCGCGCACTACCACATTTCACGCACATATCTTCCTTATTCTTAGTAAACAGCCGACAAGTGAATATAAACCCGTCTATCAGTGATTGCCAAGCCTTCTGGAGGCGGCGAGGCGCTTCTAGCTATGCAGCAGAGACAGGCACGCATTGGCACACACAAAGTCATTTGTGACTAAGACGTGGTGCTGCTGAGCCCAAGGACGCGGGTTCTTTTATTGTGTGTTCCTACATGTTTCGCCCTCTGTAAACCTGTTTTTATTCTCTCTTCTCAAAACAATTAACAAGCTATGTGATTCTGAGACAACTGACTCACTGTTTCCGTGGCCCTCTAATCTTTGACTCCTGCAGACAGGCATCCAATTAGTCAGTCAGTCAGTCAGTCAGTCAGTCAGTCAGTCAGTCAGTCAGTCAGTCAGTCAGTCAGTCAGTCAGTCAGTCAGTCAGTCAGTCAGCCAGTCAGTCAGTCGATCAATCAATCAAAATACCAGAGTCGTGGCTTCACGCAGACATTGTGCCTATACCGAAGCCAGGGAAGTCACCCGACCATCTTCCCAACTTGCGCCCAATCGCCTTGACGTCCACGCTTTGCAAGCTTCTGGAGCGCATGCTGGCAGCCCGCCTTCAATGGTGGTTGGACACCTCCTAATGGCACCACCCAGCCCAGATCGGGTTTAGACCTCGTCTGGGTACAGAGGATGGGCTGGGCCATTTGTCGTCAATGGTGCTACTGGGAGGTCGTTCACACAAAGTGCGGACAGTCCTTGCTATGGACATCCACAAGGCGTACGACAACGTCAGCCACGGGGAAATCCTGGAAACTCTCCGAAGTCTTTATCTACCGGACAAGGTGTGCGCTTTCATCGAGACCTTTCTTACTGGAAGATCCTTCTCTGTACGAATCGGCGGGGCAAGCTACGGCCACTTCACACCAGTTCGCGGAGTACCTCAGGGGTCAGTTACTTTATCCCTCCTCTTTAATATTATGATGTTGCCGCTTGCCTGGCATCTGGGCTCCATACCGGACCTACATTTCCTCGTCTACGCATACGACATAACGGTATGGACCGTCCACCCAGACCTGCATCGCCAAAACGTGTGCCTTCAACAGGCCTTGAGAGACACGCAGACATGGTGTCAATACGCCGGACTGACACTTTCAGCGGACAAAACAGCCGTTCTGCCTGTGGCCAGTGCTTGGGGCCGTCGCAAACTAGCGATTTCTCCCCTCATACTGCAACTTTCCGGCCAAACCGTACGCACCGCCGCATCTCTTCGCGTGCTAGGTTTGGAAATCTCTGCGTCTGGGTCGGCTGCCATGTTGTAGCTTCGATCTGCCCGACAAAAAGCGGGACAGATGCTTCACCTGATTCGACGCATCTCACAGAAGTCTGGTGGTTCCTGCTCTAAGATGGCTTGCCTCCTGGTGAGGTCAGTACTGCAGCCTCGACTGGTTTATCAGGCCCAATTCCAGTACATGACTCAGACGGAGTGGGCCCGACTTGAGGCTATCAACAGAGCCGCTATGCGCACCATCACCTGCCTTCCTGCAATGACCCCGATACCATCGCTCCAAGCTGAGGCTCAGCTTAACACGCTTGACGAACTCGTCGAACAACGTCGCTCAGCCCGCATACACAAACGTACTTTTGTTGCGGAAGCAGCGGCTTTGGCTAGCTATATGGGTTGTTCCCTACCTGCTTTACCAGATCGCCCTGTAACCAGGCCGCCGTGGCGGTATCACCAAGTGACCGACAACCGACCACTGACTAGACTGCACACTCGGACTACCGGAAAAGCATGTGCGAGAGGACCACTACTGACGGCTTCGACCCAGTACGAGGCGATAGAGGCCTTCGTGGACGCTGGTGCCCAGGATGGCGTTTTATCTACGGCGATACAGTGTCCCGTTGATCCTGACGCCTCTCAAACTTGCCTCTACCAAAGCACCCGCACCCTGCCCTCTCTACTGGCGGAGCTCACAGCCATCCGGGATGGCCTACAGGCACTAACGCCAGCCCTACAGCGCGCCCCCCTGGGTTCCATCCTACATCTTTATACGGACTCCACCGCGGCGATGCCGGATTTACGCCAAGTATCGAACAATTGTACCATTTCAAGGGACATCCACACACTACTAGACACGTACCCCTGCCCTCTCAGGCTGGTGTGGGTTAGGTGGAATACGCTCCCCGCTCACATTGCAGTGGATATGGCTCGTCACCCGAAGTATACTCCTCGGCTGCTGCCAATGTTAGCAACCGGTCCGATTGAAAACTTTCTCCAACGGAAGGACGATCTGCGTCGCGCCACACGTGCCCTCATCCCCCCGTGTGGAACGGACCTCCCCAGTAGACTTGCTCGCTGGGAAGAGGTTTTGCTGCACAGACTTCGCGTTGGAGTGGTGCTTTCACCTGCTGTGACCCGGGCGTGGCCACCACGCTACCATGCCCCGTTCGACGACACCTGCCCCTTCTGCACAACTCCGGCCGCACAAGCTGACGCGGACTATCTCATATGGACGTGTCCTTCACTGGCCTCAGCCAGAAAGCGACACCTGAGAGGCACAGGCCTCCATCCTGGAAGACCCCCCGACCTTCAGCGGTGGCTCTGGGGACCCCACCACCGCGCCCTTCTTGACTTTCTTCGAGAGACGGGGGCCAATGTATATTTGTAAATAAGTTATTTTTATGCCAACGGGCATTCTATCGCAAAAAAAAAATCAATCAGTCAGTCAGTTGATTGATCAATCAATCAATCAATCAATCAATCAATCAATCAATCAATCAATCAATCAATCAATCAATCAATCAATCAGTCAGTCAATAATTCAATCAATCAATCAATCAATCAATCAATCAATAAACAAAACTTTGAAGTATAAAGGTAAGGTAAGCACGTTAAAATCTATAATTAAGCAAAGTGCAATCAGGATTGTATCTTTAAATAAAGCGATACCAATAAGTGGCTCTTCCCTTTTTACAGAATTCTTTTGGGAGTCTCTTTGTCGAGGCCAAGTAAAAATGTGAAATCTTTAAGGAATAGGTGTCCCCTCCAATCTCTGCCTGGACGGCTTCCGCATTCGTAAGATTGCCAAAAACGATATAATGTTGCTCTATAGTTTAGGTAACGGCCGCGCCTTTTGCCCAACGCGTGGTTTCCTTTGGGTTAATTTTTGCCTGGCAAGTACGGCGACTAGTTTCTAGTAAAAGCTAATACGTCTGCCGTATGGAAAGCCATAAACGTACAGGGCCGTCCACTTTAGGTGCGAACACGGCGCAACGTGGCCGCGCATCGAAGGTAAGTGGCGCAGGCGCATAGGCGCTTGGAGGCGTTGCTTCGTGTTGTCTGCTAGCAGGGAAGCGCGCCGTGCTTGCTTTGCTGTGAAGCACACCTAACTCTCGGCATGCTTGTAGCCTCTTCTTTCGCCGCGACCGCATTGCCGGAAAGCGCACTTCTCGCCCTGCGCCGCTTTGTGTATTTTCTGCGTACGACAACTGAGCGGTTCCTCTGTCCAGGTCCGCTGTCCTAGTTTAATCCATGTATTGTTGCAAACATTTCGAAACTGGCTTGGTTTCGTTAAGGAAGGACGCTGTAAGGGAGGGCTACGTGCAATTTCGGCCACCAGGATTTTTTTAATATGCACGGGTATTACACAGCTCATGGGTGTCTGGGCATTTTTCCACCGCGGAATTTTGGTCACAGCGGCTGGGTTTCAATCTCGCGACTTTGGTAACGATGTTTGTTGACTTTTTAGATGCGACTGCATCTCATTCACTCGCCTTGTCCATGCAGCGTCGTTGGCGTTGTAGTCGTCCGCCCCTCCCCCATTCTCCTCGCCGCGCGAGCTGCGCTCTCCGCCGCTCACCCCCATCCTCTCCGATGCCCCTCTCTCGCGAGGGGCATTGGATTGGATTCGAATGGATTGGATTGGCTTGGCTTGGCTTGGCTTGGATTGGATTGGATTGGATTGGATTTGGATTGGATTGGATTAAAGTGCATTGTGTTGGATTGTGTTGCGTCATAGCCGCGGCAGACACACTGGCGCCGGCGCATGTGCAGTACTCTCTCTTCCGCGGTCTCCTCTCCTTCGGGCGCGCTGCGCATATAACCGGTGTGCCGGTCTCCGGCGGCCTTTCGGTCGACGGTTGCTCTCTGCTTGCACTTGAACCCCCCTCAGCGTCGCATCACACAAGGGTTCCCGCGAGGGGAGGTGGGCGTAATTTTTTTTCATATATATGAATATCGCGTATCGTTGAGATTGTTCATGCAGTCACCCAGCCAGCGGGTCGCGCACCCAGAACAATCTTCCTGCTCTCCGGCCGAGCCCTGGACTGGTCCCACTCTAGTCTGCTACATTATAATGCATATGCCATTGGTTGCGCTGTTTACCTGGCTAGCTATTAGGAGACAGCGGCCCTTCCCTTTGCTGTCACCTGCTACGTATCCCCCTTTCTGGTGCGACGCGCACTTCCTCGCAATGGACATACGTGAGTAATGAAGCTGTGGTCATCAGTTCCATGCTACACAATTGTGGAACAGCTTCTCCGTTCTTCAGTACCAGAACTTCTGCATGTTTTTCTTTACCATTCTCACAAACATTGGCGAACCAAATGCCACGAACTGAAAAATAACCTAAATGTTCAATACGTTTGCAATGTGAATAAAATTGCCAGCAATTCCTTACATTTAAACAAGCACCTGCATTGTGGGTAAACATATTCTGATTTCTTTTCATATTTACAATATTTGTTGTCGATTTCCATGAGTTGTTTGATCACATTCGAAGTTGCATCGAGCAATCCGCGAGCGTCTTCGAGCTAGACTTAGCATGTGACACTGCGATAAAAAAAAATTATGGACTCTTGCACTGACGCACAAGACTTGAATAGCGAAGCTGTTGTTAGTGAGCATTGCCGGACACAGTTAATTGTAATATCATTGCTAATTTGCATAGTTGCGATGCCAGTAATCGTCGTTATAGGTACCAAAGAGGTCGTCGTCTTCTTCGCGGTCAGTGGTGGATGGAATATCATCAACAGCATTATCAGCATCAGAATATCATCATCATCATCAGTGTATTGTATGTGATGTATCGCCCCTCCTCCTTGGGCCCAAACTGGGCCTGCAGTATGTACTAAATAAATAAATAAAAATCAGCATTGTATCCTTCCACTACCTCGTTTTCAACGACTCGAGGCAGCGGTGGCGGGATCTGCAGGTCGCATCGGGAAGGATTGACACACTCGTAGCCATGTCTCCAATTACCCATAAAGGTTTCCAGAGGATGTTGCTGCCGCGGTGATATCTCCCAGGCAGGGCGTCTTGTCAACTATAGCATTAGATCTTCAGCATTATCGCTGGCGTTTTTACACGCGTGGTAGGGTTTGACGACAGAGCTGGAGGTTTTTTGTTTTTTTGCTAAATCCACTGCGCGAGCCGGGGACTCGGCGGTCTCCGTGAGGCACGCGCTCACGAGCGCTCGGCCTTTTCTCGATCCTCCAGGTTTCTGCCAGTTTTTTTTTATTTTGGCTGAATCCACTGCGCGTGCCGGAGATGCTCGGCGGCACG
This sequence comes from Haemaphysalis longicornis, assembly GCF_048455015.1. Lineage (NCBI taxonomy): Eukaryota > Metazoa > Arthropoda > Arachnida > Ixodida > Ixodidae > Haemaphysalis > Haemaphysalis longicornis. Next base: position 204,332,504 of record NW_027526295.1, read on the forward strand.
CTCGGAGCCGCTCGGCGCCACAAGGCACACGCCCACTGGCGTTCGAAGTTTTCTTGGTGCTTTTTTTTGCAACGGTGAACTTACGGCCAGTAACAACAGCTCTGCGGTTAAAAAAGCGGGCCGGTCGGCATATCCGGTCATACAGCGTCCTTCTTTAGAGAGCACACGCAGAAAATAAAGCTTTGTTCCTTGACCCTTTTTACTTCTGGTTTGCGGTGAAGTCCTCATAATCCCGCCAGGAATTGACCTGGCGGGATTCATAACGTCATAATCATTAAATCAAGCCTGCTATTATTACTCTGAGTTTCATTTACTTGTCTACGCCTAACGCTGACACAGCAGCGAATTTTTAAGTGCGAATGCACTTCTTAAGCGACCCTGAACCTGCGTCCACCGGCGATGTCCGCATAGCATACCCACGTGGGGGATTGGCCAGGAATCTCCTCGTCTTCCTTGGCAACGGGGGGAGATGGGCGCGCGCTGCCTGGCCGCTGACATGGCACATACCCACGTGGGGCATTGGCCAGGAATCGGGCGTGAGAAGGGCTAATGCACCCGCTTAAAGGAGTACTGACACGAAATTGCAAAGCTGAGATCCGCTCTAGCAATCAAGTATAACGACAACACAAATAGGTGTCTGTGAATAAATGCATCTTTCTTTCTTTGTAGTTGTGTGTGTGTGTGTGATCTCTCTTTCGCGAACATTACCGAACCGCGCAAATTCAACTCGTGCATTCGCACTTTCACATTCTTCCCCTCGGGGAAATGCGGGGAATTTTTTACTGTCGTCAGCCTGTTAAAGATTGAGGGGTGCAATTCAAGAACCGGCCATCCCTATGCGTGTGTAGAAATTTAAATGTAGAGATAGTGAATAGCTAAAGTTCAGACTTGGCGCTCGGCGCTCCAAGTCTGGCCCGTCGGCCGCGGGCGGTTTAGTCCGGTTTGGATGAGCCGGGAATCGGCCCCGCCGTTGGCGCGTTGCCCCGTGCAACAAATGTGGGGCCGGGCGCTCTGGCACAACAGCACCCCCGCCGCCAGACAATGCGCCAGGTAGACGAGCTGCCTCCACTGGCTCGGATGCCGGGCGCGCTCCTTCGCCAGGCTCATCCAGGTCCACCTCCAGTGCTCCAGGAAAAGGGCTGCTCCACCGCGCTCCTTTCCACGAACAGGTACTACCTGCCCGGTCCGGATAACAGGTACATCTCCGTGCTGCCCAGGTGTCTCGACCAGCTCACCCGGCTCTTCCGGTCTCGTTTCTCAGCATCGGTTGCCCATCGTTCTGCAGCTTGCAAAGAACCGGCCGACAACAGGCAACACCCAGCGCAAGCAAGCACCCTCTGTCCTCCCTCAGAACACGAGACTCCAAAACATAATAAACTCTCCTATCTAAGTGTCTGTCACCGAATTGGGACCCTCTACACCAAGAGACCCACGCGGGACGCAAGTCTCTTAAAATAAGAACTCACACTATGTGTCAAACATAACACACGACATGAAATGATCATAACTAAGATTGATTACTTGAAATCCCACGGTGCGGAAATAATCAACTGAGGCAGCAAATGACGGCAATAATTTTGCTCCCATATACCTGTTAAGCTAAAAGCTGTTCACGAAGAGACGAAACGAAAGACACGGGGAGGACGAAGGTAGCATTACTTAGAACGCACGGCTTAGTGCGTCTGCGTTAGCGTTCAACTTCCTTTCTTGTACCGAACGACAAGATTGTGCTGCTGGAGTATCATACTCCACCTTAGCAAACGACCGCTTTTAGATGACGTTATTTAGCCAGGTTAGAGGGCAATGATCAGTTTCCACAACAAACTGGGAACCGGCTACATAGCAGGCCAACTTCTGCACTGTGCAAACGACATTCCTTTTCGGATGTACTGTACGCCTCTTCTCTGCAAGTTAGCGTGCGGCTTGAGTACAAAACTGGTCGTTCCGGCCGTTCGCATCCTCTTGGAATAGTATAGCTCCCATGCCACGATCGCTCGCATCGCACTTAATTACGAAACCCTTAGAAAAGTCGGGGCCGTTAGAACTGGCTCCTTGCTCAGTGCCCGTCTCAGCGTGTGAAGGCGTCCTCCTCCTTTCTGTCCCACTCCACCCCCACTGGCTCCGTCGTTCTAAGAGCGTCAGTTAAATGACTACGAAGTGTGGAGTAATTTCTCACATAACTCTATCCATGTCCAGTCAAACCTAAATAAGCCCTGATCTCGGACTTAGTGGTTGGTCAGCGATAGTTCATTACTGCGACTACTTTGATTTCCGACGGTCTTCGTCGGCCACGCTACCACCGCCACCTGCCTTGGTTACGTCACTTCGGCGCAACCTATGAGACACTCGACTGTTTTACTGACAGGCCTGCTTCTTTGAGCCTGCTCAGCACGACTCTACATACAAGTACAACTCTAAACAAGTACTCTACATGCTCCGACCCATGTGCTTTCTTAGAAAAGCTGGCAACATCGTCGAGGTAAAGGAGCGCGTACTCCGACAGGCCACGATCAAAACACACGATCCATTAGTTTCGAGAGGCTATTAGGCGCGCTTTTGAGACTCAAGCTCAACATGACCGGTCAGACTGTTCCGAAACGGGGAAACGAACGCAGCATTAAAACTAGCTCTTCCCCACGGGCTAGTTTCGTCATTCGAAGCGCGTTCTCTTTCCCCGGTCATATACAAGCCTCGCAAAGCTGACGCCCGTAATCTCGCGCGGAGCTGACTTCAAGGCCAACACAGCGGCAGGAACGCATGCCTCCCAATCGCGTTTCCGCTCAGAACAGAGAGTTTTCAACTCTCGTTTTCGCCCTGTGTACCTTTGGTCCTCTGGGTTGGAACGCGGGTGAAAGTGCCCCACCTTGCTTTCGAGCAAGTCATCGAGAACTGGGGACAACATCGAGTTCGCCTTGCAACGCGCGACCAGCTGATTTTCCCCGCCGATGGGGATGACGCAACCAGCTTCCGCCGCCCGCGGCTCCACGAAGCTACTGCGAGAGCTTTCGGTCCTCTCGCCGCTCAGGCTTCGTTGCTCGCTCGTCTCTCGTGTCCCGTTCGCACGCTGTGCCACATCGCCCGAGTTAGAGCCCGCACCCGGAGGAACACCTTCTGTTTCCGGGGGCTCGTGCGGCTTCGTCTGCCTAGCCCCGCGGTTTACGCTCCCCCGCAAAACCTCGATATCTCGCGCACTGAGCACGTACCGATCCGCAACAATCTCCAAGGCCTCCCATGATCCTGAGCATTCTGCCGACGTCGTTGAACCCGGGGCCAACACATGAACGCGATCAGCGGACTCGTACGGCCCTCTATCGGACGTCTCAGCAAGTGCGTTATCTCGCCTAGGTACCCCTTTGCTCTCCGAGACGGCGGTACACTCTCTGTTAGCGTCTTTTGCTACGAGTTCACTGGAATTCTCTCTCGGCAGCTCTTCGACCTTGAGCTCGATGTCGCGCAACAATGTACTCTTCGTTTCGCCCGGCTGCGTTTCCCCACCGAACGGTTTCACGCAACCCCGTTCTGCTGCTGGCGGTTCCACTAACCTACCGCGAGAGTTTTCGGTCGGCTCGTAGTTCGGGCTACGCTGCTCAGCTTCCTTTCGCGTCTCGCTCGCTGGGAAAGAGCCAAGTTTCTGCGACAGCTTCCCCGCCTGCGGACTCGCGAATGTCTGCACTGACCACTGCTCGCGGACTGTGCGCGCGCTTCGAAATCTGTGTTTCGAAGCGGCTTCGCTGCTTCTGAGCCGTTCTCGCTTTCCTGGCTCGTTTCTCTGTCCAAGAATACGAGTGCGGTCGCTTCGCGTTTGGCCTTGGACGCTCCGACTTCCGACCCTGACCTCTCAACAACGAACGGCGGCCGTTGGTCCCGAATTCTCGGACCGCTCGCCTGAACCGTTGGACAAGTTGCCCTAGACGTCGGCGAGCGCTCCCGAAGCTTCATCTCTAGCCTCCTAATCTCGAGCTCCATTTCTGCTAGCTCTCTCCGTTCCTGCCTCTCGGCCTCCTCCCTCCGTTTCTGCCTTTCGGCTTCCTCTCTCCGTTCCTGCCTTTCGGCTTCCTGCTTAGGGCGCCGTGAGCGCAAGGAAGCCGAAAAGAAAGAGCGCCGTGAGCGCGAACAGGCGGAAAGGCAGCGACGCCACACCGGTGGCTTCGGCGAGCGGGCCCAGTCCCAACATGGCACACCTGCAAACAAAGGCGCCCTGGTGCTTCCTTGTGGTCTGCTACACCTTAAAAGAACTACCGGCACTTCTTCAAGCTCCTGGAAGTTTTACGGCACAAATATACACGGACTCAACGGCGGCCATACATGATTTGCGACGTGTAGCCTCCAACTCGTTTGTCTCAAGAGACATTCATAACCTGCTGGACACGTACCCCTGCCCTCTCCGACTGTCGTGGATCCGGCGTAATACTATCACGGCTCATATTGCGGCGGATAGTGCCTGTCACCCTACGTCGGTTCCACGGCCCCTGCCCTTGCTGACAACTGAGCCACATGAACAATTTCTCCAACTAAAGGAAGATCTGCGTCTCGCCACACGCGTTCTCATCCCACCGTGTGGAACAGACCTTCCCAGTGGGATCGCTCGCTGGGAGGAGGTCCTGCTGCGTAGACTTCGACTTGGGATGGCCCTGTCTCCTGCGGTAACCCGGGCGTGGCTACCGCGATACCATATGCCCCGTTTAGCAACAACTGCCCCTTCTGTACGGCTCCTGCCGAAGAAGCCGACACCCAGGGTGTCGAACCGAAATTTTTTCGGGTTCGGTTCGGGTTCGGGTTCAAGCCTTTCGGGTTCGGTTCGGGTTCAGTTCCAGAGCACCATTCCGTTCCGGTTCGAACCGGTTCGAACCGGTTCAAACGGGTTCAAACGGGTTCGAAGAAAAAAAGCAGGCGTGATTTTTCTGTTAATTTTTTTTTGCTCGTTTTTCGTTTCCTTATAAAGTCGTCATAAAAACAGTCATAATGAAGGTTTCTTTGTCCAAATATTTTGTCTTCGCTAAACTAATGCGACCCTGCAACACTTTTTTCAACTTTTTTCTAAATCTTGAGTGCTTGCAGAAAGTAGCCAACCAACACATTAGATTATGGGGTCGCAATGTGCCTCAGCCAAAAATTACTGCTACCTCCTCGTCAGATAACTTAGAAACTTGCTCAAAATATTTTTCTCTCCTTCCCGGTCTTCGCATTCTTCGACCGCTGAATGACGTCATTACAGTGGTGTAGCGGCTGTTTGCCGGCTTTCCTTAAGTTTCAGAATAGAGCGCATTTGATAGCCACTTAAAAAAAAGCCACAAAAGCGAAGCAGAAACGGAAGGTGTGTCCGCAGCGACGAGCAAATCACGCACTGTTGCTCTGTGCTGGCAATAGCTATAGTTTTCACAGTGCTTCCAGATGCGAAGAAGAGTGAAAGCGTTTATGAAAAGTGTTGATTTATTTATTTACTGCTTTTTTGTTTATTTATTTATTTTTTATGTATTTATTTGTTTGTTTATTTATTTATTTATTTATTTATTTATTTATTTATTTATTTGTTTGTTGGGTTTAACACGCCCACGCAACGCCGACGGCGAGGCGCGCCATAGTGAAGGGCTCCGGAATAATTTTGACCACCTGGGGAACTTTACGTGCGCCGAAATTTCGGACACACGAACGTTTTCGCTGTTCGCTTCCAACAGAAAAGTGGCCGCCGCGGCCGGGAATCTAAATCGCGTCTGTGTGCTCAGCAGCAACGCCTTAGCCACTGAGCCACCGCGGCGAGTTTATCTTAAGTGTTGAAGAGCTCCTTTAACTGTACCTGCAAAATGTTTTCTATGGTAGTGTGACGAATATGTGGCACCGACTGCCAAGCGTGGGAGGTGGCATTTAGAGAAATTTCCTTCTGCTCCTCTTTTATCTGCTAACAGAACTGTTAGAAAGAAAGAATGGATACAAAGACTCATTGGACGGCGTGTATAGGACGGCATTGGATAGGGAAGCACCGGAGATAGGAACTTGCTAATAGCCTTTCAGCGACTGGTGACAGCAATTGGGCTCTAGGAAAGATGATAGCCAAATGAAGTCACAAGCAACAGTAATGATCACTTGCAGAGAGAGAGAGAGAGAGAGAGAGAGAATGAAGTTTAATTCAATCGAGGCAAAGTTTCAGAGAGGCGACCTCATTCGAGGGGGCTGAATCGACAGCCGTTTCCATCAAGAGCAACTGATCTTCCAGGCCGGAGCTGGCCATGGCTGTCTCCCAATTCTCTATGAAAACGTGGAGGTTGGATGGATCTACGGCACACTTGTCGCAGCCGCCTACTATGTGTATGATGTTCCCAGGCTCTCCACAGAAGCAACAAAATGGAGAGAGTTGTGTCCCGTCAAAGAGGTGAAGTCTGGTGTTGTGTGGGAAGGTGTATGCCCACAGGGTGCGGAGTAATCTTTCCTGGTTAATCGGTAGCAATTTGTGCTAGGAGGAATACGTTCTATGGAAGAGGCCATAGTGCTGGGTAACTTCCTGGTCTATGACTGCAGGGTGCATGCACTCGGGCTGGGCTTCATCAGCGCTGGCTAAGCGAGTCAAATCTCGACCCACGAGGTTGGTGATCTTGTTTGCCGGGGATGCCAATATGAGCTGGTGCTCATACAGTCGTGACTGGTCACGTTGGTGGTCTCTAATTTATCATCGGAAGTGTTGTAACATGCAATCGACCGTTGGCAAAGTTGGGCCATGCCTGCTAAGAGTCTGTTATGAGAGTTGTGGCGCCGCTTTGGCTAAGCGCACGTGCTATCGCCGCTTCCTCAGCTTAGAGGGGGCTGTGTTGGGGGGTGGAGATGCTACGCGTGTGGGAGGCTGCAGAACGGTAACACAAAGAGAAGGTATTAAAGAATGCTATCGGGCGTCTTTGCATCAAACCAATAGATCGTCCCTCCCTTTTTTTCTTGCAGTTTAGTTTCTTTCCAACTGTCTCCCCTCATATATACACACGTTTCGAAAACCATTTAATGAATATAAAATATGCATTAAGCAATTAGTTTGTAACTTTAGTCCGAGATGTCAATGTTAATATAGCAAAAACCTAATAGCGCAATACGGGCATAAAGAAAGACTTTTATAGCATTCAGGCGTCGTCACATAACTTTGCGGATACTTTGTGCGTCACAAAATTTCCTGATTTGTAGAGAAGGAGAACGCTGCAAAATTTCTAAATGCCAAGGACCCCAAAGATATCATGTTTGGTCCGACCGTCGAATCCGCCTTAACTGACCCGCTAATTCCTTTATTCCAAATTAATCAACACACCAGTCCCACTAATTCACATTAGCTCATTCACTCACCTAATTCACCCCAGTCTACCCGCTAACCCACACTAATCGACTTCAATCCATCCGCCTCGTAAGTTTAAGGTTGAGCAGATTCAAGATAACATGAAAATGCTATCAAATATACTTTAAAAGTGGAAATTAGGATTCCCCATTTTTTATATCTCATGTTCTCTTAGAGCAGTAACCAAAGGACACAACGGCTCTGTATACAAGAAAAAGTGACGTTAATTTTGAGAACTGCGAGTGTTGGTGTCTCAGTGCTGTTTGTATATAACTGCCCATTCAAACTAGAATAAGTGGAAGATATGGATTTATTGTTGACGGTGTCCCTGAAGGCCTTCACAAGCGGACAGGTATGCCTGCGAATTAACAACACATTGAAAGCTTTACACGATTTTAAACACCATGTAGATAGAAACCATGAAGAATATTCCATGATATGTTGCCTCGCAATATGCGTTATAACTTAAGTTATGCTAAATGTAAAAGATAATTGGGAGAGATGGGCAGTACCTAACGCAAAGTGATTGTATATACGGACAACTTTACATTAAATTGAGGGCAATACCGTAATTACCCGATTCTAACGCGCACCCAATTTTCCTGGCAAAAAAAAACAACTAAAAAACTTGCACCTCCGATTGTAATGAGCACGGAAGTTTGTGAGCAAGAAAAACGAATGCGAGAGAAACGGGCGATTTATTTTCCGAAGTAATCTCACTCATCTCACTCCTCGCCGCTCTCCGCTGACCACAACATCTTGTCCTCGGTGCCGTCAAGCGCGTTCGCGACTTCTGAACGAACGTTCAACCATGGTCGATGGGATCGTGGCCCACGCCTCGCACGCCCATCCCGCGAGCTTCTCCAGAGGCGCACGCTTCAGCCGACCGCTCGTTTTAAACGCGTGAGAGCCGCTTCTGCCATTGCTGTTATCAAGCGCGCAAGTGGAACGATTTGACGATTTGTGTGAACGCCGATAGCAAAGCTTAGGCGCCTATGCTTGCTGCGTCCGAAAAATCGTTGCTAAAAGTAGCTTTGGCGCCATCTTGATATGACGATGGTGATGGGTGGGAAAAAATTTCCGCTGTTTCGGCAGTTTCGGTTTCGTATCCGATTCTAACGCGCATGCGATTTTTCGACCTATTTTTCCGGAAAAAAAGTGCGCGTTAGAATCGGGTAATTACGGTAATTAGAAGAGAACATGATGGGCCTTGGGAACTGCAGATTACGCAAAATATTTCATGGTTCTGTCTGGCGAGTGGCAAAATATCTTCAGACGCAAGGTAGGGTACCGAAATGGGAAACTAGAAATCGCATTTTTGAGGCCCCGGAACCGGTTCGGAACGGTTCCTTCGATTCGTTCCGGTTCGGGTTCAGTTCCAAAATGGCGGAAAAAATACGGTTCCGGTTCAGTTCCGGTTCCGGGCGAAAATTCGGGTTCGGTTCCGGTTTTCGGTTCGGTTCCGGTTCCGGTTCGACACCCTGCCGACACCAACCACCTGCTATGGACGTGCCCTTCCCTGAGTGCAGCGAAATCCCGACATCTTCACAGCACAAGCCTGCATCCTGGGAGACCCCCCGATCTTCAGCGATGGCTGTGGGGGCCCCACCACCGCTGTCTTCTGGACTTCCTCCGGGAAAAGGGTGCCAACTTCTACCTGTAGGACCTTATGCCAAAGGGCATGCTGTCGCAATTAAAAAAAAAAACTATCACTATAGAGCTAAAAGCCAAGGACAGAGAGATAATAGAGAATTTTAGCTTACTGTTTTCGACGGTCCGCTCCGGTATCGGTGGCACGCTCAGCGCAACCAAGCTTTTCTTTCCTCCATGGCGCAACCGGAGCGACGTTCGCGGCCAAGCGCGCCACGCATGCGCAATGGCGCTCCCGCTTGCTATCGGAGCGGAGCGGACCGTGAACGACGGTCACCTAAACTCGCTAATGCTTGCGCGTGTGCGCGCATTTGGGGATGTGTGTGCGATTACGTGTACGATTGCGTGCGATTGCGATTGCGTGTATATGCGCTGCAGGCGTTTCTCTTGAGAGATGGAGGCCCACCGAAGGTCTTATGAGCGCCACGACATGCTTCTCCAGAGTGCATGGGCAGATGTAAGACGGAAAGAACTCAGCGGATTTTATCCAGAGGGGCATGCATGGGCGTAGAACAGGGTACACCTTGTAGTAACTGCTCAAGATGGTACACGGATATATCTTGTAATGACAGCAAAAGAAGTGCTACGACGAAACCAAGGTGAGAGTCCCTGCTGGAAACCAATACTGTGAAGGTGCAGAAAGAAGATTGAGCATTCTGCGCAGATAAAGCTGAGTCACTGGGAACGTAACCGACGTAAGGTCACACCGTACACACGCCGCCGCGTTTTGAAAGCTGAGTGGCGAATATTGCATTGGCCCCAGTGCATATAGGCTGCACAAAAAACTATGTACACACAGCATAAGAAGCGCAGACAGAAAATAAAGAGAACGGACAGATAGATATCAAGGATACGCGGCAGCCGAAGCAATGTCATACTTCCTAAAGGGGCCTTTAGCACGGATGACCCCTAACAACAGCGTAGTTTGTCAGAAATGTTCAGAATATCCGCCAAAACACATATTTGATCTCTGGCCGTGCCACAGTTATTACGGAGTATAAAATAGAACGTCTGAGTACGCTAAAATTGATTTACGGTTGACGAAAGAGGCCGGTGTAATTTAAATCGGAGTACTCATCTTTGGCTCGCCTCAGGCCAGACACCTGTACGGTGAGGAAAGCTTTATTTGGGCTCCAGAAATGTATGTACGTCTTTGGAAGTTTTTCGCATTGTTTCAGTTACAGAAGGATTCCTATGCTACGCTTTACAATTGCTAGTCGACTTGATCATTTGTATCTTCTTTCAGGGTAATCTTTAGTAGTTTTTACGCTCCTAGAAGTTATATCCGCTTCCTTGGAAACACAAATTGGTGTTCGAACATGGCTGAAGCAAGTAGCCGCGTTCCTTTGGTTCTGCATTTCTGCTGATACTCCCCAAACTCTCTACCTTGCAAGCAACCCTTCCCGCGCAATCTTGTTGGCTCTCCATCCAACGATTTTCAACCACACAGCGCGTGGTTGAAATTTCTACGCGTACGTGGTACATTACGCCAAACTCAGCCACGTGTGATCAGACCCGTGCGCCTGAGACATACACCTCCCAGTTGAAACACTCATGCTCCTTCTCGCGTGCGTGCGATTTCTTCAGCGCTCAGCTACCTAAAACGTAGCGCTTGATCGCAAACAGGGTCGTCTGGATTCCGCCTATTATGGAGCCATGTATTTATGACGAGAGGGGTCGTGATCCTTTTCCACATCCCACTTCTCTCACGTGTGAGAACTAATGTCAGGATGGGAAACACTACGTTTTCAATGTTAGGACCTCTACATACGATACGTTTCTAGCACGCCGTAACAAAACCTACGGAACTACGGAACCAAGTCGTTATTCCCTGAAAACCCATACCTTCCCATTTTTTCCCAAACATTTCCGTGCCGTCCGGGCACTTGCCAATCTACAATATTGTTCTCTTTTTTTTGGCTCAAATCATCGCCGTTTCTCACAACAAAGGAGGTCATTCCATCTTTTTGACTCTGTCAGCGAAACGCCTTCAGAGTTGCGCTTCCACAAAAAAGCCTTCGCACTTACTATTGCTCTCCATTCGTAACGCAAGCTTGGCATTTACTGCTACAGAGCATCGCACACGAGCTGAAATATGGACGTACGGTAGGCATGCGTCAGATGTGGGGCATGGCTGGCTACCGTTAGTACTACGTACGTTAGCACGCTTGTTCGGTCGCATAAATTTGCTCACGTTTGTAGTGGACGACGCTTTTCCAGACAGTAGTGGCTTCACGCGTGTCGTGGCTGTGCCACGAATCGGGCCTTTAGACGACCTGTCTGCGTTTTTAGAATTCTGCCGCACGGCTTCCCGATATATTCATGGACGCAAAGCTTGCCCCCGTTGTGGCCCCAGCCCACTGTCGCAATCCGCAGCTTAGCCGGCTTTACGCAATATGAGGTGCCGGACCGCCGGATCAAAAGTTCCCGGCAGCTCACCAGGCCCGCGGGCGATTCAAAACATATTTCAGAGTCTGTTGATACGGCCCCTGTTTCCTGCGGTCAGGTTGGTTGTTGAAGCGTCTTTCAAAATCCCCACTTTGTGGCATGCACTTGACGTTCTCCCTTGCATACGTCTGCCAAACTTATCAAGTGGCTATTGAAAGTTTCGTCCGCGCATTTCACCCATAAGTTGACTAGGGAGATGTCGCCTTGGGGCTGGCGTACATACTGAGTTAGGACCACAAATGCACCTAGCGATTGCAAATTTACCGCCCGTGGTGGATCTTCGGCTGAGGCGATGTGCTGCTGAGCATAAGTAGACGGGTGCGATGACAGCCGCGGTAGCCGTTTTCCTTTCCCGGTGGGAGCGAGAATAAAAAAATAACCTTGTGTGTTCAGATTTCGGGGCAGGTAGTCAATATACGGCGTGCTTGAGGTTCCAAGTCTGGCTTCCTCAAGTAAAAACCGAATTAGAAGCGAGGCTTTGTTAATTCTTTTCTTTTTCAAGGTGGGTTGACGCGCGCCGGTTAGAAAGCGGAACCCAGGGCTCTCGTGTGTAATGTTCTAATGGCGGCAGGTGTAGTAAACAAAATGGCAGAAGCAAACACTTTCTGTGTGCTTTCACAGACCGGAACACAACATTTAGGCGGCGAATAATTTACACTAAGGATACATTTTTGAGTGCACTGACATACTACCCACTCAGTGGTGAGTGAGCTTCACCATCATTTCGGGCTGGCGAGTGCGAGTGAGAGTGAGTGTGAAGGTCACTCGCACTGGACCTCACTCACCACTCCTGGTGAGTGGCGCTCGTGAGGGGTACCGGCGGACTCTGACCATGGCTCGTTGATAGAGCTCTACTTTTGTGACGAAGAACGTTGCTACGAAGCAAAATATGTACAATAATGTTTACAGGAAAAGTATGGGAGCAAAGTAAGTAAAATAAAAGGGATCACGGAATGATCTTTATTATATTTACTGAAGAAATAAAAGAGTATGTGCAATACTAATTACGCGTTAAGTAATCATAATAAGAACACAAACACACACTTTAAAAACTGTTTTAGCGGTTTTGAAGAACAATATGAATAAATGAATAAAACAGGATCGACGAACCAGTCTTAATATATACATAATTACAAGAGAAATCGTTCCAAGAAATGGAGTCAATATGGGACTATGCGAGAATCGATAAGCATGTAATTGATTTCAACCGTTCTTTGTGGTGTTTTTTTTTTGTTTTTTTTTGTTCTCCTCAGTCAATCGTCGACACGCCACAACCTCTCTTCGTACCAAAATCGTCCTGCGGTGAAACAAACGTCTAGGCTGCCTAACTCTCTGTGTGTTCATATATCCGCGCAACGAAAGTCTGTGTAAGAACACAGTTAAAACAGGTTATTCTACTCCTTATAGATTTAAAGTTGTGTTATAATTGATTGCTTAGCTTTATTCAACGATTCTTTAGAACAGTTTTTATTTGCGAAGTTTGTGGCAGTGAGGTCATCTTTCTATATCGAAGCTGTACATCACTCGCTCTTATACATTTCTTCTTGTCGTGGCCCGTCAGCAGTATTGTTCAGCACAATACACTTTTCGGCTAAGCGAAATTTCGGCGAAACTGGACACTTGGGGTTCTTGTTTGTTTTTTGTTTTTTCCTGATCTGCAAACGATTAGAGTGGCCGGGATTAAATCGGCGTCCTTGGGATAAGCAGCACAGCGCCTTAGCCACTGAGCTACTGCTGTGGGTAAACCGCTAACCAAATTAACATGTTCCAGTTACAATTAATCATCAGCCACAGAAGCTGTTTAGCACTGCTTCTCTGTCGGTGATGTGAGTGATTGTAGGGTTTAACGCGCCAACGCAACGAAGGCGATGAGGCGCGCCGTAGTTGAGGGCTCCGGATTAATTTTGACCACCTGGGTATCCTTAACGTGCGCCGAAATTTCGAACACACTGGCGTTTTTGCTTTTCGCCTCCATTAGAAAAGCGGCCGCCTCGGCCGGGAACCAAACCCGCGTCCTTGTGCTGAGTTCTCTGTCGGCACCCATCGTGTACGGCGGCTTTTCTCGACATGGAGCAATGCCGTTTTTTGTTGTTGTTGTTCCGTCGACCTCCATGACTACATTCGTATTTTCCCGAGCCGTCCATTTGTTCTTCGTCCCGACGAGGAGATGGTTGCCGTGGTAGGTAATTCTCAATAAAGTCACTGAACTCAGTCGTCTGTAGTGTCGTATGGGCACACGTCTGTGCGCTCTTCCTTACCTTCCCCTTCTTTTACTCTTTTCATCTTTTTTCCCACTGTTCCTCTTTCCTTTGTGTAGGACAGCAAACTACAGCCTGGTTGACATTCCTGCCTTTGCTTTGCCTTTATTCCTTCCTTCTAATTACTTGCAATGCTTGCAAATATTTTAAGATGCAAGCACTGGCAAGCTGCGTGCGACAACGCCGGCGATAACATGACGTGGTGAAGCTGCGCATTCAGCTCGACGCCGGTGCTAGTTCGCCGGCCGCCGCGCGAAAACGCTTCGTCACGTCTGTCTAGACATCCAGTTTCCTTTGCTCGCAGACGATGCTTCAGTTGCAGCTCCTGTGGGGCGCTCGGAAAACCCTCGTTCCCGTGCTTTGATTTCGGCCATTTTACGTAAGCGCCTCCGAGGGAACGTCGTGTAGTTTGTTGGGCAGTCCATCCTTGATGGTTCTAAGAGTGTATGGGTATGTGTAGCAGCGGCGGATACGTGCTTGAGGCCGTTCCCTGTGGACTAAACGACGACTGATATCCGTCGGTGGTGCTGCGCAGTTTCCGTCGGCATGGCTGCCCTCTGAACTACGATGGAAAGAAGTTTCCGGCTGTTTGGAGCTTTCAAAGGTGACAACTGGTCAGGTTTATTATTACCACAACAGATGCTGCTGGGCAAGTCGGCCAAAACGAAATGTTTGCGCGTAGGGGGCTACAGTGCGCGTAAGGCCGGTTTTTGTGTCAGTAAAAGTGGTGACGGAGGAGACTGAAGGTGAGATGCCACTTGGAGGACATGTGTTCTGCGACCTGTGCGGTGACTTATGATGACGTGCTACAAAACTTTTTCTGCGAAAGGCGAGCTCCACCGGCCGGCTCGAGGGATGGATCAGCATGGAATCAGGACTGCCGGTAAGCTTACTGTTTAAACCATCATTTTCCCCTGAATGGAAACGGCGTATATTCCGTTCATGGGCAATTAGTAATAGCCACAATAGCTGCGGCAAACGGGTTACCGAAATAGAGAGATTTTTTCTGGCTGCACTTTATCTACCTTGTTGAGCTTCCTGTTTTGTGACTGCATTTGAAAATTACCCGAACATACATTTGAAAATAGAAGTGTCGGCATTTCGCAAGTTTTTGTAACGGTAATAGTGCCCTCCGTATTTTTTTCGATACTAAAACTGGTTACTGCGGTCGAAAATGGCTCCCACAAACTCCCCCTGCAACTTACATATAATATAGAACACGTAAACTCCGTGAACTGCTATCGACGACGTCGGTGACGCAGGGACATTGCGAAGTTTGGCTTTGGGTGCAACATCACTGTGCCAGGTGAAGTTCTTCCTGAGCTGCGCGCAAATGTTTAGTCACTGACGTCCATGCACCGGTCGCTTTGCGTGCCTTCCTTAAGAGGCTGCTCGTTTCCTAGCTACAACGCACGAAGGCTTTTAAATATGATAGCCTGCTTGGGCGACTTAAACTCGATAATTTTGCTCCATCCACCCGCCCGCCCGCCCGTTCGCATATCCGTCCGTCCGTCCGTCGATAATTTTGCTCCGTCCGTCCGTCCGTCCGTCCGTCCGTCCGTCCCTCCATCTGTCTGTCTGTCTGTCTGTCTCAAAAATTTGCTCTGTCTGTCTCTCCCTGTCTGTGCGAGAGTTCGAGTGGTGAAAACGAATGGCGAGCGTGAGCGCTAGTGATCGCTTCAGGAAAAATATTTTTTCTACTGATTGCGAGTGAGTGGGGTCCACTTTTGCCGAGGTATGTTTTCGACGCAATGTCTCGAGTCACTCTCATTGTTCCTTCTGCGGCTTTAGTGCACACAGTCAGAGGTGCTTAATAGATTCGTGCGTGCTGTCCAATATGTATCATCCCTTTGTCCTGTGCTGTGACCACGTATTGTTCGCTTGAGTTTCGAATTAAAAAAAAAGAGGTTAGTCAACACACCTCAGTCAATGAGTTGCAGTACGAAGTGGCTCTGCTGGAATTCGCTGAAATTCACTGGAGTTTTCATGGAGAGTTCTAGGTTCTATCGAACACGAATTTGTAGCATGCACCGTGCTCCACGCGTCTTAAAGAACTTTGCGGCGCTTCGTTAGGTTAAAATATAACGCTTTAAGAGCAAAACATACTTAGGCAATTTCTCACTCGAAGTCTACATAATTGAGCGGGTGTTTGTTTGCAAAGGGCTCCTCCGCAGCTGCCAAACTTTCTCTTTTGCGACTAATGAGCGGATCCGAAACGGTAAGTTGTTTGTGTGGCTATCTGCTCGATTAGGTCGAAAGTACCTTGGGTGGCGCCGTTTTTGAGCTGCCGCTCCACGACCAAATGGCCGTATGCCTCAATTAGTCTGGAAAAAATGTCATTGCAGAAACTTTCTCGGCCCTTTCTTTTAATGGTGAAAGGCGTCCGGAAGGCAGAAACGTGTTTCTCTGGGCCGTAATGCCGTCATTAGAGAGCTTTAGCTGACCGTATGTACAGGTCCGCGCAGAAGTAAACGGAGCACGGGAGCGGTGGCCGAACTGCATCGCTGCGCCGCGTATGGGCGCCGACGGGAACCATGGAGCGCCGGTCAAAGAGTGTGTTCGCACCACCCCCGCCGCCCTATCTAATATGTTTAATCGCCGCTCTGCTGGCGTGTCATGCTCGGCGAGACGTTCTTCAAAAGGCAGCGCTGGGCTATAAAGGGGCGTTGGTTGCATTGCCGCTCGCAGGCATCAGCGGCGACCTAATCCGCTGCTCATGAGCTGGACGAAGCTGCGCGCGCCCGGAAACGTGCCTTGTTGCGTACTGTAAAGGGCGGCATAAAACTATAGGCCGCTGCGGTTTGTCATAGCATGTCATTGCGATATAATTAATTGTAAGCCGGCAATAAAATTGTCATGTACAATATAGAAAGCACATTCACAAGACATTTTCATTGTTCGTGAAAAAAATCTCGCTTACGAGATTTCTTTTTAATTTTGGGTTTCTCCCAAGTTATTGCTGCCGGTCAGTACAGGTCTGCACTGAAGAAAGGGAAATACAAAGAAGTCCATGCGGTGGAAATTCTGCATTAGAGAACACCGTAAAGAATGGGAACAACCATTGCCTGCTATTACAGCGGGCCCCATTGGGCGCATATTTTGTTGTTTCATTAACCCTTTCCCTCCGGTTGACGAGGATAGCCGCCGTAAGATTTCGTACCAAATTAACCGATTAAAAGTATGGTCGCCATCGGTTATGACGACTATACTCGTCATCGGTCATTTTTGGACCTTGACGGCGCTTTTCTGCAAGACTTTCAAGTCATGCGGTGAAGCCAACTTTCAATTCAATACGGAGTTTAATTTAAATCTGTAACACTTTCTTAACTAATATAAGGTGCTCGTTAAAAATAACAACGTGGGTTTTAATGCCACCACAAAATATGCGCCCTATGAGGCCAACTGTAATAGCAGGAAACGATTGTACTTATTCTTTATGGCGTTCTCTAATACGGAATTTCCACCGCATGGACATTTGTTTATTTCCCTTTCTTCAGAGCAGACCTGGACTGACCGGCAGCAATAACTTGGGACAAACCCAAAATTAAAGAAGAAATCTCGTAAGCGAGATTTTTTTCCCTAACAACGAAAATGTCTGTGACTGTGCTTTCTATATTGTACATGGAAATTTTGTTGCCGGCTTACAATTATTTATATCGCAATGACAAGCTATGCCAAACCGCAGCGGCCTATAGTTTTATGCCGCCCTTTACAGCGCGCAACAAGGCACGTTTCCGGGCGCGTGCAGCTTCGTCCAGCTCATGAGCAGCGGATTCGGTCCCCGCTGATGCCTGCGAGCGGCAATGCAACCAGCGCCCCTGTATAGCCCAGCGCTGCCTTTTGAAGCGGGATTCACACGACGGAGAAACCCTCTCTTTTTGGCCCGCGGGACCCGCTCACGTGACCGGTTTTAGGCTCCGCCCCTCGGTGGGGATAGCCCGCGGTGGCTCCGCGAAAGAAAAAAGCCTCCGCATGTTTTCGCTCGACGGCGGTGGCCCTCGGCGGGGAATGAAACCTGTTCCTCGGCGCTGTCGTCTGCTAGTCACTCCGCGTAGCTCCGCACGTGTGGATGCGCCGCCAGGCCGGATAATCCGGTCACGTGCTGTTGACGTCACATATCCGTCCGCCTCCGTGAGAGGGTTTCTCCGTCGTGTGAATCCCGCTTAAAGAATGTCTCGCCAAGCATGACACGCCAGCAGAGCGGCGATTAAACATATCAGATAGGGCGGCGGGGGCGGTGCGAACACACTCTTTGACCGGCGCTCCATGGTTTCCGTCGGCGCCCATACGCGGCGCAGCGATGCAGTTCGGCCACCGCTCCCGTGCTCCGTTTACTTCTGCGCGGACCTGTACCTTGTGTTCTGTGCGTATCGTGCGTGCCGGGACCCGACTACGCCTGAGCGCGCGGCACGCCGAGGCGGGCTATACCCCTCGGCGAAACGAATGCGCGAGCACGGTGGCAGCTCACCGTCGGTCAGTGGAACTATGCCACCCAACCAACCGGAACGAATGCGCACACGCCGAGTCAGGTCCCGGTAAGCACGTTACACGTGGAACACACGATACATACGGTTAGTAAAACTCTCGTTTGTGTCATGAATGTCATTTTTGTGTGATGGATGTTTGTGCCAGGAACGTCATTGTGTAATTTTTTTGCGCATTGTAGCCGGAGTGGAGAGAAGGAAAACTCCTATCGTGTTTTATCTCTACGCCCATGTGCTCTTGGCGACACAAAACCAGAAAGTTCAGCTGCAAGGTCCCCTGAGAAGTGGGCCGGGCCTTTTATGAGAGACGCCACAACCGAGTACAGTGCGTGTCACCTTTGAAACGAGTACGGCGAAACGGCTGCCCTGTTAGCCGTTAACTAACAGCGCGGCGTCGTGTTGTTGGAACACCTGCTCAACGCGACTCTCTCTCTGAAACTGTTCCCTAATGATGCGACGCGTCGTTCCGGAAACTTCACCCAAAGACGCGAGTCTCCTCGAATGCTTCCGGCGTTTCAACCGCCCTCGTCGTTTGGTTTGCGTTACTGGTAATGGCTTCTCCAAAAACATGTTCGCACAACTTACACAGAGTTCTTCCGCGGTGTTCATAGATATTTTGTTCTTACTGCAACAGCATCCCACAGTAGTTTTGGATGATAAGGAGCCTCATCGTCTTTCGCCCTTACATATCCCTTGGAGTGGGAAACACGAGAAGTAGCGATTTTATTTAGATTTTTGCATGAGAAGCCCTATGCACGACAACATATAAAGAGCGGCCGAGGCAATGCGTAGCTTGGACAGGTGGCTTATGCCACATTTCAATTGAAATTTAAAGATATTACCTCTAACATTTACGGGAACGTATATAATGGTAACGGAGATCCTGCAGTTTCACCGTAGACCTTAACGGGTGTTTACGTGCCTGGTTTGGTCTGGTTGAGATAGCGTGTGCGTAACGTACGAACCAGACGCCGTAGCAGTTCCTTCGGACGCGCTGAAGCACACTCCTGACGTGAGATGCAAGCGTTGTTTCTTTTGGTGCGGCATAAAAAAAGAACAAAATACTGTACTGCTTACGAGATTTGAAGTACTGCCGCCGTATCTATTATGGGGTAAATGTTCATGATCCCATTTATTTTCCCCTATGTGTTCGCCCTGGAGCGTGTAACATTTTTTTTGGCGATTTTTTTTTTTTTTTTTGCAAGCACGGCGTTGCCTCATATTCGGTGTTTCCTTGCCTGCTCGTTATTTTTAACGACCAAAAATGATGACGGAGCCGGAGTCAAATTCTACTGATGTCGTTCTTTCATTTACTGGCGTGGTGCCGTCAGAATTCCTTGCGAACATTGTTCAAAGATCACATTTTCGAGGTCGAGAGGCTGTGACAAAATGTTGGTCTTTCTGGTCGCGCCTAGCCGCTTTTTAGGGACAAGGCTTCAGGTGCCTTGTTCTGCGAAAAGTCGTGGTTGTTGTCCTGCCAGTAAGAAAATGGCCACCGCTTCAGAAATAAATAAATAAATAAAATTGCTCGGTGCATTAATTTACATCTGCTGACATGCTTTGAAGGCGAAAGCCAGGCGATACTTGGGCTATGTTCAGACTGCTGCCGCAAAAGCCGTATTAGGATCTATGGATGCAAAAAAAGCGGCGTGTCATGCATTTTGTTTGGCGGAAACGTGAAATGACGTCATTCTTTATTGCGGCAGTTGTGGCAACAGTATGAATCCGGCCTTATTCGCAACTTTTTTACTGATTTGATTGATTGATGGGGTTTAACGCGCCGACGCAACGCAGGCGATGAGGCGCGCCGTAGTGGAGGGCTCCGGATTAATTTTGACCACCTGGGGATCTTTAACGTGCGCCGAAATCTCGTACACACGGGCATTTTTGCTTTTCGCCTCCATCAGAAAAGCGGCCGCCGCGGCCGGGAATCGAACCCGCGACCTCGTGCTCAGCAGCGCAACGCCTTAGCCACTGAGCCACCACGGCGGGTCAACTTTTTTACTGCTACGCGCCTAAGCAGGCTGAACGGTCTAAGCAGCCGCTTACTAAAATTTATGCGTTAAAATTACCCCCTAAAAGTATGCGTACTTTCATTCAATGCGTGAAGGTATTCTTTAGCAGTCTCACGCGTGAATGTAAAAACAAACTGTCTGCGTGTGATTAGTGGCTCGCGGTGGCCGTTCCGGGAACATTGACAAGGACCATCTGGCATATCCTTTCCACTCAGCTATTCGGGGTCATAAAACAAAAGAAATTTCTTCGTACAATGTTTTTTCTTGCGTCGTGAGTTCGCCGTTAAGCTGGGCTTCACTGCTAACAGCTCGTTGATGTTGCGCATGGCACGGCTACAATTCCCGATTCCTGGGCTTTCGCAGCAAAGCGGAACGTGCCTTCTTTGACGAATGTAGTAAGTTATCGCGTTTCTACGCAGTTCTGAGTTTCGATTGAAAAAAAAAATAGAGTGCTACTTAGACAACGACAGTAAAGAAGGACGACGGGACAAGCGCTCTTTATTTACTGTCCTTCTTTACTGTCGTTGTCTAAGTCGCGCTCTATTTTTTTTTTTTTTTTGAATCATAATGCACCAACTTGCCCAACGGATTTGTTTTCTGAGTTTCGCTTCACACGTTATAAGCGCGGGGGTGTTCCCTGCTAAATCAGGAAACACACGCGCATAGATCACACCCAAATAACAATCCTGGTAGGAACGAAGTTTCTAGACTTATTTTATCGTACGACTTATATCAGGATTACGACTTGTTTTTTCGTAAAATACAAAAGACCCAAAGTACACGCACGCAGCTTATGCGTTAGGAGTTCTTGATGAGCGCTTCTGTGTTTGCTTTATCCAATTATTTTCACATCTATTCATTCCCGTAATGGTTGAGGGAACATGTGGATCTGAGCTCGGTAAGAAAGATCGTCCAGGGCACAAAATGATTACGGCCATACAGAAAGGCGGCACACCGCGTACGCAATCTCTTTTCAATGATCCCAACATGTAATTTTGTACGAGCGCACAAGGAACCGGCTGTGATTACTCCGAAGTCAGTGGAAGCACGAAGAAGGCGCGACCATATTTCTCGGTTAGCCAACGTTGCTGTTTGGAAAGCATTTTCGCGTTTCAATACGACACATAAAGCGTGAACACAAGCTGGCTTGCATGGGTCGGCTGCGGTGCCAAGAATGCATTTATAAATCGTGGAAGCAGGAGTTGCTCATTGTCGCGGAAAATAGCAAAAGTTTGAAAACTATTATAATGATTTCATACATTTCTTGTGGAAAAATTAGGGATGCAAAAACGTGTTTATGGCATGCGTAAAGGGTTCGGTAAATCCTGCTAGTTGCGTGTTTCTTCAAAGAACGTTTAGTGTAGGACCAGGTATAAGTAAAATAAATGTATCTGGGTCTCTCTGAGGCTACTCTTCTAAAAAATGTGTCCGTCCGTCCATCCCAAGGCTAGAACGATGCGCTCCATAGTGGCACAGCCATCGAAGCTACGGCCTCTGAGGCAAACATAAGTTGAGGTGTTTGCGCAGACATGAGCCTCTGAAATTAATCCTAACGCACAATCTCACTCTGAAATTTCTGCACTTAGTTTTCTTTGAAGGCCTGCAAGGAACATAAATTTAGGTTCACCCGCAGCTCACATTAATGATTCTACATGCAATATGTGTTCTGTTTGTTCGGTTTTATTCTTCCTGGTCTACCTAAATTGCCTCTACGCTGCTTTATTAGGGAAGGTGTAATCGCTAAACAGTACATATTGGAGGAACAGCGCATTAAACCAGGCTGAAATGGAACCGTATGCGGTTAAAATGAACCCTGTGAACCGTATGAATGCGCAGTGAATTGAACCGTATACGGTAAATTCACCATAGGAGAAAGCATCGCACAATACGGGTTTAAAAGATGAAAAGTCGGATTTTCGGGCGGTAATGGCGCTCATTCTACTGTAATCAGCCGGCAGCACTATGTTCTATTCATGTGTGTTCCCGGAGAGACACGCTTGTCGCAATCCAATTAAGAAAGCCTGCAATCGAAGTGGTGCTCACGCTCGACGGGGGAGCAATGGCTGGCTGTGGGAGGATTTTAATTGAGTCTAATTTTCCTTGGGTCTTAGGGTCTGTGCCCCGAGGGGCCCCATGGGGTGCAAACGGCAGTCATCCTTCACCCAACCGCTGCGATCCAGAAAATGAGATGTCTTGCTGGTTGTTTGCTGATAGCTTGTTTCATGGTCTCGGGACGCAGCTCGGGTGCCACCTTAATGCGTACCACCCATCCTCGCAGTCGTGGCGCATTTTCCGACAGCATTAGGCGCTTAAAAGCCGGCATTCAAATTGAAATTTTCGGAGTTTAAGGCGCCGCAGCGACACTTGGGCAATAACGCGGGCCGTAGTGGAAGGCTCCGGATTAATTTTGACCACCTGAGGATCGTTAACGAGCGTCGAAATCTCGACAAAAAGCGGGCATTCCGAAGATGCAAGAATGCACTAGGAATTGTTTTGTACAGAACATTATTGTGTAGGTAGCAGATGTGTTTAAATCGTTGAACCCTCTTATCAACTCCGTTGTCGATGCAGCGCGATGCAGCGTGAAAGACAAGTCCGGTTGATGAGGCTGCTTTGTGTCAGTAACAACTCTAGCAATTCAAACACGAAATTCAAACAAATGTTTATGATATTAAGGAACAGTGACGAAGCAGTGTGGATTTACCTGCCGCTTTTTTCGCCAGGCTTATGACGTCAGTGGGACTAGCTGATGGCATTGGCGGCCTCCGATGGCAGCCACCGGCGAGAAACATTACAGTGCGAACGACGGCCCTCTGGTTTCGTTCGGTCATACAACTTGAATGCTACCGTGCAGGTAACTGAAAACCAATTCAGTTTCAGTATACGTCCTGTTGCGTCACTGATGCTGAATCGTGTAAGAAGAATTTGGAACGCCTTTGAATATTTCCCAACTTCATCGGTTGAACAATGTATTTCGCGTACGAAGGGCTACTTCTTTCAAACGAAACAATCTCGTGCTTTGTCTTCATGGCTCATTAAGGAAAGTAAAAAGGAAATGGCGTCATGCCAAGAGCCTGATGCGTGAGCGTAGACGACTGAACTATGGTTTTACCGCAAAGCCCTCTATGCAAAAGTTTTGTAGCGATTTTCTATCCCACTGCGCGATCACTTGGTATTTTCCCTCTTTCCCTATTCTCTGATCGGTTGCATGGCTATGCTGGTTGATGGAGAGCTGGAAAGGTGGGGCGCGAGGAAGCGCGTTAAGGGGAGCGGCCGGGCGACTGCGGAAAAAGGGCGAACAAAAGAAATGCGTGCCGAGAAATTCCAAACCTTCGCCGACGGCAGGGGAGTAACGATGCTGGATTGTGCGTCTCCTCCGGGCAACAATTTATACTGCGGTGTGAAGGCTTCCAGTGATGTCTTTCACGTGGGAAAAATCATCAAGCAGAGCTCAAAACTGCGGTCCCACACGCGTGTGTGGGGAGAAAGAAGAAAACGGTAACGCTGTTCTTAAGGACAGAAAAAAAAAGTTATCTGTGCCACGGTGCAGAGAATTGAATTAGATTAACAAAGAAGACTTGGGCATTAAGAGAATGTTCCTCCCTTTGCGAGCATCACCCGTGTCTCAATAGCTCACGTGGGGCGCCCATTTCCATCCCTCGCTTTCTTGTGGTAGAGCTGAAATATTTATTCGTTGACTCTTTCCATGACCCGAATGAGTTCTCAAACGCAGTTTAGGTGCTGCACGAGGCAGCGGGGACCGGCATCTATCGAGGTACTCGCTCTATCTACATCGCTTAACGGCGCTGAAAACGTGTCAGTCTCACGTGTTAGCGGAATTTGTTATGAGGGCCGGGAAGAAAACCGTGAGCCAAGGAAAGTATTAATTTTAAGAGACCTCTAGAACCGCAATCCCTGCGGCCCCTCTTTAGGCCGGCTGCCCCGCTTTTCCCTTTACTTTTACTCTACGCTGTTCATCTCGGTTTCCCTGCTGACGTTTGGACTCGATCATTATTAGCTATTTCGCTACAAGGATTGCAATGCGCTTGGAAATGATTTCGGGTAGCATGGCTTTTCGAGGTCAGGAATTCTGTCGCGTCTCCAGACTGCGCGATATGCATAGCGTGGTTCCTGTTTGCTTGTCTCTGTACGGCCAATCTGGACAGGTACTGTGAAACGTATTGGTAGCGAATCCAATCAAATATGAAGAGCGAGAAAAAAAAAACACAGGACACGATTCAGACTTCAAAGCGTGCTTTGTCGACCTACGCAGGCGTCACGTTGACACTATGTCCGGGAAGCGCCGGTACGTGGCACATACCATAAAAACCGGGGAAAACAAACGTGACTGACATAAATGGCACCAGACGAGTCACTTTCATTTCATTTCATTTTATTAACGATAGTCCTTCTCAACTACGACTTTACCGCTGTATAGGTAATAAGGCGTTTGCCCGAAACTGGTACAAACGCTCGGTTAAGGTAGCGTTTCTGTCAGGTTTTCTGGAAACCGGCTTATTTGCCGTGGCTGAATTCGATTTATTGGCGTCTTATTCGTTAGCGGGAACTTAATCGGGAACTTATGCGTACGGGAAAACGGCCCTGAAATTTTGGTCTGTCTGTCTGTCTGTCTGTCTGTCTGTCTGTCTGTCTGTAACTCGATTCAGCCACTCCGCCAAAGTGAAACAGAAGCTCCGCAATAGTCGTATATACCCACAGCCAAATCTAGACGTCTAAGTCCGGTTTATATATTCCCACTTGTCAGCATTATTGAACAAAAACAAGACATTACACAAATATAAGACAGAAAATTAATACACAAGGAATATTTACAGTGTTGCTTTATAACAAAATTCATAAGTGCGTGATTTTTGCGAAATGAAATACAACATCCACTGCAGAAAAAAAAATTAACACTGTCGCCTGCTGTCGCCCGCGCCACTATAGCTCCTGGCGGCATTTTAAGAAATCAAGCGCCAACAGTTACGAAAGGTTCCACTAGATGGGTTCCACGTTCTGCTTGGAACGCACGTGGACTAGGGAACGCGGTTCTATAAGCGTTGAAGTAGGGCGCCTCGATTCACGCGCACCTCCGCCGTACGGCAGCGCTGGCATCGAGGCACCCGGGCTGAAGCAGCGGAACGCGGTAAATTTAAACAGACTTGGGCAAACCTTTACCGTGTTTACCTTGGAACGAGCGCGACACAAGAGTAACAACATGAAAGGTGAGCGTGAAAGAGAAGGGGGCATTTACTTGTCAAATGTCGACAAAGACTATCGTCTTTTGTCGACATTTGCACCGAAAGGAGCAGATACGCGGCCAATTTTTCCTAAAAGATTCTTGAAGGTGTATTATACAAGGCATTGGTAACAAAAGTAACAAGCGTAGAAGCGAAGTATTTAACAGAGAAAAAGCCTATTGATGTTTTCGATGAAGGATGATGTCGCCGGGGAGGCCGTTCCAGTCTGGTGCTGTACGAGGGAAAAAGGAGACAGAAGTAGAGGTCCTGGCACGTATCCGAGCAACTTGATGCGAATGACTAGTGCTTGTAGCGTTACCGTTTCAATGACAGCTATTTCTTTATCCGGCAAGGGAGGGTGTGCTGGCGCATTGTCCCCCTTCATTGCATACGCACTAATCCGCCTAATAATCCGCCTTATCACAGTGGGGAAACCTACATAGGACGGTGGTGCCAGTGAATACCGCGGTACACGAGCAAAGGGGAGCGATGATCTGCATTACGGCCCCCGTAACTTGCGCGCTGCCTGCTGGGTAGTGTGCTCGCAATCAACGGTTAAAGCACCGGCAAGTCTGCCTGGCATAACATCGCCCACAGGATAGGGGCTCATTGTACACTTCATCTGTTGAACAGGAGGAAACGAAGCAGGCGACATTTATTTCTCTCGGTGCATTTCACCGGTTCAACACAGGTCCGACAAGCCGGATCGTGTGCTGCCGCATCAATAAATTTCAGTCTACGCCGGTTTCGAGACGGCCTAGCTGCCGTCAACACTAGCAAAACAAGGCTGTGTTGTGTTCGTATTTACACGTCTGATTTTTGGTGGCCTCCAAAAATCATTGTATCGCGTATGATTTCGTAGTGAAACGTCTACACAGCCTTACATTCGTGAACACAGGAAAAAAACAGCCGAATTATTCCGCAAGCTGGCATAAGCTCTTGGCGTACCGCTATTGATCCAGCACGTTGTGGTGATTAGTCGTCATCTTTCCTCGCTACGAAAAGCTCTCTAGTTTAAGAGAAGTCTTGCTTCATATTACTGGCAAATATTCTCGCCCTTCAGTGGCGTTTATGGTATTTCTGGCCCGCAGTGCTTCTTCGCACTGGGTATCAGTCCAGCCTCACACTTTCTTAATAAGCGTTTAAGTTGCAAGCACATCCTGCCAACTAGTTCGTTTACCTCACGTGGGTTAAAAATCGGCCCTTGTGTGTACAAATAACTTTTGAAATATTAAAGGCAACCCCGCATTTACATTTCGCTCCCAATCATTTCTGTAATGCAGCCGTGGAAATGTGTGCATAAGCAGAGGAGAATTGTCACTCCGAATTCCCCTAGAAAAGCTACGACTAAAACAGCACAGACTCTTGCAATGGAGCCGCCAGAAGCAATACCAGTAAATTTGAACCCAGATCGGAGTTTCACGAAAAGCTTTATGATGATCTCCCTTTGTCTGCGCAGCTCACAAACAGAAATTATTGCGCGAACAAAATGAACGGAAAACAAGAAGCGAGGGAAGGATGAACAAGTGAGGTTTTACAGTTACGTAGTTGTCACCACGCATTTATGAGAACCAAAGCAATTAATATTATATTCTCAACAGTAAGCGCAGTATGTACACAGGAAATTGCGCGAAAGAATCAGTACAGCGCCGCGTGTTTTGTGAACTCTAACATAGTGTACAGTCCAGCCAATCTGCCAATCAAGGTACGGAACAAGGCAACCTAAAATGGTCTGGAAAGAACCTCAACCGTTTTAGTGATGTGACATCGTAAACCTCGAAAATCACTCAATGTTAGTATTATCAACTAAAAATAAAAAATAAAAAAATGCGGGGCAAGCTCTACGTCTTTACAGTCGCCTAAGAAGAGCATAGAGGTCATCTTTTTTTTTAAATAGAAGATGCCTACGACGGTGCTTTATCAGCCTAATGATACATTTTCAGTCGTTCGAATGACGCCGTTATCGCACAAAAAAAAAAGTATATGAGTGCCACCAGTGCTTCCAACTCCTCTGCTATGCACCGACGAGCTCTGCTCACGTATCAGAAGGCAAACACGCATACAAGTGTGCTGGAGGATGTGTAAGCCCTGAGAAGACTATATGCGGCACTCGTTATTACGTATCCCATGCTGCTAGGCTGACTGTCTGCCTCAGAGCGTGTCTTTAATGGGAAGCTTCCTTTGAAGTTAAATGAGATAAAGAACGGAAAACAGCGATGACGAGGGCATGGTTGTCTTCTTCAGGCTTGTGATATATTGCATACCTGGAACAACGTGAGGAGAAGTCGACCCGGCGTTAGACGCAGCCACGAGGCCCGCCACCGCATCTGCCCTAGCAGAATATCAGAGCGGCAAGGAGACGCCTAGGGCGCCCCACTGCCATGACAGAATTTGCTTGCATTGAGTGTGCATTCTTGTACGCGCGTGTTATTTTAGTGCGCAAGCACTCTGGTGGCCGCTACCGGGCATTGGTGGGGCGATGGCGGCGGCGTCGGCATCGTAACCGAGCGATCGAAGGCAGCGAGAAAATGGCGGAGGAAAATGTGGCGAAAGTGTGCGGTGGAGGGCAGTATGCTGAGCCAGCAGGAGACGCTCGTGGAAGCGTTTGGTAAAATTGTCAGAAGGTGGCGGTGGTGGCCCGAAAAATGGTACACACCCACTTAGGGGGATTGGTCCCGAAGAGTTATGTTTCCGTTGTAATCGATCATGCGATGCAAAATAATGGAGCAGAGGGAAGAATTTGGTCTGAGTTCAAGAGAAAGAGAAAAAAACACGAAAAAACAAGAGCGAGAAGAGTAAGAAAACTAGGTAAAAGTCAGCATAATCGGAATATTTTTAACACTGCAGACGACCTGTCTCCGAAATGAAGGAGTGGCTGGCGTTGCACTCGTCCCTATGGCACCGGCCCAGCCTAGTTCCCCCAAACTACAAAAGCAGCGGTACAGTCAAAGGCAGTCCAAAACGTAGCAGGGGAATCTCTAGCAGCCTTCTCCGATGGTTAGAAAGTCGGCGGCAAAAAAGGAAGAAATGTTCTTAGGATTCAATTTCTTGGCAAAAGTGGCACAATGGGGAGGTTTTCAGATCTGCCCTATATAGAAGGAGGGCGGGCACGCACTGCTATGGCGCCATTCCTCTCACTGCCTCACTCTCCCACTCTCGGCAGACATTGCTAATCCGCGCGTGGCCCATCCGAACGACGCAACATTTGCGCGGGAGGAAAAACGATTTGTAACAACATGGTCGCCGGCAGTGGCGACGCGCTGCGAGATAACAGCAGAGTAGCGTGCGCCGCCGTGCGTTCGCTTATCCCGCAATGACTTTCTGAGACGCACCAGATATGCGCTGTGACCGAGAAGACCGCAGTTCGCGCGGCGAACGAATTTTGCATTAAGGAGTATAGTAATCGTCAGTGCATTTTTTAGGGTCACCTTTTCTGGAATCTCCCAGGAGAGGTACTTTTAAAGCGTGCCCTGCGGGAATACAGCCGGCTAGAAAGACCACCATGTTTATGCGTTTTTGTACTGTGCGATTGACGAATGCAACATTCATTGATTCTAGTATACCCGGCATAAATCTATGCACGAGAGAGACTTGAGATCTGATGACGTTGCCGTCGCGCGAGAAAAATGGCGTTTCCGCCAGGAAAATAAACCCATTTTACACGGACACCACCCGTCGATAAGTTACGAATACATTCGCCCAGGAACGACTTCTTGGGTTCAGATTTTGAGCCACGAATACTGCGGCGACAGCTATTTTTGGAGACTACGCCGGTTTCACCATGTCCACGCGTACGCCAAAAACTCCATCATTTGTGCCACTTAGGATGTCTTTAGGACTTCCGAGGCAACCTACACTTGACTCTTATCTCTCGTAGCAGGTATGATCTCCTGCTTACCGTTGGAGATTTGCCACACGTTTGTTCATTGGCCAACCTTCACTTAAAAGTACGATCGGCGGTGACACGGTTCGAACTCTTTCTCACTATACAAGGGGAAGTGACATGATCCGTGCCTGTCGTCTTCGAATCTGCCATCCTTGCAGCCGTCGTTCTTCCTCGCCTTAGAAGACGCATAACCTAACCGCTATTGTTGCTGCCTCATCCTACGTGACATCGGAAAGGACCAATCATTTTTTTAACGTGGGATCGCGGCGTGCCCCACATCGTAAAACCGGAATTTGTCCGTGTTAAGCCTGTCAACCAGGAGGACATCGGGATGCGCCTTGGAGTGTTTTTTCTGCTGTTGAGTTGTTCAAGAACGTGCGCTGTAACATTGAGCGGCGCGCGCGACGGGTTCCTTGCTTGTCTTTCGCTCTTCCGCGAATTATCCTCCACATCTTGTACGGAGCGTGCGCCTCCCCTCCATCTTTCATCCATACGCCCTCCTCTTCCCGCGCTCGCTTCCCCCTCCCGGCTTGCAGGCCTCGGACTTAATCTCGCCCATTTCCAGACGGGGCACTTATCTCCCTTGAAAAAAAATTTAACGTTTCCACGCCCCTGATTCGTGCGTCCTACAAACCTCGCGGGGGATTTGCCAAGGACGGATTGGAGCTGTTCGCGATGTGCAAGAAATGTCGACTTGGTTGATTTTGTGATTGCTCGCTTCCTTCACTGTGCAGAAAGGTCAAAGTGCAGGCGTGTGCGGCGTCGGGAGGACTTCCGGAACAAGGCGGTGGGATTTTCCTATACTAAAGAAAGCGCAGAAGCGACGCTTGTTTCACGAGTACGGAGGCCCGGGATTCCAGCGCTGCATTAGCGTGCGCGTGCACAGGAGTCCAGTGAGTAATTAATCGCGTAGTGGGTAACGTACTGATTATCTAGGGTTAGCTCGTTCCCGAGCAGGTGCCCGTAACTTTATCCTTGACTTCGTTCCTCCTTTTCTCTCCGTATCAGTGTCTTATTGCCGAAAATCGCAATTTAACAACATTTTGCAACCAGCTGCCCCCTTCTAATGGCGATGCCACCGCACCTTGGTGTCAGTTTCCTCGCAGAACACAATGCCTTTCAACTTTCGTTTTCGGCTTCACGCAAAAGGCAGGGAAGTAGGCGAATGTTTCTAGCCCGTAATGTTGTCCCTATACCAAATGCCTGAGTAGTTGGTATAAATTTGCCGCTTTTTCATAATTCAATTAGTGTAGGCTAAAACGCGAGTACATTGGGACATGGTAGCGCGCCCTGGAAGACCTGGGTGTGTATCGTAATAAAGTTTTCATCCGGTGCGGAATCGACGTGACTCGCGATCTCATTAAAGTGTGTACCGGCGCACACCGTACGCCACATGAAAAACCGCCAGCGGTTCTCCATGCATCCGCAAGAATTTATACGCTAATCTTCGGCCTAATGCATTGAGTTCAGATGCTTCAGTCATGCTTTAGCATTAAATTTTTTTTTCTTCCCTCGCATTGCTGTTTCCAGGGTCTTCGTATACTTGTATAGCGTTTAAAGAAAGGAGGCCTCAAAGTTGAAGTGATAGTTGCTAATTTTTTTGTATTCCTTATTTGAAAACAAAGCATAAATACAATAAGAAAATATGGACCATAACTGTAGTTGGCGCTGCCTAGTTGGTCAGCTATAGCGTCCAACAAACGTTTCGCGCTCAGTATGACCTTCCGTCATTCAAGTTTTCATTTAAAACTGTGCTCGACCGTGAAGTTTTTGGAAAATAGAAATAATAGCTTATATTGATGCCTGATCAGCTCCTGTTTGCAATGTAAAGCTTCATCGGGGACGTTTCATCTCTGAACATCAATTCACGCTGTAATTCGTTTGGGGTGAATTATTTAACGGCCAAAAATGATTTTACTTAATTGCCCTCAGGCAGTAGTGAAAGCATCAAAAAGCCACTCCCGGAATTCTCAGCTGAACAAACATGTAGAAATACGGTGAAAGTTGATGGTTCAGCTTTCAACGCAAATTTGTCATTAATAGCCGTGCGTTCTGGATCACCAGCCGCCCGATTTCGGAGTTTTACACCCGCTTGACCCTATACAGAGCTTTCGTTACTCGGAAACGTGGTGCTTATACGCCTCAAATTCGTGCACTTAATTCGCAGTCAACTGTAGCGCGGATCGGACGTGATTCGGCGAACTATAGCCCTGGTGCACCCGGAGCGACGCCAATGGCGTTTGGCGAAAGTTACTTGTACGACCGGCGTGTTTGCGGAATCGAGTCACGTCGCCCCCAGACCAGTGTGGAAATCTGGTTATAAATAGTCGGCGCCGTGGCTTCAGAGCGATTGCAAGTTACAAATTTTATTCTTTTACAGGTTGAAAACACCAAGGAAGCCGTCCGCTAAGTTTTATGGAAGGGTGGGGGTGGGGGGGGGGGGGGGGGGGTATAGCGCTGTTGACTGCTGTTGCTGAGGTTTCTTTCCGTATGAAAAAAACTAAATAAAAGCCAGCCGATGTGATCAACTAGACACGGTTTGAAGCACCTACGCTCGCTTTACAAGTAGCACTCGGTGACGGCACGAAACGTTCACAAGCAATGCATACTTGGGGAGGCATGCACTCCATGTTTTTAGATGCGAAGCAGCTTATGGTCGAGCATGTTGTCTCCGCCGTTCTGTGGGCGCCGTTGTGCGGCGTCCACACCCCCACTGCGCATGCCTGGCCAGGCACCGCTGATGATGATTGTGGCAGGATGCTCCTAGGGATTGGCCGATCAAAGAATCCATCACGAGATAGGTTCGCGTTCAACCACCGTCGTCATCTTCCCGTAGGGCAACCCTGAGTAGTATGCGAGGCATTCCTCCTCTCCTGTCCGACGCTCCTCTCCTCTCCGGCATTCCTCCTCTCCTCACCGAAGTTCCTCTCCTGTCCGGGATGGCGCAACGAATGGCAACATCTGCGGCTCTACGCGCGAGAATGCGAAGCAGCTTAGGGTTAGAGACGCGACGGTAGCCGCTGCATACTCCGCTGGGGGCGCCACTGTAGCTCCGCGGTATAAATGACGCGCGCGCGCTCCACTCCCCACATTCTCCTACCGCAACGCCACGATCGAACTGAAAACTAATGGGAACTTCAGTCGACCCCATGGCTGCTTCGCATACCACTCAGGGTTCCCCTACAGGAAGATGGCGAAATTTTTTTTAGCACCCAAATTTATCACTGTTTGTGACTGCCATATTCGATCGGAAGCCGGATGCAAAGAGCCAATACAATGCTCCTCCCTTCTACTTCGAAGGATTATAGTGTCAGAATGTTGGTGAGTTGGACTGAGACATCTTAGCAGAGATTGGGGTTGGGCTAGTTAGTACCGGTATTCCATGACTTCGGGTAGCGCAAAAGGGACAAGGACAAAAGGAGGAGACGGGTATACAAGGGTTAGCGCGTTTTCCGGTCGCCCGCCCCCTTCTGTCCTTGTCCGCATTTTTGCGCTACACGAAGTCATGGACTGAGACACCGACGCTGGCCGTCTGCTTCATACCCATGTTCGCTTGTATTTGTAGCGAAAATGATGGTAACACAACGTCTTTAAGCACAAAACTATCTCCGTGTAGCAGTTCTACTTTGCGAAGGCAGGAGGAGAGCTGAACGCTAGCTGCCCCTGGTTGTGTTAGTTTGAAATCAACTGCAGGGTAATGCGACTCTTGTGTAATGTTCCATCTTATACTGCGAAGAAAACGAAGCAAATTACACCGTGGTAAGGCGCGAACACCCCAGGTTATTCCATTGTAAGTGGCCCAGTCATGCCTTCGCTGTAAAGAAGTAAGACGCACAACATTATTTGTCAATAAAGTTTGTCGTTCAGCATCATCAAAACAAACGAAATGATATAGCATCAAACTTGAAGATATGCCCTCCCTACTAAGCCCAAGGACGCGGATTAGATCCCGGCCGCATGGAAGTGAAACGAAAACACCCGTGTGTCCAGATTTCGCCGCGCATTAAACTTACGCGGGTGGTAAAAATTAGTCCCCCACTACTGCGCACCTCGTAGCCCGGGTGTAGCTTCGGTCCGGTAAACCCCGTAATCAATCAACATATGCTCTTCAGCTTGATTCCTTTGCAAGGAGGGGGGGGTGGGGTAATCTGAAAAACGTGCATTGGGCACAAAACCGATCACTGCGTTTTGTGTGTGTGTTCATGTTGTCTTTTGCGCAAGTGAACGTACGGAATGATTACCGTGATCCAACAGGCACTATACTCTTTTTTTTAGTTCTTGTTTTACGCACAGTTTGTGTGTCCGTGTGTTGGGGAAGTGAAGCACGTATTTAAAAGTTTGTACTTAACGTTTGCGGAGACTCACTTTGTGGGGACTAATTTACTGCGAAAAATAGCGCTCCATTCTCTTGACACCATCGCAATCATCGCATCGTGCATCAGCTGTAGGGTGCCGGAATTCTCGCACTCATTTTAAAAAAAATGTAGGAACGAAAAGCGATTGTCTCTTCCTGCACGTGGCACCTTTCATAGAAGCCGCTGATTATTCATAACATCCTAGAGCTTGGAAATAACGGCCTCTCAACACTTGGAGTCCGGCAAGGCCCGAAAGAATGGCTGAAACGTTGCTTTCGCTGTTTTTACAGTTTACCGCATGGTGGCGCCCTGGCCGTCTACGTTTTTATGGCAGTTTGCATGCAAGGACGCCGAAATGATCCGGGTCTCTCGTGAGTGCTTTTGTTTTGTCAAACAACGCATCGTTCAATCGAGCAACACAAGCAGAAAAACCTCTCAACTTTTGTACCCGTGCGCGTAGCTTGGATCACAAATTTACGTTCACGCAATAATATGGTGTCGTCGTCGTCATCGTCGTCGTCGTCGTAATCATCATCATCATGATCATCATCGCTCTGCCTACGCCCACTGCAGGGCAAAGGCCTCTCCCATAGATCCCCAATTATCCAGGTGCTATGCTAACTGCAACCAATTTATCCACGCAAACTTCTACGGTGTATTCGCAGCCGGGTGGTCAACCTAACTGTCCTGGTTATCAACCTAATAAAACTTTGAGGAAGGAATTCGGTTGCTTTACCCCTACCGGTAGAGCCATTCTGTCTCAACTGCACCTGCGCTCTCCTCTGCAACACCCGTAGGCGGATGCGACACAGCTTCCCGATGAGGTTCGCACGTTCATTGATGTGGCCCTACTACCACGCAACATGCATCCGACACATCACGAGGCTCGTAGGGAAGCCAGAAGCGAAAGGTATTCTTAATCAATACGGCCGTAACTCTGCCACAGTCTATACAGACGCCGCTTAATATCCCGGGCGAAGAGCTATGACCGCTGTGGTTTCTACTACGGATGACCTCATTACATTCGCATCAATTCCCACCATCCACTCTCTGCAGGCGGAGGAAGCGGCCATCTCCCTATCGATTGCACAAACTTGGGCAGAAATAAAAATTACGCCCACTTTCCCTCGCGGCAACCCTGGTGTGATGCGACGCTGAAGGGGGTTCCATTGGCGTCGCATCAAGCAATCGTTGGGTGCGGCAAGAGAGCAAGCGGAAGCGCAAGCGCGGACGACGGTCGACTGAGAGACCGCCCGGAGCGCGGCACTCCGCTTCTATGCGCAGTGCGCCCGAAGGAGAGGAGACCACGGAGGGAGAGAGTACTGCACATGTGCACAGTGCGCAGCCGCGCGCAGCGCGACCGCAGGTGTTGGGAGAGAGTGTTCGCTATTGGAGAGAGGAGAGGAAGCGAGCAGAGGAGAGACGCAGCTGTGCGGACGCGAACGACGGACGCTCGCAGGACAGGGCCGCCGGCAAAAGATGCTTCTCAGCGTCGCATCTAATAATCACAGGCAGCCAACAAGCCTGTATAACCTTCTCCAGCGGTTGCATATCACGACCTGCCCGAACAATTATTCTCCACCATCCTCCTCGACATCCCGTAAGGATTATTTGGGCTCCAGCCCACTTCGCCGCGTCTGGCAACGAAGCTGCCCATCAGCGTGCCCGAGAGTTGACCCACCGGGCAAGCCAAGAGTTCGGCGAGCAGTGGCAGGTCTCCCCTCTCTTGTCGTTCCACGAAATCACTCAGAATTACCGTCTGGAACGAATTCTATATCCTCCTGCGCACAAAAGCCTCACCAAAGAACAAGAGAGCCACCTCGAGGCATTCAAACAAACCCATTTCCCCACCCCACTAGAGCCCACATTCTGGCCCCCACCCTGTACTCCTCGCAATGCCGCTTCTGCGAGGCTACGGGCACCCTCTACCATATCATGTGGGGCTCTGACAAGAACCCCCACCTACACCCCCCCCCTGCCTTTCCCCTCCCCTGAGCACTGGGAGAGAGCACTGTCCAGCTTGGACCCTGACGACCAGCTTTGGCTGTTGAAGAGAGGCCAAGGAGCCGGACGGACTCAAGGGGTCCTGGAATGAGGACTCTTCCCCAGGGCTGACAACACTTTAGATTCGCGTTTATTCCTCCTCCTCCTCGGTTGCTTTGCTTAAGACCCCGACCTAAAAGATATCGCCACAGCGACATAACAGACATGGAAGAGGATGCAAGTGTACCGAAACGGAAAACGGGTACCGAAAGGGCAAAATACAAAATGATGGACAAGGGAGCCTCTCCAGTTCCCATCTCGCTTCCTGCGTCTTTCACATAAAAGAAGACGTAAATGGACATGGCGCCGAAATTGGATGCTCGCCTCCTTGTATTTACTCACACGTGCGGCTAGGGCTTCCTCTATCTGGGGTATTATTTACCCTTCGCATTCCTTGCTTACAGAAAGGGCACCTTAAGTGCCTGTCACCACTGCCGCTGTTTGTTCATCGGGAGCTCTCTCTAAATACTACAGGAGGCAAGCGGCCTCTTCAAAGCTCCCACATAGCGCTTCAGATGGGCCTCATCTGGTCGTCGACCTACGCGGATAATCTTACCCTGCTTTCTTTCCTAACCGACGATTTCCAAGATGTGAACGAAAGGGCTGACGGGTTTCGCACAAGTAATGTTCCTCTGAAAGAGCCGTACCCTTTCAGGAGTGTTCCTGAGGATAGGTTTCAATTACTTTTGCATTGTCGTAGCAGGATATTTCGGAAGAGGGCATGGACCTTTCTAGCTTGGATTTCCTGGCCGTCAGCCCACGCGGACACGCAATTCTGATTTCGCACCGCGCCGACGTGAACTTCAGAGCGGGAGTTTACTATAACCGATCCGGACATCAACCTGCTCTGAGCTTGACGGGATTGTGGCCAGTGACATTTGGCATTGACGTGATGGCTAAGGTTGAGGTCACATTAGACAACCTCATATTTATTAAATTACTAATGATGGGCCGCACTGTTTGGAATACCAATGAACTGTGCCAGGATGTAAACGTTGGATTTTCCGAGGAATATAAAATATCTATTCTATCGGTGAAGGCTAGCCTAAACTGCTTGAAAGGCAGTTTTAAAACTTCATTCTTGAAGATACACTTAAACCCGGAAGTAACGAAGTTTACAAAATTTCGCAATTTTTTGTTATATGTAGGTTTGCGCTTCGCATATGCGCTTCGCATTCGGTTGAAGAAGTGGCGTAATTAGCACTAACCTTTCGCCACGCAAAACCAACAAAACGCTTTTTTTTTAAACTGATCCCGTCGTCAACGTAACCCGCCGCAAAAAATGGGTAAGGTAAACCTAGTTATCACAATCGTAAAGTCTGTTTGTCTTGATTTTGCAAAGACGGTGCACACGGGGTTTTTTAAAGCGAAAGCTGTCTTAGTGTTACCGATGGCGCTCTCTCAAAAAACTGCTGCATTTCCCATAGACAGGTTGGCCGACCAAAAGCTCTGAAAAGATCTCTGGACACACGGCGCGTGCGTGAAACCGGGCTTCAATTGTGTCAAAACGATTACTTGAAAATAGCGAAAAAGGAACGGTTCAAGGTAAAACCATCCATCATGAAGAAGGAGTAGAGTAGTACACCTGTATCTCATAAACCACGTAACGGTATACAAATAAATCGCTCGTTGTTTACATAGAGCGCAAAAAATCGGTGCATGGGTTAGTTGGTTTTTTTTTTTCGATTTGGGTATATAAAGGTTTGACGATCGATTAGACGCCCTTTCTGTGACGGTGGGACGCACTTTTAGCTTCCGCGCTTCTCTTAACTTTAATGAGGAAGGGATGGTAAATTTTTTATGAAGGGTAGGCTAGTAGATGACTGGATTCATCCTGTCACTTTAGCTGAAACGCGCGCGCAGACGGCCCGGGCGGCACGCCATCCATGGCGAGACTGAACTGCCAAGCGCCGGCGAAGCAGCCGTTAACCTTCGCCCACGTGGTACCGCACAGGCGAGGCCCCGAGCGAGCGCACCTGTGACGCCTCTCCGCAGAGAATCACGTGGCGGGACGTCACACCTTCCATACTCGCGCTCCGGAGTCTCAGGGTCATTGTGACGCAATGAAGGACCTTGCAAGAATGGGGTAGCTCAACTATCGCTCTATCAACTACCGATAGAGTTGAGACTATCCAGTCTATCAACTATCGCTCTATCAACTATCCACTATCGAGAAGGCAAGCGTGGCAGGTGGCGGCAGAAAGTGAGATGGGCAGATGAGATCAAGAAGTTTGCGCGGATGAATTGGTCGCAGTTAGCAGAGGACCGGGATAAATGGAAATCCACTAAAGAGATTCCTTTGCCCTGTATTGGGTGTAGATAGGCTGGTGGTGACAATGATGTTGAACTATCGCTGTAAGAATTAACGGTTGCGTATGCAAAGGCAGCAAGCGCTATTCTAAATCTGTCTATTGCTGGTTCATATTTTACTAACTTTCTCGATGGGCTGTCCCGTGTATTTAAAAAAAAAGAGGTTACAAGCACGTGTACAGGGCAGCAAATGTTCCCAATATAATAAAAAAATACGAAAACACCCGTATACTGGGAAAAAAGCACACGTAAGGAATTTCCGTCGTACTACGGAAAGGTATGGGCATCACTGCCGATAAAATTGACCAACGTGGGATTCCTGACCCCTGCTCGGAACTCAGCAGACTTTGTGCCCATGGCCGCTTCGTTTTAAGAACTCATAATTCAGGGGTATGTATTCCTAAGACCGAAGTATCGCGGCACTTCTGTGTTGCAATTCTATGTTCTGAAGATGTTTGCGGCAACGGATTAACTAAGTGGAAATTCCCAAGTTTAAGTGCCAAGTTTCTTGACTTCTGAGTTCGTGTTGTCTTGGCACGCTGTTGAGTACCCATTTATTATGCGTATTTATATTCATATATCTCTGAATATTCATGACTTCATACTTACTGCATATTTTACGACAGGAACGTGGTTTTCAAGAAGAATTACGCTACACTTGAGCGCAGATTATTTAAACTGAAATTTTAACAGTTCTATGTGATTTAATTTTCGGTAAACTCTAAGCGGCAAAGAATAGCCACAAACGTAAAGAGACTCTAACATCAATTGTATAGTTTTGATTAACCAAACATTGGTATGTGCAGCGTGTTTCTTCGTATCTCCCTGTTGTT
Source organism: Haemaphysalis longicornis (assembly GCF_048455015.1). Taxonomy (NCBI): domain Eukaryota; kingdom Metazoa; phylum Arthropoda; class Arachnida; order Ixodida; family Ixodidae; genus Haemaphysalis; species Haemaphysalis longicornis. The sequence goes on from NW_027526295.1 coordinate 204,371,332, forward strand.
TTTAATTTGTTTGGCAAACCGCCGGGAAAAGTGATGAAGCTGGATGTCGACGCCTCATTTTTCTTAAAAAGCTACAAAACTCAAACGCCGTTTAAGTTTAGTACGACCGAATACAAAGTGGTCCTCATGTCATTTATATCTACTTTTAAGTTCGCACCCGTTTTGTGTTTGAAGTTGTAGGGCCCCTTCCTCATCGTTCAATCCCTGGCAATCGTACACTATCTGAGAGATAAGAATCTATGAACACTTCAAAATTGTATTACCAAAGCTTTGAAATAGTGGTAATGAGTTCACAAAACTATCCACTTTCCGTAAATTTCTTCCGTTTAGGTTGCCCTGTCGTGGACTCTGATCAGGAGTTGCCTATCAACTATGGATGGTGCGAGAAAACTTGCAAGCATTGAGCTGTTCTGGTATGTTAACTCTACCTCAAATGTAGATTTCCTCCGCAGTTTTCCTGCAAACTCTAGGTGTAGCGTTCGCGTGTGAAATTCAAGAATTTACCCATGTGTACAATTTACACGCAAATACTGCATGTTTTGGGAGCAGTAACCGAGATAGTCTGCTTGAAACGTGCTATAGCTGCTCTTCCTGTGTCTCTCGGGTGGTATTGTGTTGCCAGCAAAAATTTTGTGTAGTTCATATGACTCTGTCGTGCTTTGCACTGTCCCCCCTTGCATTGCGTATCAACTAGCCTAATTATCAACTTACCAGTAATAAACGTTCTCTGTCAAGGGTTTAACTAAAGGACTAGCTGGCACATTTTTGAACTTGAATGAAAAGAGCGTTAAATACTGGACACGAGTAAAGAAAAACGCACAACACGTGTCGTTACTCTTGTCCCGTTTTTAGAGCGATCGAAATGGTCAGCATATAAAAATTTTGCATAGGTGAGTGGTGTATATTTACGTGTTTTAGTGCACCGTTATTTCTGTGGACACGTGCAGGTGCATATTACTTCCTGTCCATGACTATTTTTGTGACTGCATTTTCTCAGTCTATTCCGCTAGTGCTTGAAGTATGGGTCATCTGTTCACGGTGGCATTTGCACTAGCATTGTCTTATCGTAATTGTATTTTGTATGTCCTTTAGCACGAATATCAACGTGCTTTCACGGGTTTCGCTGTGTTCCTTTCTTTTTCTTTTTTTGCATTGTACACGTGTTGCCAAGGTCTATGCTTCTTATCTTCGCGTGATACTCCCATGTACCACTCCCCTCAGTGATGCCCCTGGTGCCATGACGGTACCTTGAACAAACAAACAAACAAACAAACAAACAAACAAACAAACAAACAAACAAACAAACAAACAAACAAACAAACAAACAAACAAACAAACAAACAAACAAACAAACAAACAAACAAACAAACAAACAAACAAACAAACAAACAAACAAACAAACAAATAAATAAATAAATAAATAAATAAATAAATAAATAAATAAATAAATAAATAAATAAATAAATAAATAAATAAATAAATAAATAAATAAATAAATAAATAAATAAATAAATAAATAAATAAATAAATAAATAAATAAATAAATAAATAAATAAATAAATAAATAAACAAATAAATAAACAAACAAACAAATAAACAAACAAATAAACAAACAAATAAATAAATAAATAAATAAATAAAATTTCTGTACGTTTCACATAATTAAATTCTCCGAGTTCTGCCCACTTGTTCCCAGATTTACGCCAAGAACTCCCAGTGAAGCCTCCCCCTGTTTACACTCTCCTATTCAAACATGCACTGGATGGCCGCGTCCCTCGGTCCGTCGCCTAACACAATTTACAGCGCTTCTCCAACCGTCGTTTTCGTCCTTCCCCTGTTTCGCAGCGTGCTCGGTGAACTTCGCTTCGACAGGTTGGCTTTGCCGCATTCACTCTCTTCAGGCAAACAAGTTTTAGCGGAACTCTGAAGAGCTCTTGCGGCGGAAGGACCACGCCGAGGACGCTGGTAGTCGGAAAATGCTTGAGAGGTACTAGAACAGACTAAGTGCTTATGAACCACACGAAAGTTCGCAGAAACGCACAAAAACATTTTCAAAAACGTTTTCTTGTAATCTGGTTTTGACATAACTGAGGCAAACTGCTGCTCCTTGAAGCCCTCGTCAACAACGGCAGGTTACTTTAACAGGAAGGAATAATTAGGAACTCATGCATTCCTGGTACTGTGCTCTTGTGGCTTCTGGCGAGCGGGACTTATTTAAGACCGCTGCAAAAAGGAGGGTGCACGCCTTTCCGGGCAACTGTCGAACTCTCGCCTTGTAGTTTGAAAACTGCAGGAGTGACGGAAATGACGCGCGGTCACCTGTGGAGGCCCCAGATCCAATTGAAAACGGGCACGCCGCGTGTTTCAGAGAGAGTCAGGAAGTGTCACTCCTACATGCCAAGGCTTAGCCCATATAGACCACGTAGTACCCGTAGATAAACGCCGTAAATAGCGAATGCAACCATTCCACACTTCAGCCGACTTTGTAAAAGAGGGAAGGCTGGGATATCCCCTTTAACGATATGACCGAACGGGATACGAGTTGGTTGAGTAAGCAGAAACTTAAACTTAAACAACTTAAAGGGACACTGAAGTGAATTTGTCAAGCTCCCGTTTTTGCTTGCACTGCGTAGACTGGCTCAAATTAGCACACTTTTCATCGTTTATCCGGTTGACAAATCGGTAATTATTTTACACAGCGCGAAAGAAGAAAAACTACTATGCGCGGTTTGCGGCGGCTGCACCAACTAACGCTGTGACGTTGGAGGAGGGAGCACCGTGATTGGACGATGCCCAAGGTTAGCAATCAAACAAGTTTCGGTTTCGGTTTCGGTTCTGTAAAACACAACCGATGGCGTTGTTAGATGGGCATTCTCAATATCTCAGTAATCATCGTACCGCGCTTCTGCCATGTTGTCGGCTGTAAAATGCGTAAGATGAGCCTCCCAGGACGGCTTGGAATCGTAGCATTCACAAGCCGAGGCCTACGCAGTGCATTAACGCCCTCCGCGTCCCCGCAGACGCTCAAATGCCATGCGCTTTTCCCCCATATTTGTAGCTTGCCTCACTCATGCCTGTATCGTAAAAAGCGTCTTCACACCAGGCCAAGGGTCTGTTGATTCTGGCCTGTGCCCACTGCGCTCAATCAATCGGTGCTTATGGCAACAGCACGCCAACGAGAACTCGCTAGCGCGCCAGTGCCAGCCTGCGCGCGTTCTGTGAACTAGTTCGTGTAGCAATGAACGTTGCGGTCCAAAAAAAAAGGTGAACTCAGTATAGAAAACATCGGCGGAAAACGAAAAAGTTAACTTAAAAAAAAGCATGTACCCGCGGAGATTCGAACTCGCGACTTGAAAAACACTTCCGATGACATACCTAGCACTCCATCCCACTCGGCCACGGGGAGGGCTCTGCTGAGGCTTGTAATATAAGGTATATATTGTATAACCAGTTTACACTTTTATTTTGTTTTGGCATTTCAAGCAGCTCAGGTGACTATTTGTTGTTTTGCGCTCGTGCAGTAAGCATCCCCCCAAGTTTCCTCAATATATCACGTCTAGCAATTGCATTTCTTAGACGGAAAAGCATTCGCAGATGCGTAGTCGTGCTGCTGACCGCTGTGCTTGTTCGCCCAGCGCAAAAAAGTGATTCCCGCACCCTAGTTTTACGCTGTACGGTAAAAATATCAGTTGATTTTATTTTCTTACTACATATAATGACTTCGCTGACTCTTCTCCCGCCTTCAAGAGGCCTTATATTTTCCTACTGGCGTACCAGTCAGCGAAGCGTCGCATGTGCGCTTGTGGAGCGCTTGTGTGAAGCGACCTTGACTTGGAGCTAGATACAGTGTACAAACTAACCAAGTAAAGAAAGGCACATTCTTCCATTCACAATCGTGTCCTGGCTTCGTTTCAACTGAGCGAACGACTTGCGACGACCCGTCGGCGGCCGGCGGACAAAACGCTGGGCCGACTGACTGTGTCTGAAGCCCGGGGAGCCGTGCAGTAGCGCAGCCAATTGCGAGCTCGGCTCCTCGCGACGTCACACGAAAACGCCACAGAGAAAATGGGCGAGCGTAAAGAGAGGAGGACAGCATTTTCGAATTAATTTTTCTTCTAAATAAAATCGCGTACACGCGCCCAGAGTGGTCGAAACATGGCCTGGGGACTCCGGACTACAATTTGCGCTAGTAATCCCGCAATGTTTACATATCACTTCAGTGTCCCTTTAAAAGATTCGTTGAACGTTGATAGCCTGGAATACAATATATATCAACTTTATTTACTCCGGATTGTACATTTCCGCAAGACAAAAATAGGAATGCGACAGGTCCCACTGCTAAATCCGGAAGGAGGACCTGGCGTACCGAGAAGTAATATAAGTGCTTAGAATAGACCGTTCATCGCATTAAAATAAGTTTACAGGCCCGAAGGTATTTTGACCTTTTAGTTGGGCAAGAAATGTTTATCAAATGACACCCACTAGAAAATTAGGTTATATCTCTCTTCGACGCTCACGAATAAATGGTCTTGCAATGACATGCCGTCCTTCGGAACTACGCCAAGATGTGCCATAACATAGTGAAAAATGGGCAATTGGCCTGCGCCCATTGTATTCAGCGTTTATAAAAAAAGTTGTGCACGCCGATCCTACTTTTGCTTGTTGCTTGTACTTCTACGTGCTATTTTCTGCTCAGCATATAGCGTACCTTTCCTGTGACCTTTTCTGTTGGCAGCACCCAACAAATATCTGAGACGCAGTTGCACCTTCTATACCTTCTATAACCCCGTCCCCATATCCATGCGGATCCGTTTCTTGCTTTACTGTGGCACAACAACAGCAAAATAGAAGACTCACGCTCTTTTATTCAAAGGAAGCTCAGTATGTGGAGACAAAACCCCCGAATCCTTACAGAGCAATAAACAAGAGAGTAAGAATCTCTGAAATAAAACTTAGCCGGTCAGATCTTGGCGACACGTGGCGGTGGCGCTGCTGCTGCTTCTTGCTTTGATCCCGCTGAGCGTTGACCTCCGGAGAAGCATGAGCGAGGCATTCAACTCCTTACGGGAACACCTCCCCTGGAAACCACCGCCATCATCGCGGAGAGTTGCAAACCACGCAGTCGTTTACGTCTTTGGGTCTAGTCCTCAAAGGGAAAGCAAACACCAAAAGAAGGATAGAGATAGCAAAGCAAAAAACAAAGAAAGAGGAAAAAAATCGAGCTGGGGGTGACGCATCTCATTCTCTCTCATCTTCCGTCGCTCTTCTGTCAAACGACGTTCGCTGTCGCAAGAAACCATGGACACTTGCCAAGCTTCGCGTCTTTCGTCATAACAGCCATATAAAAACTCTACGTTTCACTATAACTACTTAGCCATAATTGCCGTCCCCTACCATGATTGCCGTTGTTGGGAAGTTAATAAAAGGAAATAGAGCCCAAGCTATAGCGAGTCAGAAGAAGCGGTGACATTTATTCTGGCACCGAGTCTGTACCAAGATGCACCGTAAGCACATCAGCAAAGCTTTACGGTAGGCTAGTTGGTTTTAGACATAGTGGTGTGTTTAGGTGCGCTGTGTGACACAATGACGTACGACGGACGCGAACAACAAGATCAGACAAGGTTGCGCATCGCCTCATCTGTTCTTGTTTTAGTTATTCGCGTCCATCGTACGTCTTCGTGTCACACTGCGCACCTACACACTTCGATTAGTCATAGAGGTAGCGTAAACCACAGTGACGATAAAAGTTGAAGATTCGAAAGAAAGGAAATATTACAAAAAGTGGACATTTAAGACACTCTGCTTAATCTTCTACTTGACAGTACTTGGCGAATAGTAAAAAAAAGTAAATAAAGTTCAGCCAGTTTGTATGCCCATTGGCTTATCTTGAATATATACTGTTGTGACCAGAATTGTTTGCTCCGGCCGAACTCAAAGGCACTGATACCAACTGTATGCCAGGGTTCTCTAAACATCGGGCGCATTCAGAACGTTTCTTGGCTGTATGTCGTTATACTTGTGAAGACCGTGAAATAAAGCGTGTCACAGCAAAATGGCATACAATAATACAGACACAACCTTTCACATCGCTTTATTATAGTAGTCCTTGTGGTAGTGATCGCGGCCGTCATAGCGAAGTTAAAGCAGTATGCAGTGTTTCCTCTAATTTATACAGCCGAGTTATTTAATGGCGTGGTTCTTCCATGCGGATGCATGGCCAATTACTTCCGCTCTGGAAGAAACAGATATTCTAATTTCGGTCAACGCCAACACGCCCGCTATTGAAGTGACAGCCCCTGAGTTCGCGTTGGCGTATGAACGGTAACGCATCCATTTAAAATTCAAACCACCAGCTTAAAAATACTGATCGAGGTTTCTAAACTGAGCTCGACGTGTCAAGTGACATGCCTTTAATTAATATATCTATATATGCGTGGGCTTAAATCTCGACGTGTCTTCGCGATCAATGTTCTCGGGAGGCTTCCGTGAAGAGGTTCTCGTAGCTGCCACGGCAAGTGTACCGCCCTACCATGATCTCTTAGCCGTTCCTCATTCAATTAGGCGGCCGACAGGAGAAGATAGGAGGCTAGCGTCTGACAGATGTTTGTTTATGTACCCAAATATTCCCAGCACCGAGGTTAACGCAGTTTATCGTCTGTTGTTGCTAGATCGGCATTGCAAATCAAGTGCCCGTATGCGGTTTTCAGCATAGCGGCACGGATAAGAGCAGCAGTACGAACACAAGCGGCGGGGTGAGGGGATAGGACGAAAAAGACACAAACTCGAAACAATAACTAGGCTCTCAGCTTTGCTCTAGCAATAAATCGACAGCTCCCAGGTTTGCACCTGCGTCAGCGAACGTCGCTTACACGAAGTCGAACTCCGCAGGGGCACCAGTTTTTCGGATCGTTTTCTCAGAACGCTATTGCGCTCCAAAACAGGCGGCATTTTCTGTATGCAGACGACACGCCGTTCACTCACTGAGCAGATGCGATTGATTGTCTCTGCTACCCCGGGTACTTTGTTCGGGGAATCAAAACATCCGCTACAGGCTTGACACGTACGCCTCATTGGCGCGAAACTTTTCACTTCTGTTGCTGAGGTTACAACATACGAGTAAACAGTGCACACCTGCAGCGCGCTTATGCCTTCGCTGCCCTCTCTAAAGGGTTATTTCCTTTCCATCCCCTCCGCTTTTCTCAGCTTCTAACAAGCGGTTATTGCTTCTTTTTTCGAAAGCCCTGTTAGTCTGGCTCTGCTGGTTTCATTGGAAATTCGCTAAATCTTTCTTGTGAAGCTTCTTTTGTGAAGCCTCTTTTATGCAGGCTGTTTTGGGAAGCGTTATTTGTGAAGCGAGCCGCATTTTAAGTTTACAATCCACCTGCTCACCTTTACAAAAACTGTTAACGAGATCGAATTCAACGTTTATGGACTTGTTCCTTGAAACTCACGTCGAGTATTAAATGAAAGTTTAAGGACTAACGTGAACATGCCTGTTGAGTTCTAAGTGACTCTTAGTTGACTCTGATTGACTTTTCCTATTGTGTTCCCGTTGAGATGCGGAGCAGATGGAGAAGGTCACGCGGCATGCGAAGTCCCATCGTTAGGCCTAACGTAACGCTGTGAGGTCTGTCGCCGGTTCGCCGGTACCCACCGCTCCACGTGCAAAGAGTATAGCGTGTGCTGACACGTCGTAGGGCTGAACTTGAAGGTTACTTAATATTAAGGCCAAACAGGACTTTAGGGCCATTTTTACGGTTAAAGGTCTAGCATCGTCAACCAGTGTACCTTGGAAAAATAATCAATGTGCGTTCGCCCACGTTTACCGGTTGACGTCGTAAGACCTCATCGTAAAGTATTAGGTCTAAGCAGACGCATACGCGACAGTTAGCATAGCATACCAAAGTGACACATACCCGCAGTAATGTATTTCATAACGCTTTATAATCTTGGTGTATGCTGGGCCATGCACCAAGCATTCATTGAAAACAATCAATCAATTAGGGCGCTAACACTACGATGCTGTACAGTAATAAATCCACTCCAACACTCTGAATCGTGTGCGTACTATGAATCCTACTAAAGTGTTATATAGCCAGAGAGTAGCCCATACCTTCTGCGGGATATTGAAGAACACTTAATCACGAGGAATGCATGCTGCTTTCGCACGGTATAAAGCATCTGAATTTTTTCGAGCACCCGTAGTGGGGTATTAGAAAATATTTTATAAACAAAAATGTATGCTGCTGTATTGCCCCTTGATAACAGACACAGCTGCGGTAGGCACAAAGGCACCAATGAATGGTTCAATTACAACATAAGCACTGGGAGGTTGGGCCACAAGAAACATATGTCCGTACTTCGAATCCTGTGCGCGTGCACTCAACCCTAGCTAAGAATTACGCGTATACGTGTAGCCCACATACTCATATCGGGTAATTGGACGAGACTTTATAAGCAGGGAGGTACGCTGTTTTCACACCGTTATCTGTGGCTGGGACAGCCAAACAAACTATCAAAGCATGTATAAAACAGTCGAAGCGTTTTCGTGGCACTCGCGAGTAAAACCGCGCTTTAATTTTTTCATTCGTGGCAAGTGTTTGGCTTGCAAGTGACGTCTGTTATACTTTGGTAGAAAAAAAAGAGAGAAGTTCATTATCCTAACTCGAGAGATGTCAGTAGATTTAATTATCATTTACAACTCAACTGTAAGTTGCACTGTTGCCTGCCTCCTCCTTCCCCCTCCACTGTATATAGTAACGTTATGTAACTTTTCAAAAACTAGAACACAACGGAGCACTCCGGACTTCTAACGGCGATGAATTTTAGATGAAAAGCATCTTTAGTCGACCCTCCATCGTCCGGCGTCCGGCGTCCGCACCTCACCTCCTCTCCACAACAGCTGTGTTAACGCCGCTCTCTCGCTCACCTCCCCCTCTCCACCCCACCTGTGCGCTATCGCGCGCTGCTCCTCCTCTCCACACCACCTGTGCGCTACGCGCGCTGCTCCACCTCTCCCCTCTCCACACCAGCTGTCCAATCACGCGCATGCGCGCTGCTCCTCCTCTCCACTCCCTCTTCTCTGCAAATAAACCCCGTCCGCGCTCCGCTGAGTTGCTTCTTCGGTACTGCGCCGTCCGATGACTGGAAATGGACGCCAACGATTCCGTCAGCGAACTGGCTGGCACACCTTCCACTAGCGCCAGCCAGCACACTGTCAGAACCGCGAGCACCTCCGAAGACAAGGCTGCACAGAGGAGAGCTCGCGACGCCGAACGTAAACGGCAGCGTCGAACAGCGGATTCCTCGCTTGGAGAACGAGAAGCCGCTTTGAAACGCCAGCGGCGAGTAGCTGATCCAGATGGCGTTGGGCAACGTGACAACGCTTCGAAACGCCAGCGTCGAACAGCGGATTCCTCGCTTCGAGAACGAGAAGCCGCAAAACGTTGCCAACTACTCGATAAATAAAGAAGACATTTAATACGCTACTACACGTGTGTTTACTCTAACAACCAATTAACACGCTACTACTTCACGGCTTTGCATCCCCTCAGGGTTCCCACGTGGGAAGATGGTGTAATGTTTTGGCTTTAATATGTACAGGACATAAACGCCCCAGGAGCGTTGATCCTTTAGGTATAGACGAAGTGTGCACTCGTTTAACGAGGATGCTGCTGAATTTGAAAGGGAGCCATTCACATTTGGTTTAGCCATTTTTAAACCTGGGTTATAAAAATGGAGGGGTGTGTTGTTGCAAGATAGATGTCTTCTTGGTGTATGTTTATTTTCATTACCGAGAATACGCTGTAATTATTGCATAACTATCTGAGACGGAAGAAAAAATCATAAACGCACGGAAGGGAGGAGGAGGAATAAACGTTTATTGATTCCTATAAAAGGAAAATTGAGCGCTGGATGAACTTCAGTGTAGTAGCGTTGACCATCCAGGGTGGGTGGCGTCCCTAGTCCAAAATGCCATGGCCCTCAGCTGCTTGTCTGTCCCGGATCACCATGCCACGCTGGTCATCCAGGACCTCGCTGGACAGCAGGGCCTCCCACTGCTCCGTCGATGGCGCAAGGACTTCTGGGAGTTCCTTCACACCCTTGCACTCCCACACCATGTGGTAGAGAGTTTTGGGGGTGCCGCAGAATTGGCAGTCGTAACTGTACAGACTGGGATGAATCATGTACAACTGTGAGGCGAGCAGGAAACAGTTAGTTTGGAGTCTTCTTAACTGCGTTGCTTTTTTGGTTAGTTGTGGATGAGGAGGTAGATATTTCCGTCTGCTCAATCTGTAATGTTCCAATATGTCCATGGTGCGTCGTGGGATAGGTGGGAACATCGGTGGGGGAGTGGCTTGAGCTTCTGTGATGGGGGTGAGGGTAGCGGTGGTTGCCTGGTGGGAATGATCTCGGGCATCGGCATCAGCCGCCATATTACCCTCCAGAAACTCGTGCCCGGCCTCCACACGATGTAAATGCCCGGTACACCTTCTTTTTGATCCTTTAGCCTCAGGAGTATATTAAGCGCTACTGTGGAGATGAGACCCTTCTGAAAATTCCTACGGGTTGTTTGGGAGTCTGTGATTATAATCATGCGAGCTTGGCTTTCCGTGATCATTGTAGTAGCGAAAGCAATCACTGCTTCTTCCTCGGAGTCAATGTTTTCAGTCGGGATAGTTGCCGAGCTTAGTTCCTTTCCTTTGCTGTTGGTCACGGTTATCGCGTGTGCTGCATAGTTTGCGCTTGAATATCTTGCGGCGTCGACCTACATCATTCCGTTATTATTACGACAGGCTTTTTTCAGTGCTTTTACCCTGGCATTTCTCCTTCCTTTGTGGTAAAGAGGGTGCATGTTGCGAGAGATATTGGCAACCGTGATGTACTCCCTCAGACAAAGTGGGATGCGCCTTTTTGGGGTTTGGGAATCCAAGTTCACCTCATACCTGAGACGGCGTAAAGTGGCGCGACCTGTTTCTGTGAGTTTGACCCGTTCCATTCGGCTAACCCTGTGGGCCTCTACAAGTTCCTCTTACGTGTTATGCACCCCTAGTTGCAGTAGCTTCTCCGTCGATGTCTTCGCCAGTACACCCAGTGCAAATTTGTATGTTTGCGTGATGAGGATGTTGAGTTTTTCTTTTTCGGCGTTCTTTAACCCCAAATATCGGGTACCATATGTAATTCTGCTGATAATTAATGCTTCTATTAATCGAATGGTATCTTATTCCTTGAGTCTATGCTTTTTGTTCGCAACCCTCTTGACCAGGTGGGTTACCTGGGCGATGGTGCTTTTGTGCTTGTGGAGTGTAGCAGCTCCTGTTCCGTCCTTTTGGAAAGTGAGGCCTAATACTCGCAGTGTGTCGACTTTTGGGATAGGGATGCCATCAAGATTCACTTCCGGGTCCGGTGCTCCCGGCGGGGGTCTGCCTCTCGTCCTTTTTCTTAGTACCAGAAGCTCCGATTTTTCGGAGGCGACGGAAAGTCCACACTGCTTGAGGTATGCCTCGGTGCGGTCTACGGCTTCCTGCAGGGAATCCTGCTGGTTTCACGTTGACCCTCACGTTGTCCAGAATGTGAGGTCATCAGCGTAGATGGCATGTCTAAGGCCAGGGATTGCATTTAGCTTGTCGGGTAGGTTGATCATCGCGATATCGAAAAGTAACGGCGAGATCACTGAGCCCTGTGGGGTGTCCTTTGCTGGGACCTGCAATTTGTCACTCCGAAGCTTTCCGAGGCCCGCTGTCGCAGTCAGAGACGAAAGAAAGTCCCGAACGTAGTTATAGGCCCTCACCCCACATTGCGAGTCTTGTTAGTTCTTCAGTATGACCGCGTGCGATACATTATCAAACGCACCTTCAACGTCAAGCGCCAGGGCAGCGCTTTTTTGTGGCGTGCTGAGGTTGTCAATGGCGTCTTCTCTGATCTGAAGCAGAATATCTTGCGTCGATAAGTATGGCCGGAAACTGTACATAGAGGCGGGGATCCTTATTTTGTTGTTGTGCTCCATGTGAAGGGTTAGGCGATCCAGAACCATGTACTCCATGAGTTTCCCTACGCACGATGCCAATGAAATCAGCGTGAGGTTAGACGATCCGATAGGCTTGTTGGGCTTTGGAATCATATTCATATTGGCATGCTTCCACAGCACCGGTATACTTCCACTCTCCCATAACTCGTTTATTCTGTTGAGAAGATCCTCCTTGATTTTTTTCTGGAATGTTGCGGAGTATTCTGTTGGTAATCTTGTGCGCTCCCTGGCGCAGTGTTCCTTGTGAGATTGGCGAGCGCCACATCCAGCTCGGCCCTGGTGAATGGGGTGTCAATGTCGAGGTTCGGTATCCCTACGTAATCAGGGTGGGAAACGGGTATAATTTGGTCTTGCTCACCAATGAGTTTCTTTTTTGCCGCCCTAAGATATCCTCTTCAGTACCCGGGAAATTGTGGATGAGGCTCTCTATTTGTCGTCCAGTCGTGTTTTTGGATCCAGTATTGGGGATGAGTGACTTCAGGATATTCCACGTTCTTTGGGCACTGAGTGTCCCCAGTAAACGGTCACATAACTGGTTCCAGTTCTGCCTTCCCAGCTTCCTAGCGTACTCCTCTGCTTACTTTTTTAAGAGGGCAGTGCGTTTCTGTAGCCTCTTGTTACACTTTTGTTTTTTCCACCTCCGTGTAAAGGTTCGGCGAGCCTCCCAAATATGTAAGAGGTTAGGGTCTACTTCTGGATTTTGAGATGTTAATTGGATCTCTTTTGTGCATTTGTTGGCTTTTTCAACCAGTTTCGTGGTCCATTCTTCGAGATCCATGTATATGTTTATAGATTGTTGGTCATATTCTTCTCGGGAGGCTTTCCAGTCTGTAATTCTAGCCTTTCCTGTTTTGCGGGTGTTCGCTGATGGTCAATTTCCAGTTGAACGATGTAGTGGTCCCTACCGAGATTCTCGTCCAGTCTCTGCCATTCAGTATGGGCGATGCCCCTCGTGAAAGTGAGGTCAGGGGTTGTGTCTCTCGACACACTGTTGCCCATTCGGGTGGGGTATTGGAGATCATTCCACAGCGTAAGACGGTGTTGTTGAGCCATGTTGTGGACATTTTCTTCTTTCTTTTATGACGTTTTATACGGCCATACCACGTGGGGTGCATTAAAGTCTCTTACCATCACCATCTTGTGACCCGCGGTAAATTTCAAGACCATACGAAAAAATATGTCGAGGTCCCCCAAGTTTTCGGTGGGTAGACTTTAGATGTTCAGTATGAACAGGCTCTGTAACGTTTTTCTGTCGGGTGGGATCTCCACGAGGTTGTGCTCGATCCTGTGTTGGATGGAGTGCAACTGTGTGGCACCCCATGGTTAGGATGGCAGTTCGGGTCATGCCCTCGGCTATATGCGTATCGTAGCCCGTTATGCTAATGCTGCTTGAGTTTCCTGCAGAGCAATGACATCTGGTTTCTCAATTGAGCTGAATTGTAGCAAATTCTGTTTTTTAGATCTAATGGTTCTGCAGTTCCATTGCCAATTTGAGTTGTTCGAAATGGGGGCTTCGTGGTACATGAGGGAATACTCCTCATATTCTAGCATTTCCTCCATTCGAGCTACTCTCCCACGATAATTCTTTGGTTTCTTGCGAGCCTTGTCCTTTTCCTCTAGAACCGTCACCCTTTTGTCGAGGTCTTTCATTTCATTCAGTACGGTCATATTTGTTTCTTGAATTTGCTGCTGCGTCTTGTGGATGTACTGGATCTGCTCCTGAATCTGTTGAAATAGTCCTAGCACAGTTCGCTGAAATTCTGCGTGACCGTGTTTAATTTGGGCCAGATCCTGCTTGATTCGAAGTGTTTCTTTACCTTGTATTGCTTGTTGTTGTGTGATATGCATTATTTCCTGCAACATGCTTGAGTTTTGTGCGACCAAATCCTTGATCATGCGCGTGTTTTCTTCGACGTTGCGTTTTAGCGCTTTGAAGGGAGCCACCAAGTCTGGGGTGCCTTTACCGTCGTTATTGTTATCAGTAGGGTTCGCAACCAAAGGGGGATACTGGTCATTTGCGAACATTACTCTGTTATGTTCTCCACAATTCCGATTCCACGCTGTTGAAGGACATCGGGTTATCGACCTCGATCTCGACCTTGAGTTTTCTGTGGCCCTCGACTTGGAACGTGACCTAGACCTGGATCTAGATGAGGAGCTTCTCAAACCACCATAAAAAATTATGTAGAGATTGTGCTGCTTTCCGGGTTGCCAGTCCGTCCCCGAGGAGGCCGTGCCACCTTTTTGGACCCTGGCCTGCCTGACATGTAGAGGAGGAGGTGCTGGCCGTAGTCGCCTCTTGCACTCTTTGCTGGCTGTTTCATGCGGCTGGCTGCCCAGCTTGCATACCGGGTGGCAATCGTGATTAGGTTCGGCTGTTTCTTTGCCACATCTAACGCATAGCTCTGGCTTGGAGAACGGGCATACGTCCTGTCAGTGGCCAATGTTCCCGCATGCCCTACAAAACTGAACTGACTTCCGGTATGGACGGCATCTGGTTATTGCCCCTAATACTTTAACGTAGAAGGGTACATGCGGTCTCTTGAAGTGGAGCAAAGCTGCCGACGAGTTCCCTAGCCGTCTGGCGGATACTATTTCATGCCGCGTTGCGGTAATGTACTCCATGATGTTATGGTTCGTCAGCCAGTCGGTGATTCTAACCACCACTCCCGCGCTCGTGTTCGGTAAAGGCTTGAGGTATGGAACAAACTTGTATACATTTGATCCTACCTGTAGGTGGGCAATGCCGGCCAGTCGATCCACAAGCTTCTCGTGCGGCGTGCTCGCGAGAAGCAGGTTTTGCGTCCACTGTACTTGAGTAGTGACCTGGTTCACGAAGTCATTCAATGGCATGTTCATCGCCCGCGCCATGGCGACAGCGGCATCCGAGTCCTTCCACTTTGCGAGTTGGAGACCGGGCGGTGGTCTGTACACAACCTTGTAGTCCGTCTCCGGCAAAGGCGGCGACTGACTGACGGCAGATTTCTTCCTCCCAGTTGCTGGATTTTCTTTCTTGCCTGAGGAAGTGGCTCCTTCCAACTCTTGTTTGCTTGCTGCACCATGCATGACTGTAAGCTTGCTTTCATCTTCCTTCTTCTTCCTAGCAGCGCCTCTTCTGTGAAGTTCAGTCAGCCACATCGTTTGATACACCGTCCTACCGCTGTTTTCATCGAAGCTTATCCTGGCGCCGCTGCCTTCTGCTCCCTCACTTCTGTCCTCTGGGCTTTCTTGGCTCATCGTCTGGTCGTTCTTGGAGGTCATCGCCCTCTACGCTGGCCACCGGCAAGTGCCGAGCCGCGCGACACGAGCGCGAGAATGCCACGCGCCACGTGAACCAAAGAGCGGTGGCCGGGTGTTCTTTTGATCAGGCGTAACTCGCTTCGTCCCGCTCCAACCTTCGAGCAGTGGAGGGCTTCCCTGGCTAGCCCGGACCCGGATATCCAGCTTAAGTTGGTGACCCGAGCACGGACGGCCAGCCGAAGTGAAGGCATCCCGGACTACCGAGGCCTTCCACGGAGCGAGGCCCACACATCAGCCTCTGCTGGAGAAATAAAAATATATTTTTCTCTCTCTCTCTCTCTCCTGCTTGCTGGACTATAACTGGTGTCGAAAGTACACGCACGAGCCAGAATCCGATGTGCACCAGTTCCGCTTCGCTTGGCGGTTGCGATGACTTCGCTGCCTAGTTGACTGGAGGCAAAAAACCGGGACAACGCTCGAAAAACGCAGGAGCCCATGCAAAGTGGTTCCACACCACGCGGCCCCCTGGCGGTTTTTCTCACGAAAAACATTCACCAAATAAGCGAGAACATTATGAAAACCTCCAGGTTCTCGTACTCTTACCATCTTAGGATGCCGTTGGTTTCGTCGCATCAATGCTGAGAGACTATTTCATGTTTTATTTGGAATAAAGTAAGTCAAGCATTTCGTTTGCGTGAATGAGTAGCCGAAGACACAATTTCTGGGAAACTTAACCTTCTGCTTTGGCAGTTCTCTAAAAACATGCATGAGCTAAACTCACAACCACGCAAGGTTTTGAAGACCATCGCCGGAACTAAACGTTTTCTACTCGTAAAAAACTGAACCAATGCATCTTCTATATAGATTTTGTTCCGCACGGAAGCGCTGTGAATTTAGTTACTACCTCTACAAGGAGAGGTCCATTTCCTATACTTATATTAGATTCCAGGTCACCAAAGGTCAGCTCAACCAAACATGACATTTAAGCCAGACGCAATCCTCTACATTCACGTGAGACTGAGAGCGACCTCGAGTTCGCAAGGTTACAGTACACTCCAGCTCTGAAGCTCTGTTCAACTTAGCGTGGTGGGAAATCAGAGTTTTGTGTGCCGGCCTCGGCTGATTGTCGGGAAATATAAGCTGCAAACATTTCGGCCTTTTCCAAAAAAAGATCTGCTGAGGCACAGATAAAGAAGTATTAAAACTTATCCTACGGAGCACTCTTTAATAGGGCGGCTCTTTGGGGAGGTATTACTTTTTTAAAAGCATTAAGCTCTTTAAGGTACACGTTTCAAATCTCCCGTTATGATGGTCAGCTGGGTAAGGTATACGCCGCATCTGTAGGTAGACGGCCAGATGAAGCAGCTTTGAAGAACCCGCTTTCCTGTAGTATTTCTAGGAAGAGCACGAGGAACAAACAGAACCTAAGTGGTGAAAGGCACTTAATGTGCCCTTTCCGTAAGCAAGAAAAAAGGAAAACCGTGGGTAAATAAATACGCCGGATAGGGACAGCCTGACCGCAGGGATGAGTAAATACAGGGAGCCGAGCATTCCATTTCGGCGCCATCTCCCCTCGGGTTTCCCCGGTATTCGGAAGAAGCGGAAAGCTAGACACAAACCGCAAACGCACCCATTCGTTGCTTCGTTTACTGAGTGCAAATTCCTCGTGTGTTTGCCTCCTAGTCCATATTAGTTTTGTCCGCAGTGCGAACATCTATCTGAGTCTAGTCCCGAGTAAAAAGCTTCTGAGCTTCGCCTTCACCTGTCTTAATTATTTCATCCGGAGTTTTCTGCAATCACCGCAGGAAGCGCGGACTATAATGGCGCCTGACGCTCTTGCCATGCACGTACAATAGCTGCTAGGTTTTTCTCTCTGACCAGCTCACGATCGCAAACATGGAGATTTAAAGACACTTCAGAGAGAGGGACAGAGATGTGGGCTGAAGACAGCTCTTCTAGCGGCAGTGCTTGCTACGCCAGATGGGGAATGTTTATAATGCAGTGAAGAGGCCTGTCAGAATCATCCCTGAACGTTCAAGTAAAATTTCGGTAAAGTTTTCAAACAGCCAAGGGAACGTGAGCCAAGTGTCGAGGGGTCCGTTGAATAATTAACCACGTTTCAACGTTCCCTCTTTCAGTGTTTTGCAGGCGCTGCGCGTCAGGAGGTTTTTATATTATCGCAAATTTTAGCGGCTCTGAGCAATCGCAGGCTTCGATACGTGCCTACCGGAGCGAGGAAAAATTGTTTCTGTTTTTATTTTGCGTGCGAAATTCTGTCACGGTATGGCCTGCCGAATAAGTGATGGGAACAAAGTGATGTACGCGGAGACGATAAAAAAGCTTTTATTTACATCTTCACAGAGCTATCGAGCGAACACGGAAGGTGTTTACATCTGGGGTTCTTTATAGGTATAACAAATTTCAGGTACATTCCCCCACACCACCCCCACCCACACACGCACACATACAAAAAATGAGAATGGCAGTCAACAAGCAGCTTAATAATAACCCATAGTTTCTGCAGTACGTTGTTTCCAACTGTACAATTTTTATTCGTAAGGGACGCGAGAGAATGTTTGTAAATGTACTCTGCAGCGGAGAAATGCTGTACGAGAGACGCCTACTGGAAGATAACATGGTCGAGCCAACCTTTCAATTCTATCACACTGCAAGTGGTGCACAACTCGTGCAGGCAACTTTGGTGCTGGAGTGCTATGAAATGAAACTAGTTATGCTCGTATAAATTCAATAAACCGTATCAGCCATGGTTCACAGTTAAATGAGAGCAATAGTGAAACCGCCGCCGTTATGCAAGGGAGAAGAGCTGAGCGCTGTCTTGCCTGTCGTTCACGTCCTAGCTTTGGTCCCATAACGCGACGAAATAGGAAAATCAGAACAAGTCCTTATATTGGAAGCAAAACAAGCCGGGCGTATGTGGCTCGTCGAAATGCTTGTTTTTTTTTTTTTTGTTTTTTTTATGTTCCGAGTAATTGAGCACTGCTTGTACAGTGACAATAGTTTCACGGAGCTTAAAATGTATGCAAAAATATACCGTAAAATATGCTCAATTAAAGCGATACTTGGCTAAGTCGGCGAATGTCCGCAGCCGTCTCGCGTCCGCAAAACAGCTAACTCTCGGCGCGCGTTGAATTCCCATTGCTGCGACGCGTTCCATAGCACGTGCATCAGAAAAAAAAAAGCATGAAGGTACACTCGGCGCATGCTCTATTCCCAATGGCTTGGACGCGTTTCATAGCGCGTGCATGAAAAATTCACGCATCTCCACGAAGTGAATCATGACGAGTGGGCGAAGCACTGGGGATCGTTTTTACCGTAAATCACCCGTGGCATGGCCCACTCGCGCATGTAAATGAGTAACAACGCGTGTGTACAGTATATACAATTCCAGTCCAGTCCGATAAAATTCAATTTAATCCAATCCAATCCAATCCATTTCAATCCAATCCTATACAATCCAAATCCAATCCAATCCAATCCAATTCAATCCAATGCTCCTCGCACATCCGCAACACTGTGTACACGGACGCCAAGCCCCGGACAAAGCGAGGTTCTAAGGTGCTTCGCCCCTAAAAACGCAGAAAGAAAAGCGCGTACATCTCGCCCGCGGTCTCGATTGACCTTCAGCTTCTGTGGAGGCAGTGTCGCTGCAACGTGGATAGAAATGCTGCAACAAGCACCTGCAGTAAGTCCGATGTTGAGGTTGTAGGCTATCACGGCATCGGCTGGTAACTCCTCCACAAACCTAGCTGAACCTGAACCTGTCGAACCCGAACAGAACCGAACGGAAAACCGGAACCTAAGCGGTAATAATGCATAGCATTCTTTCCCGAGTTCACCCACAGCCAGGAACAAGTAATGGCCTGCGTTTGCAAAAAAAAAAAAAGAAATGCAGAATTGGCGGATGCAACGCATTTAATCGTGATAATAGCGTAAAAAGAGATAACTCGTCGTACAGAATTTAGAAAAACCAAAAATAATGAATTAACAAACAATCAACTGACGCAATCAAAAGTATGCATCTAAGACGCGTCCTCCACATTACGAAGAATAAATTTAAAAAATACCTGAAAACAGCACTGGAAATATGAATAAAAATATAGCGATAATGGGCAAACCATGTATATCTACATTTTAATAAATGCATAACAGGCGTAAGTAACACATTTAGTCGGTACAGTAGCGTAAATGGAGTTAATTGGTCGAACAGAATTTTAAAAAACCAGAAATATGCGATAAATGGAAAAATAAAGATTCTGGAAAACCCAACTGGCAAAATAAAAAAAAAATATTCCTTTTATGCATCTCCTAAAAAAAGCTAAGACTAAACTAAAAGATCGTGGAAAATAACATTAAAAAAATAGCGAGAACGGATCAACTGGTTGTCGACTGCTTTCCACCAGTTTTTTCGTACTATTCTCACTATTGTGGTGGTGAAATTTTATTTCAAGTGAAAGGAGGTTCGGGCTCGATAGCGAGAGACGCCTATATACTCTTGTACAGGAAAAGCATCTATTTGCAGGCGGACGGAACGCTCTGTAGTGCGTGAGTGCGTGCGCGCGTGCGCTTTGCGTAGGAACGTTTTGTAGATATTTTTGGCATAGGTAGGTAGGCAGCATTCCATTTCGGTTGACGCCATAGCAAGCTCTATTCAGAAGGCACCGCCACTTGTGGTCGGTGATATTTCTCTGGTACGACTTTTTACAAGTTTAGCTTGGGACGCTGAATGGACCATTAAGACAAAACACACCCTTGCATCATTTGAAAGAACCAGACCATAGTAACTCGCTCAACTCCATTATGGCCTCCAGGACGAAAGACGTTGTTTTCACCAGAAAAGATGAGAAATATCGAAAAATTGCATTTCCGGCTACCCAATGTTACGTGTGTGTAGCCTAATTCTTTGTGTCCAGTCTTGACCGCTGTTCTTTGTTTGAAGTACACAACTTCCGCGCTGACGTAATAGGGGAAATACTTAAAACAAATTTGAGGGTGTGCTAACTCTTTGATAATCTTCAGGTGGGACAATTGTACAGACCAAGAGGCGGAATAACTCCCACAGTGATATCACTTGGCGGTGGCTTTATGTAGTCCCTAAGACGACATAACAGATGGGCGACAAAGTGAATGGTACCGTTTCTCTAGAATCTGGCATAATAGTTTAAAGTTGACTTAAAATTTCTAAGCATGTTTTGGGAAAACCAGTTCTTTAAATGAACAAAAATTTTGTTTGATTTCTATGGGGGCTTTAAACTACGAAATAATTTTTTTTTTCATTTCGCTAATAATACAATTCTTTGAACCGGTTCGCGAACCGGCTCGGTAACTGCTTTAGTCGGACCGGAAGTGAATTGGAACGATATGAAATTACCTCAACGAGAATTGTAACCGAACTGGTGTTTTTTTCGGTTCGATACCCTGGTCAAAAAAACACTTTCGTGTTCTGATGTAACAATATGCTTAGAAATGTCCAGAATTTTTTTTTTTTCGCGTAGGAAATAAACTTATTACTGAGAGTTAGCAGCGCTGTGCACTAAGATGAAGAACGGTATGGACGGTTGCCTTGGCTGTTTCCTTCCTAAAAATGGCCGCTGAGTAACAAACGCAACTTATGAGCCCGCTAAAGCAGAGCCGCGCCTTAATTATAACTCTGATTACGCGCCGCTTCATGGGCAACGCGATTGGAATGCTTGAGGAAGCGACGCCGGTTGTTCCCCGTCATGAACAGCGCTGTGGCGCCTTTCCCAAGGGAGAGGGGGTGGCTTGGCAAGGTCACCAGAGTTTATTCTGTACAAGCCACAGTTCATGGCGAGTGAAAGGGCTGGAGTGGAGCACATTCTGGTTCTGGGTTGTAAGCTTCCCCATCATTTTAGGTATTTGAGTAACGGGTGCCTGAAACTGGGTCGTCGGGTTAGTTACATGCCGAAACGCACGCCCAATAACACAAGAAAGATCTGAAACAGCTGATTTGCCCTTCAGTAGCTTTCGGGGCATTATTTTTTTTATCTGTTGAAAAGGAAACGCCGACAGGCCTGTTAGCCCTCCTCGAATAGGTATAGGGAGGCGTTAGGGCTTTGTAGGTTTATTTTGTTTTACATGTACATTTTCAGATATTTCCAGTGCTACCGGGAATCTATGTGCATCTTAAATACCAAGCCCTCTTAATCTTTCTCTTCCACAATGGTTTTGTGATATTTTCAAGGAAACCTGTTTCTGTTTCCCTAACTTACGCTGCGTGGGTAGCTGCAAACCAGGCCTTAGGGTTCACCGGAATTTCTTTCGCGTTTTCAATGAATACTCGGATGCACTTCTTGCGCATCATGCAAGGGCTTCACGAACGCACAAGTATAAGGGCCTCTTTTTTGAGGCAGTGCTGAGATGAACGTTTACGCTTCGCGTGTTTCCCGTTGCTTCAATTTTAGGGATGCGTGGGACGCGGGCATTCAAATGCATGTTCGGCGCGCGAAGGCGGTGCACCTGAGAACCCTGGTCTAGTCATGAAGGTATTGGTATTGGGGGTACGCAGAAATCTTTCAGAGCTTTTGCAGCAGGTGTAATGGGATACGTCAGACCTGGTTAATGCTATCCTGTATAAATATTGTCTCATTTTTGTTTCTTTTCTGAGCTCGGTATGACATTTCCCTGAAGAATTTCTTAGGTGACCTCTAGAAGTAAGCAGGAAAGCGAGGTGGCACAAAATGAAAGAGTCACCGAAAAACGATTATGCGCCTGTGTTGCTCCTTTTTATTCTATGTGCTGTTCCATATACATGTTCCCGTTTTACTGGCGGGCGTGGGCGATGAACGGCGAGTTTGCATAGAAGAATTGGGTCGTCGTATTAAATGCAATTGGGGAGAGCAAAAGGTCACAGAGTCGTAATCTGCAAAGGAGCGGAAGCTTGTTCTCATCACGAAGCCTTATGGTTAATGAGATCGTATGCCACCATACGAACGAGAATAATGCAAAAACAGAGCTCGCTCCCCATGTTCTTATTAATGCTTAACATTCTTTGCCGAGTACCCCCACAGCCAGGAAAATGCAACGCCCTGCATTTCCACAAAAATACAGATATCGCGCAAGTTTCACCTGTAACCGTTGTAATGGCGTAAATGGAGATAACTGGTCGCCCAAATTTTTGAAAAACTAAAAAAAAAAAACAAAATTAAAAAAAAAAATACGGAAAAGTTCGAAACGTATAACGCATGGCATTTCCACAATAATGCAAATTTCGTGAAAGTTTCACCTGTAATCGTTACAATAGCGTAAATGGAGAGAATTGGTTGGACGAAATGTTGAAAATTAAAAAATAAGAACAATATAACATAATTACGGAAAATGGCGAACCGTATAACGCCCTGTATTTCAAAAATAAGGCAGACTTTGCGAAACCAAATGTGATCGTTATAATAACGTAAATGGAATAACTGGTCGGGCAATTTTTTTGAAAACTAAAGAATAAGAAAAATACTAAAAGTTTACGTACAGAGGCAAACCGTATAACGCATGGCATTTCCACAATAACGCAGATTTTGCCGAAGTTCCACCTATAATCGTTATATTAGCGTAAACTAGAGAATTACTTTAACAAAATTTTGAAACACCAAAAAATAAAAAAAATTCAAAACATTTCCGGAAAATGGTGAACCGTGTAACGCCCTGAATTTCCACAATAATGAGGATTTAGCAAAAGTTCCACTTCTAATGGTTATAATAACCCCAAAGAAAACCCCAAAAATGTGGCTGTAGAAAACGCCCACTCAACACAAGCGGCATAAGAATTCTACGCATTAGTAGATAATTCTCCGAATTTCTGCAGATTTTTTTGACCTTAAGTCAAGGAACACAGCCTCCCAAACGGCTCTATGATATGCGTGTTAATATTACCGTCTTCTTACGTGCCTTCTGTACGGCCTATGGTGATCTGTGGCGATTTCATCTTAGGCTGGGATTCATGCCTGCCTTCAAAGAGGAGCTCGTTTACGGGTCATGCGTTGTTTGTTGCGCATCGCATCAGAATAGCAGATGGATGAAGCATGTGGAAATACAAATCTCAATAACATTATTTTCATTCCAGCGCATAACAGCACATCCGACTAGCAGGGTCAGAGTGTCCCACGCTATATATCTGCACATATAGGGCTTTTTTTAAACAGATAGTCGCGGTATTTATTTACTAATAAATAGGTCCTGAACCCCTGGAGGCTTCCCGAGTTCCCCTAAGATGTTTTACTTTTGCGCTTCAAACGTTGAAACAAAAATCTGCAAGTGTCCCTTCGTGCCCCTCTATGTGCTCTTTCTTGCAATGAAGCACTTCCAGAGTCAAATATATAGATCATAAACACTTAGCCAACAACGCGTTCCGCGTAGCAGCACGATTTGTTATTGATGATTCGGTGCTGCCAAGACTTCTGCACATTTTGGAATTCAGACCAGACAGAGTACTTCTGCTTGCCAATCAAACTGACACGACTTCGATGAAACGTTCAATTTGAGCCTTACTGAGCCCATACAAGGTGACGTTTCGGATGGGGCCATTTGGAACGGACCATACCAGAAAGTCAATTCTAACCGGCGTTTTTGGGTAAGCCTACGTCGGGCCGAGTTCGGCAATTGCTTTCTAAGCTCAACTTTCTGAACAAAGAAGTAAAGTACGGTTAAACTCTTCTGCAGACTGTATACCGACAACATTCCCAGCTTTGTCGCTCAAAATCCCGACCCCTCAGGAACCCGGTAGGAAAAACATTTCAGGAAAGTGATATTTTGCATGCATCCAGGAGTTGGCTTGGATATGACAACTGTAAAAAGAGTTACTTTCCCGGATTCTGAATATTTTTTGTGTAATTCGCTGTCAAAATGTCCTCTCCATGCATTTCTCTGAAATAGATTTCATGGCTCCGGAGTTCTGTCGCGCAACGTGCTAAACTTGAAACTGCTCATAAAGCGAGCTTTCGCCCCCACTATTAGCTGTGCGAAAAATGCTGCATTCCGCTGAATAACTAAAGAGGAATTAAGTTGTGATTAAACGCATACGACTGTGCGCATGTGCACGGAAGGGTATATAGGTGCGTAGGCTGTTTCTGAATAAATTTAGTTGTGAGTCTGCGCCTGGTTTGTTGTCCTCTTCTTCCGTCCCGTCCTTTTGCGCAGTTTTATTGTTATCATTAAAGAGGAATTGTCACTGAAATGACTGCAATAGACCAGAAAGCTGCCCCTGAGGGTAGCGGATTCTATTAGAGAAGTAGCCGTACTCACGGGGCTCACTTCAAGGGTATAGGAGAAAAGCGCTCTTGCTGAAGAAGCTGCAACGAAGTCGCCCGCTAAGTGACAAGTTCACTTGCACCGTTGGTGCTCACTTTTACCTATCTTCGATCAGCGCACTGGAAAGAATGTAGGGCCCAGGACCTATTGGACTACTTGTGAACAGAGTTACGCGGTCTTTTCTAGTACCTAATCCGATACAAAAGCATTGGATACGAGGAGTGGGTTACGTTTAGTTAGATAGGTTTAAGCATTGCATAAGACGTTGCGGACGAGGGTCAGTGCCCAGCGTTTTGCAAGGACGCGTTTAAAGGAGCCATGAAGACAAAATACAAGTTTGTGTTATTCGAAAGATTTCGTGTTTTATAGTGCCCCAGCGCTTTCCCGAATGCAAACGACGCTTTGTTCACTGAGAAATTAATCAATTTATGTTAAAAGTTTGATTTTCCCGCTAAATCGTGTGCTTTTGTGATCCGCAATGACATCACAGACCGCAGTGCAGCCTAGGGTCCCTTGATTCACGCGTCCGCCGTGCAGGGTGGAGACACGTATACGCTGGCGCCGCCATTTTGGGTCGCTCGCTCGCCGCCGAAGCAAGTCATTGTATCAAAATCGCGCTACAATTATCGCCGCAACGCGGTTAACTGGCGAAGTTTGAATCATCTTATCTGTTTCGCGTTGCTGGGTCGCGTGGAAAACGAAAAGAACGACTCGTTGAGCACGTTGACCAATTGCAGCGGCACGGGACCGTTCAAAAGGTGTCTCTACCCTGTACGACAATGTTGTCATCGAGGTGTTCACGCGTTTGTTTACGTTAAACCTAGATGGCGCCACCATACCATGGCATGCCGTTTTGTGCCTTTGGTTTGTTTTTCACCTTCTTTAACCTGACTTTTTTTTGTTCTGGGAGAAAATCGTTGCCTGAAGCATAGTGCTCGCTCGACAAATATGGTCACGTGAGACACTGTACCGTCAATCAATCGGCCAGTATCGTCTGAGAAGAGCCCAAAGATCCGCAGTTCTGTAAAGCTAAACAAGCGTAGTGCGCGCAGTTCCAACAGCAGTACGCATCGGTACTAATATGTTTACATGTGCTTTCGTAACTTGCACTGTTTGTACCACCATTCTTACGGCTTTAAAAAGAATGTGCCCTAAATTTAAGCGCAAATAGCTCGTTCAGCAAGCTTATAAACTCTGCCTAATTTGCGGTTGCTTTTGCCGCCCTCCGCCAATCGCAGAGCCGTCTCATGTGACATCATAGGTTTTGTTGCGGGAAATGAGCTAGTGGGTCGCATGGCCATTCCCTTTTTTCTTAATTATGTAGCTTATTTGAGCGAAGTTTACGTTAAAAGTGGTGTCAGTATGATTCTAACGAGGCAATCTTTTTATTGAACCAAACTTGTGTTTTCTCTTCATGGCTCCTTTAAACGTGAATCTTGTGTGCAATATCTGTTAAAAAGGAAGCTGTACTCAAAATAATCAGCTCGCGGTCAAACGTATTGGGCGATGCTGTAAATTTTCTTATGGTGTCGTAGACTGAGTCTATAGCAAGCAATGCTATATTACTATTTTTTGGCATTGAAATACTAGTGTAAACCACAAATAGACGTTTTTGACATGCTGGTGGTTGAACAACTGGTATCTACATTATTTTCTATGATACTACAGTCAAACCCGTTTATAGCGAACTGCAATATGCACCGCGATTTGTTCGATATATCCAATAGTTCGATATAGCCGAACCCGCCTATAACGAGCTTATTGTTACGAGTTCGCATTGCGCAGTAGCCCCCCCCCCCCCCCCTCCCCTCCTCAACTCCACCATCTCCGCACGCAGAAACGAACACAGTAAAGTAGCCATTAACCATACCCAAAATAATCCATTTATTGCAATTAATTAAGCTTCTTTCCGCCTTAACTGCCTATTTTGCAATAAAAAAGTGGTGATTTTGTTTTCAATTTCGTTTTGGCGGCTACAACTAGCATAGCATTCTCTACACAAAACATTGTTTGCAGCAGTACGAGTCTGCGTTCTCCAAAATCGAAGAAGCATTGGCGGAGTACATCGACTGCCGAAAGGGCTTCACTATAAGCACCGGACGACTTTCACTCGCGACATCATCGGCAACGTTGGCGAGCTCTTCCCACAGTTCACCAATGCTGCTGTCTTGGTCCGGACTCGCTGACTGGTGCAGGTTCCGTTGTAAGTCCCACGCGTCGGAAATAGTTACGGAAAGTGTCGGCCGTCACGTCGCTCCGTGCAAGGCGCAATGTCCCAGTCGCGGCTCTTGCTCCGTGGTCGCGGCCAATCCACATCTCAATCGCCGCTCCGAGACCATGCATTTCGGCGGCCATTCTAGGCGCGCGAAGTTAGATATATCGGATGTGAACTTCGTTATACGGAATATGTTTCCGATGTATTTCCGTAACTGAAATATTTTTGTTCGATATATAGCATAACTCGCTCTATCCGGTTTCGTTATAGCCGGGTTTGACTGTAATACTAACAATGAAGCCATTACAATAGACAGTTTTAGCATATCGTTACCGTGTTTGCGTTACCGTTTACCGTGTTACTGGAAGCCGAAGTTTCAGTTTACCGGCGAAAACGGTAAAACGCGTTTTAGCACACGGTTTGCGGTTGGCATATTCTGGCTTACCGGCCGCCGTGGTACACACAGAGACATCTAATGCATTAGTATCGAAACAAATCACGCATAATATTGTTGCTCACAGCTATCTGCTTTCGTTTAAAGTAGCTCGAATGTTTCACTTTTCTCTTGAAGCGTTCACAATAAGATTATTAGTTTTAAGAATACTGTAGCCCTTAAAAAAGAAAAGTGGTGTCGCTGGCGCCATCTACTGAGTACAGGGGGAATCAAGGTAAAATATAATTTACGTCTGCGCTAAATATTTCGGCATGAAATGGGTAAAATATGTTGAAATAATTACTCAATAACCTACACTACCTTGCCCGGCACAATTTTGGAGACGTAAAAGTGCTTTGGGTGCCCAGAAACTTATCTGAACTATTTGAGGCGGCCGAGTCTTAGCACGAGTAGGGACGGCCATTTTGCTCACCCATCCGGAAAAAAATAGTTGTTTGTCGTACTTCTGAGCACCTTTTAACGAGAAAAATGTAATAAACAACATCAACTAAGAATAGCTTTACCGGCTGTACCAAGCATCAAGCGTGGAGTGTACTGCGTTTGCTGTAATCAAGACGATAGGGTACACTTCGTCTGCTCGGGAAGCGCCGTGGCGACGGTAAAGGTTGTGCCGGTAAGTTACCGTTCACGGTAGCTCGCCGCACATGCGCAGTCTACTCCTGCAAACCTGATAACGGTAACGCAAACACAGTAACGATATGCTAGAACTCTCTAATGAAGGCAAGGGTACGGAGAAAGTGGCGATGACAATATTTTAAGCGGAGGTTATATGGCTAAACGGTTCCATTTTTTTTCACGTCGGGAAACGAAAACTCCCAAGGCGCCACGTGTCTTTGAAGCGCGAGGTGTTGGAAAACAAACGCACAGGTGTGGGTACTATTAGGCAGCTTTACAATAGGGGAAGCCGGCGTTTGGGGCCCTTATGAAGCTAGGGGTACGCAAACGCAACCCGCTCGCGCGCGGCGAGTTTTAGAAGAGGCGCGACCCCAACATATGGTGGCTTCTAGCCACCATACCCAACAGCCCGCAACCGGCTTGCGCTGCTCGGGTCAGCTGGGATGTTGGGAACTTTAGTTTTAGCACTGTTCCGGATATTTGATCGCTGCTATTTGTGTAACTGCGAATGGCATAACACAACTTTTCACCAAACTGTGATCCCCTTTCTAGCATGTGGAACTTTACTTCCGCTATATTTGCCGTTTGAGCGATCGGTGATCAAGACATCTGCCGTAGCCTCTTTTGATGCTTCCGCACAGGCAACGCCATCCTTCCGCCGCTCGACGCACCTCGCACCGCGCGGCCCGGTCGGACCTCCGAACCTCTGCGGCCGGTCAGCGTAGGCACCCGCCGCGGTGGCTCAGTGGCTAAGGCGTTGCGCTGCTGAGCATAAGGTCGCGGGTTCGATTCCCGGCCGCGGCGGCCGCTTTTCTGATGGAGGCGAAAAGCAAAAACGCCCGTGTGTACGAGATTTCGGCGCACGATAAAGATCCCCAGGTGGTCAAAATTAATCCGGAGCCCTCCACTACGGCGCGCCTCATCGCCTGCGTTGCGTCGGCGCGTTAAACCCTACAATCAATCAAATCAATCAGCGTAGGCGTAGCATCGCGGCAAATATCTGATCGCCGCTTTTAAAATAAGCTCTGATGAAAATTCCTAGCACAATTTTTCACCACACTAACACCTACTTTCTCGCATGTGCAATTTATTTTTGGCGATCAGATTGATTGGAAGAGTGGCGACAAGCTGTTGCTACCGCGATCCGCGCCGGTTTGAGCCACTTAGTGGGCCGAGCGGGCAGGCGCGGCCGGCGTGTGCGCGGACTGTTTCCGAGGGCACAAAACGCTTCACGACTGGCTGCTTTATTCATTACTTGTGAACGACGTGCGTAATCTACAAATTCAGCTCAGCGATCGTCGTAGTTGATCGGGTGGATCGGGAAACGAGCCGCAAGTTTCGCTTCAGCCATGGTCACATGCAATCTCGCTGGCTGCGAGAGCGGCGCAAGAACGCAAATTGCAGCTTTGGGGCGCCCGCTATTTCAGCTAAATATCGTGCGCGCAAAACACAAACCCAAAACCTAAAGGATGGCTTTGGTTCGGTGCATGCGCAGTGCGGCGCCCCAAGGCACGTGGGGGCCCCAGAGCGTTGGGGCCCCCGCCCCCTATTCTAAAACTCCCTATTAGTACGCGGTCACCACAAAAGTCTCACGCTATTCATAACATAATTAAGACCTCAAACTTATACGTCTAATCATATGGATATGCGCTTTGTGAAGATAGGTTACAATGAGCACCATTTTCAGAATCACCAGAATTAAAATAAGGCTGCGTAAGTGTATTTACGTGTCTTCCTAAGGGATGTCGGCCATCAATGCTCAATAGAGATACACCGTTCACCTAGATTTTGAGTCACCTCAATTATTGTGTGCTAGAGAACTTCGCGGATCCTCCACCTTCCCAGAGCGGAAAGGCTGATGATATTTATGTAGTGAGCACGTCCTAGCTCTCAGCCACCAACAGGCCTCGATAGTTATGCGGAGGTGATTTCTGAAGGAGCATATAACATTTATTTTGTAGGACAAGCTTTTAGGGGTGGTTTTTCGGCATTGCATCAACTACACTCAATCAAAATACATCTCAGACGACCTCATACATCCATGAGAAAGTACTCCGAAATTTCAGATACCCTACCCGAAGAGAATCTCACCCTTATTAATGACTCATTCACGCCTACTAGGATCGGCACAAGCACAACGAGAGATACCTGCCCTGATCTAACGTTAACAGCAAACCTCTCCAATGTCAGCTGGAGGAGCCGTGCAGAAAACTTGGGCAGTGATCATATGATCATCGAGACCAAAGCATATGGGCCGCACTACAGAAGAAAAATAGGAGAAGCGAAATTAACAGACTGGGATGCGATAAGAAAAAAGAGAAATCAGGCACAGACCAACACGATAGAAGACATACGCGCATGGACCGAAGAATTATGCAACGACATTATGCACCATTCAAAGAAAATTCAAATGTCTGATCAAACACCGGCGGTAGACAATCACTTGCTTCATCTCTGGGAAGCCCGGCGCATCTTACTCCGGAGATAGAGGAAGTAAAGACATAACAGGAAGCTTCGCTTAAGGATCGCCAAACTAAACAAGGAAGCGGCCCAGTACGCGGCGGGCCTCAGCCGCCAGAATTGGCCAAACATGTGTAACAGCTTAGACGGAAGACTCACCACTTCCAAGACCTGGAACATTCTTAGATGCCTTATAGATCCCACCAAGAGCAGGGGAGAAACTAACGAGACGATGCGGACTATCATACACCAATACCCAGGCTCTGAAAAAGACCTCATGTTTACCCTGAAAGCCAAATATTTCCCGGCCACCCCCAAGGATCCTGCACTGCCATACACTGGATCTCCGAACTCCACTCTTGATCAGCCAATAACAACGGCTGAGGTGCGGGTGGCCCTGGCTAAGATACGGCGGAACACCTCACTTGGTATGGACAAAATAACCAACAAGGCCCTGGCACATCTAGGCGACGCTTCCATCGGTGCTCTGACCTCCTACATGAATGAGTGCTGGACGGCCAGCATCCTTCCGACTGCATGGAAGGAGGCAGAGGTGAGATTTCTACCAAAACCGGGCAAGACGCCATGCGTCAACAACGTCCGCCCGACCTCCCTCACCTCCTGCGTCGGTATGGTTATGGAGCACGTTGTACTAGACAGGCTGCAATGATATTTAGGAAGAACTGAACAAATGCCACATACGATGTTCATGTTTCGTCCGCACTTTTCAACGCAAGACATCCTACTGCAACTGAAAACCGACATCTTCGAATCGGCCAGTAAGACCACGCCCAAGGCCATACTCACGTTAGACCTCAAGGGGCCTTCGACAACGTGGCTCATGCCGCCATCCTAACGAACGTCAGCTACTTCGGCTGCGGCGAAAAAATGTACGGATACGACAGCGACTTTCTTACGGTCATCAAGGTGGGTGACCTGCGATCCGACCCCTTGACATGCGGAAATAGGGGTACACCGCGAGGCGCTGTGCTGTCTCCATTACTTTTCAATATAGCCCTGATAAACCTGGCAAAAGAGTTGAACAAACTCCCGGACATCAAGCACGGCATTTACGCTGACGATACCACTATGTGGGTAAGCAAAGGGTCGGCAGGAACCATGCAGGAGCGCCTTCAACAGGCTGAAGACGTGGTGAATGCCTACGCCAAAGGGTGTGGCCTCACCTGCGCGCCTGAGAAATCGGAGCTTGTCATGGTGCAAAAACGCCGCCGAGATACAACCACGGACATCTACATCGCGTTGGATGGGACCAAAATCCATCCCACCCCAACCATCAAAATAGTCCGCATTATATATCAGGCAGATTGCAAAAACACGCAACTAATAAAAAAACTGGACTCGTCCACCGCCCAAATCATCAGGATGCTTCGCCGCATTGCCAGCCAAAATCATGGCATGAAGGAGCAGGACATGCTGCGTCTGGTCCAAGCCTTCATAATTTCGAGAATAACGTACGTCGCTCCCTACGCAACCCTCCTGGAAACAGAACGCCGGAAGATTGGCACCATCATACACAAGGCCTACAAACAAGCCCTCGCACTTCCTACCAGCACTTCTATCGCTCTCCTGATGGCTCTTGGAGTACATAACACCCTACACGAACTTATGGAGGCACACCTGAATTCCCAAAGAAGCGCGACTAAGTACTACGCCCACAGGACGCCAAGTACTCTTGAACTTGGGGTTCATGTCGCCAAAGGAAACAGATACTGCGGTAGACATACCCTGGGATATAAGATCCAAGCTAAACGTTCCCCCACTGCCAAGAAACATGAGCCCCCAGCATGACGAAGGCAGATGAAAGGCCAGGGCGCTGGCCCTCAAAAGGCAATACGGCGACTCGAGTACGACAGTCTTTACGGACGCGGCGGACTACGCGCGTGCAAACACCAAAACAGCGGTCGTCGCCACCCCCACCGCTCTCATTACAATCGTCACCCTTAGCAAGTCCACCATCCTCAAAGCAGAAGTGGCACTTGCACTAGCCATAACGCAGAGCCGAGCCACGACCATCATTGCGGACTCACAAGCGGCGTGTCGAACGTACACGGCTGGAATAATTTCTAAGGTAGCCGCACGAATTAAAACCCAACCCCCCCCCCCCCCCCCCCAAGAGAACAGACAAGATTTCTCACTCGTCTCTCCGCGGCAATCAAGCGGCGCACGCTTACGCCCGAGAACTTGCTCGCCGGGCACCGCAAGAGGATGATGAGAGGACCCGTTACTCACTCATCACATACAACGACATCACCCAACACTACATGCTCACACGACGCACCTTCCCGCCGCCGGCCGACCAGCTAACAAAAGAACAACAAGTCACCCTTCGACGGCTTCAAACTAACACATTTCCACACCCCACGCGGCTACACACCATCCACCCCACGTTATACTACCCCCTGTGCAAACACTGCGGCAGCCCAGCTACGCTCTACCATGGTTTGGGCCTGCCAGTCAAACCCAGACCTTGATGCAATCCCTAATGCAACTCACGAGCAGTGGGAGAGTTATCTTGCCAGCTCAGACCTGAGTAAGCAGCTTTGGCTCGCTGAAAGGGCGAAGACGGCAGGCCGCACCAACGGAGTCCTGACTGAGGACCCCGCCCACGATCCCGCTCGACTTCACTGTTAATATGCTCCTCCTCCTCCTCCTCCTCCCCCTCCTCCTTAGAGTAGAAAGAATATTTGCCCCTCTTTTTGAAGAGCAGGAGCCAGGCGTGAGATTTGAGGCAACGTATGCAACGTGAAGCTAATCAAGCGCGCTCACGTCGAAATTAGACATTTTTTGGTTTGTCAGCTTTTGCAGCGTACAATACGCATTCTCACGATGCGGCGAGTGTACATATAGGTGGTATTCATTGAAAACTTTAGCTGTCAATTTCTTCGTTTGGCAACTCTGAAATGGCCACGGACATGGCGGAAGCGCCACGGACATCGCGCGGCTTGTGCCACTGCGGCGCACGTTGAAGAAAAATATAACCCCGGGGTGCGTCGTCTGCTCCGTTTCCAGCCGATTCTCAACGGTGGTGTCAACAGAGTTGTTATTAATCGCACTCACATTGTAGTAGAGGCATTACTTTGCATTCGGTGGGCTATAGCTAGGAATGTCCAACCCATATCATGCGCTTAGCACGGACAAGTACCGCCATCCCGCGGGGCCCGATGTAACCACTGACGGCGCACTCACATGGTTGCCTGCATGCATGCCTCCTTATTGAATACAGGCTATAAAAAGAATGGGAGTGCACCTGCTTCGTCCCACCGTAGCCAGACAAAGAGAGCTCCGCCGATGGTAGTTCGAATACGCGAAGAAACAACTGCTATTTAGTGCATGTTGGAGCTTATGCGTAAACAGACGCCGATATCGTGTTAACACCTGTCCCACTTTTCCAACCATCAAGCTAGGCGCCTTGGCCAGGCTAACCTCACCAGTATCATTAAAGACTATTCTCTCTCTCTCTCTCCATCGCGGAAGACATCAATCGACATCGCGCGGTGCTTGCTGGCAAAAAAGAATTGAAAAATCTTTAGCCGTATAGGTCAGCTAGAAAGTTATGGCGCCAAGAAACTCATCGGGAGGGATTTCCCCAATGTTCCTTCTTAGATATGACAATTTATAAGGTGCCTGAATACAGTTTTTATGACTGATGTAAAATGTGGCCAAGACTGAAACCGAAGGCTGTGAGCACAATGCTGGTAGGACTCGGATAATGGGAAGGAGGGATGTGCAAATGTGGCCAGCCTATTTTTGTTGATTTGCTCCCTCAATGTTACTAAACCTCGGTCCAAAAATACCTGACGATGAACAAATCGACCCTTCAGGCCAATTGTAAAACTTGTTTAATGAGCTTTTTAAAAATTATGGATGCTTCAGCAAAAGCCTGTCTGCAGCTACTATTTCGTGCAATGAAAGAAATAAACCTCATTACACAAGAATGGGGTATACTAGTTGAGGTACCTCCTCCGGAATAATACCTTTAAAAAGGGGGTGCGACTACTCGATGTGGTTTGCAGTGGATGTTATTCAGTTTTGTGAAATGCAGCGCCATGAAAGCCTTCTCACATCAGGGACGATAAACAAACTTGCCGCAGTACTTTCTCCTGACTGCATTCTTTCAGCTCTTATCTCTCAACCTAGCCGTGGTCATCTATAAGTCAAATTTCTCTGGTTATAAAAAGTACAAGTCGAAATCAGCTGTCTTCATACAGGGCGCCGCTCCTTTTACATTCGTGGTGCTTAAATGGTGGTATGTGTTTAAAGGCCCTTACGGATACATTGTCGTAGAGCTGGCGCAGGAGGATAGTCCTGAAAGATGGGCGACTGAAAGATGGTATGACCTACGCGTAGCTGAAAGCAGAAAGCAGATATCGACGCTGCGAGGGTAACTGCAGTGAATCGCACAACATCCGCAAGCAAAAGCTCGGGGAGAATTAGTTAACAAGATCTGACAATTGACGCTGAAGTTGAAATAATAAATCTTTCCCAACAGCGAAAGAAACCAAAGCATCGCGTTCTTCCTTCCTCTGCTCTTTAGAAGGTCCGAAGTAGCTGGAGAGGGAAAAATCGAAAACAGTCTGAAATCGAAGATAAGTGAAATTAAATTTCGCGCAGGGAGCAATCTCCAAAAAAGCCCAACGTGGCGGATCAGGGGAATTGTTCAGGAAGGTGGAAGGTTGGATGCAGGAGGGAGCACGATGTTAAGAATGTTTCAACAGCCGCGAATGGTACTGCTTTGGGGGATGGCTCTCGGTCCGGGTAAGTAAGGGACAAAATTTTGAGTCGCAGCAGCAGAAATTCGTGGGAGCTAGAAATGAGAGCAGCTACTGGAGTAGTGCGAAGAAACGTTCTAAGCTTAAGGCCCACTGTATGCAGAGTAGGACTAATTCCGTGATGGTTTCGCGCCATGTCGGAAGTGTGAGTGGAAATGATCGCGCAAACGCGGCTGCACACCACGTGAAGAATGACCGCGAACGTTCTCGAGCGGAACAAAGTCCCCAACGCAAAAATAAGCTAAAGCAAACTAAGAAGTGAGCGCGGGCCCACTCCAGATGCGGAACCCGAAGTAACAGAAGGCGCTGCCAAGTAAAGAAATCAAACAGGCAACGACCGGCCTCCCTTTCCCTCTCATATTGAGGAAGGTGACCAGATTGGCGGAGAGTAAGTCCCGGTGCTTACTAGGAGGCCTGGCCTGGTCTTCCGGCGCCTGGCCTCACACGAGGGAGGTCAGGCCCCGCAGGTGTGACGCGAAGAATAAAGAATGTTGTAGCAACTTTACTAACGTGGTATTTAAGAGAGCGTGCAGTGTACTTTTTGTCCGGACG
Source organism: Haemaphysalis longicornis (assembly GCF_048455015.1). Taxonomy (NCBI): domain Eukaryota; kingdom Metazoa; phylum Arthropoda; class Arachnida; order Ixodida; family Ixodidae; genus Haemaphysalis; species Haemaphysalis longicornis. Next base: position 204,406,962 of record NW_027526295.1, read on the forward strand.
TACAACAAGGGGCCGTTATCTCCCCGGGGCTCTCATTCATAGCATTCGCTTATACCTACAAAATTTGGGCATCAAAGACAAAACCTCTGGGCACAGGTTATCTTGGTGGGGACCGAACTCGTTAAACTCGTCCCAAACGACGACAACCTCGAAGGTGCGTTTCAGCGCCAAGTCTTATGATAAGGCAAGGTAAGGCTTACTACGTAATGTCCTTTGGCACGTGCTTGTTTTTCAGGCAGCTCTTCGAGCTTGGTTCCGAACCGTTTCACGTGGTGTATGCTAACGTCCTCAAGCTATCGCTGCCCGACTCTTTGCACAACGAGCGCCTAAAGGTTACCTCAAATTGTCTTGAAATGGTCATCAAGCACACCAGGAGAAAACGGACACTGGGAAACGCACAAAAACAATTTAGGCGCCACTGAGTGGCCAAAACGGGATTTCTTTTTTCAAGGTTGTTCCCTTTTACTTTACACATTATTATCCAAAGAAACTAAGAACGACTCCATAATTCAGGGTACCCAGTCAATGAAGATAAAAAGTGCGAGCAAAATTCATGGAAACTGCGTTGGAGACCTGAAGCATTGGCAAAGCTGTTCATCCATTTACTTGAAGGTTTCTAATAAACCATGGAAAAGGGAAATTTGGGCAAGTTGGCTTGGAATCATGATAAACGGCGCAGGGAACGAGACGAGGAGCAGAAAGACCCGGGACGAGCACTGAAACATAATAAACCATGTTTGACTACAATAGAGGAAAAGCTAGCGTTAAATTGGGGCTTAATCATTTCCCGATTTAGTGTTCTCAGATGCAGCGACGGGTCATTCATTGCATTATGGCAAAGCACTCTCACGGACTTTTTTGATGAAATGCATCTGTCACATATGTCGAGAAGCTTCGAGTTAGCGACTTTTGTTGTTTTCGCCTACGACCACTCTTACCTGAGTAGCGAAGAGCAGGAAATCTGGATTGCCCCGGGCCGAGTATCGTCAATCTTAGATCTCTTGTTAGCTCAGCAATACATATTTCATCCAAGAGGGCGCAGCATGGCTGACACGAAAGTTACTATAGTCGTAGCTTTGAGCAGTCATATAAAACAAATCAGTTTCGGCCATCGTGTTTTCGCAAACGCCTGACAGGTGGGCCAGTGCAGCGCCAAAAAAATGGACCCTATCCCGCCGTGCGAAAGTGGATGTCCAGCCCAGCTGTTGGAAACCACTACCCGCCGCGGTGGCTCAGTGGCTTAGGCGTTGCGCTGCTGAGCACGAGGTCGCGGGTTCGATTCCCGGCCGCGGCGGCCGCTTTTCTGATGGAGGCGAAAAGCAAAAACGCCCGTGTGTACGAGATTTCGGCGCACGTTAAAGATCCCCAGGTGGTCAAAATTAATCCGGAGCCCTCCACTACGGCGCGCCTCATCGCCTGCGTTGCGTCGGCGCGTTAAACCCCGCAATCAATCAATTGTTGGAAACCACTACTCATGCTGATGGGGAAGGGTATGAAATGTTCCTCGTTGTCTCGGCGGCCTTTTTGCTTGCACTGGAATTCTCTGGCGGCAAATGCTGGGTCCTGACGCATGTGAGCCGCGGGATCCTGCCTTGCCTGACGCATGCGCTAGCCCTCGAATAACGTCAACCCCCTCCCTTTTCGAGAGTGGCTGCCAACCTAATCTTCACCAGAACACATGTCCGGGGGGGGGGGGGGGGGGGGGCGTGTTCCCATTGTTCACCGGCCCCTTATCATCCATCATGCGGTTTCTATGATTGTTTTGTGGTTTTTTCTTCACACCCATACTCAGCTCTATGCTGAATGCCTGATTAGCCTGACGCCTCCGCTCGGCGGCTTGGGCGAGGACTGCTGCGTCCTGCCTGGGGTTTTTGTTTACGACACATAACTTTCAGACCAACGAAAGGCTAACAGCTTCGCTGTAAAATATAGCACTGCTGGGCACGGAGGGGCAAGGGCACCCGTGAACAGCGTTGTGGCTGCTGTGGATCAATAGCGGCGCTTGTTCGGCATCCAAGAGGCAGAGTGCGCTTTTTCACGTTATATAGTTGTAAAATGGAGCGTGAGTACCGTTCTAGCCGACTAGTAACCCTCGCTGAGAACACGAGGCGAGTAAGTTGGGGCTGGTTCTGTGATACTCGCAAAAGCGAAGAGACCGTGTTCCGGTAAAGTTACAATTGCGTAAATCCGATTCCACGCAATATATGTTTGTGTGCGTGTGCGCGCGTGTGCGTGTGTTTGTGCGTGTGTCGCTTGCTGTTTGCGTGCATGCATGTGCGCGTGCGTGTGTGTGTTCGTCTACGTCTGATGGAGTATATGTGACGGAACGCTTCATCGTTCTTCTCCAATCCACGTGATACCTTATTGCAATATGTATCTTGTTTAGTACGAGAGACTCAGGCTCAAAGTGACATGAGATGCTCCTCTAAAAATACACAAATAAAATAAAAAGCAGTTTTCGTCAGTGCATCTCGCATACGGGAAACCAACGACGAGTTTTCCAATTTTCGCTGAATTCATTCGATACTCATATCGCAACGCTTCGATGAGTGACCAAGACTTTGAACAGAAGCTGTCGTGGTGATTTAGTTTTATTATATATTATTATTTTTTACGAACTTTAAATTACAGAAGGGAAAGGATTTTTCCTATACCTTGCTACTTTTGCCGCAACTTATGTGAATAAACCCCGTAAGGGCGCTATTGTTCCCAAGATAACGCGTAGGCACCCCTAGAGAGGACAACTTTTCTTCCGCAGCTCAGCCTGCTCGGCACGTTTTTTCAACTTTCCGAAAAGACATTTTCTTTCACATTGGCCTTCAGTACCAAATGCTAATCTTCCCGGAAGACGAGAGACCTTTTCCTGAAGAATAACCGCCACGGCGGTTCAATCTTTGGGCCCTTTTTGGATTTTTGTTATGTGAAGCCAAGCCCACCGTGCTATTATAACGTCGGGGAATAATTCCTGACGTTTCTATAAAAAGAGTCCGTCGTTGAGGAGTCTGCTTTCGACAAATCTCGTAGAACCCTGCGCAAGCAGTGACACTCCATAAGCTAGACAAGTAGACATTATGTGTACTTTTGTTTTTTTCTTGGTCCTCGTGGCCGGGTCATAACGACCGCACAGAAAGGAAGGAAGTACGTCTTTGGTACAGTTGATAGGGTCACCCAGGCTCATTTAGAGAATATTGGTTCCAGGGTACCACCGTACCCAGAGTGTGCTTTGTAACATCATGAATTAAGAATCAAAATGTTGACAATGCTGCAGGAGCAGGTAGTCGCCCCAAAACATATAATAAAACTATGCAACTGCCAGATGAACTAACGAACTTCATTTTTAACTTTCCTAACTTTTCCGGTTAGAGACCCTGCTGGGGTAAGATAAGTCAAATGAACGGCTGAACCAATGAAACAACTATATTTTTTTGGAGATCTCGAATTTACGTCACGGCAACTTGATCCGAGCACTGACAAGTAGATAAAAGATTTGCACATGTCAAACGAGGCAAAGCCTGCATCTACCTAAACCTTGAAACGGTGAGACATAACAACTAGAAATAGCGGTGTGCACCATGTTGCCTGGGCCACATTCATGGCAGCGCACGTGGGCGGCAGCACCAGGTGGAAATTTCTTTTCTTTTTGATCGAAGACAGATACATGGCCGAGTCTGTGAGGTTTAAACTACCCTAACGTGGTTGATGGCGCCTCAAAAGTTTGTTTTACTGGGCAACTAATTAGGGTTGCGCTCGTACTCCTCACAAGTTCAAGCACGTCATAATTCTTAAAACGATTACATGACAGTAGTGAAATGCTCAGAGCCTTGAGAAATTGCTACCACATAGTGCATCGCTATTGCATACACGTCGTTATAATAAAATGATTTGTTGGCGCTGATTGTCATGCATTCACGCATATAACTTCGCTTGATCATACACAGAATTTCAAGTGAGAATTACGGTAAAATGCTGGATTTCGAGACCACTTCCGCTCTCTCAAGGCCGCCCCTTGTCGTGTTCGGATCTGGCACGGATGTGTCATCGCCATTGCTACCAATCACAGTTAAGTATGCATACGTTTCGACTTCATACTTAACAGTGAAATCTCGTCCTACCTCGGAAGCTCTGAAGACGATCGAGAAGTTTCCTTATTTAACGGCCTTCCGTGCAGTCTACGTATTCTGCATTTTTTTCTTCACTTGTCTCCCGTCTCTCTGTTGGCTTCATAGCAACCTATTGTGCAATCCGGTAGGCCGCACTCCTGGTTTCTTAAACGGGGTCAAGAAAATTAGCGCATGTGTCTTGAGTTTGAGTTTGACTTTGAGTTTGTTTATTTTGTTGAAATGGTACATAAAAATAGGCAAGAAAGCGTTGGGCCAATAGCCGAAGTTGGTGGAGGTCTATATACAAATGCGTGGGCAGCAAAAAATGTCAACACAAGTCTTACGTGAGTAAATTTGAAACGATTAAATGCCCATCGGCACATAAGTACAGATACACATACGTACACATACTTACATTTTACACACACATGTATACAAAATTCATACATCTGCGGAATCAAACATATGCATAAATTTACCCATGTACAACCTCCCAGATTTTTAATAATATAACGGGAGCGACGACCGATCGGCATGTCAGCGCCTTATCACCGTGTTTAGCAGCGAAATAGGCGCGAGCACACACGCGCGCATAGGGCTATCTGCTGTAAGAGTGTCGCCTGCTACGCTGTTTCCTTTGGAGTGGTATACCCCCTGCCACTGCGTCTGAATAACTTTGTTTACGAGAAACCGTGGTTATGAGAAGCGCAAGCGCATATAAAATGCGCGTTTGATTTTTCTTTCGAGTCACTTGCCCCGCGCAGCGTGAGGAATGTCACTGAAAAGATAAATAAGAGTAGAAAAGAACCGGTTTTATGGTCGGAATGGCCTTAGGCCGCTGTGCGATATAACAAGATAAATAAAAAAATCTGATAAAAATAAAAACTTGTGCTACACGGTGTTTAGCTACCTTTGGTGGTAGCGAAACGACCTTGCAAGATAACAAAAACAGGGTCTGGGTTGCCCTGAGGGGAACAGAAGAGCAGACGACGCTCCCACAACAGATAGTTCTATGCGCGTGCGCGTACTCTCGCCTGTTTTGCCGGAGGAAGGAAGGATATAGAGGGAAGGCACGAAAGTTAACCTGGCTAGAGCCTAGTTTGCTATCCTGCGTGTGGGAAAGGGAAAATGGGCAAAAAAGATAAAGGAAAGAATGAAGAAAAGTTGCCGCAGACACGTATGCCCAGCCCTGAAGCACTGTCACTGATTGACACTGGAGGCTTTCATTGATTTGATTGTAGGGTTTTAACGCGCCGACGCAACGCAGGCGATGAGGCGCGCCGTAGTGGAGGGCTCCGGATTAATTTTGGCCACCTGTGGATCTTTAACGTGCGCCGAAATCTCGCACACGGGCGTTTTTGCTTTTCGCCTCCATCAGAAAAGCGGCCGCCGCGGCCGGGAATCGAACCCGCGACCTCGTTCTCAGCAGCGCAACGCCTTAGCCACTGAGCCACCAAGGCGGGTCGACTTTCACGGGCTTGTGCAAGGCTTCTGTTCCGAAAGTTCCATTCAGTTCTGGTTAGTTGTGCACAGTGTTGTGCTATTTCTATTTGGTGTTCAACTTTGAGCCAATGTATGCGTCAATACTGACATGAAATTATCTCATATTTGTTGCGCGTCTGATTTCCATGATACAGACATGCAAAAAAGAAACGAACCTTGTTTTCCGAGCTCACGCTAGCATAAAGTTAAACGTAAGCCACGTAAGGGCGTAGGGCATTACCCTTCCCGTGAACGTATAACGAAGTTGTTAGGATTACGACAGTCAATAAAACCCTCAATGGTGAAACCAGCTCATCGACAAGAGCCACCGAGCATAAGCTTAATTTATTCGAGCGGAAAGCAACTCACGTGAGCTGCAAAGATAGCCGGTTGTTGTAATAAACCTAAGGAAAAAAAACTCGCAAATCCGTAGGAAAGGCACAACGAACAGACGGAGGGTTAGTAGCGTCCACCTGTTCCGGGGACTTCGTTATCGACTGAACTGCGGAGATATCCTGCACGTGGGTGCCTCCACAGCGAACAAGAACTTCGGTTGAGCTCTCCGTCATACAACACCGGCGCCGAAGTTTTTCACGAAAGAGAGCAGTCGATGCGTTGGGGATGGCTTGCCGCGGTGATCGTATTATTACCGGGCGGCCGCTTCCTCTGCCATGCTTCCCCTCAGATTAAGACAGGTGCATGCAAGCAGACTCAGGCGGAGAGTTCCCCGACTGCGCTGCAGGCAACGTACACATTGCGTGAGGGCTAGATGACGACCTCTGGTGTCCCCTGGCCTAGAGTGTTTAAATGACGCGCAATTAGATGCGACAAGGATAGACCAAGCCTATCGAACCTTCATTAGACTGGCATTTGGCCGATAGTATAATGTTTGTAGCCAGACGTAATTTTTGGTTGTGTTTTTATTTTTTCTTCGAAATCACGTCGCCACGGATGGTGTACGCGTATTGACCGGAAACAACGGTTGGCGCGTTCTGCGTAGGAGTGCCTTTTAAGACAGATGAATTCCAGATTGCCGCATTATTATGACGAGGTTAATCGAACATCTGTGGCGCCGCTTTTGCAACACTGAGTAATCTTTTCGCGGATGAGGGCAACGTCGCAGAAAGGGCAGTTTACCCTCTTTTGGGATTTTACATAGAATGTATGTGCCTGTACGTGCGCCTCCACAAGAAAACTAACATATCATACCGTCCCGTTCAAGCAGCAGCAAGCTCATTTCATGGGTAAAATACAAAATCACAAGAACATCTTACGGTGGTATTTGAACCCAGAACTGAGCAATGGCCTCTAGAATAAATTTGTGGCTTAGCTACGACAGAAACGCCACTGAGTGCAAACAGTTCACGGTAATTGGTGCTATAGGTTATACGACGTCACGTAGCACCTACACTTGAGAAATCACGTCCTAACTCTCATATTAGAGCGCATCCACAAAAGGTAGGAAATGAATCACAGGGAAAGCAGGATATATTGGAAGGCAGAGAAACGTTATATGACGCCTCTGAAACACTGAAGCTTCGGGGAGGCCCAGTCCTATATCTTGCAAAGCAGGGACAGAGGAGCAACTGGCGTTTCTTCTTCCCCATTATGGAGGGCTGCGGTTACTCCTCCCAATTTGTGTACAAACATATTCGTAGCATAGATACCAGAACTCCCTGCTGGTTCCTTGTTATTTTTGGGTTACGGCAACTGAATGATTTTTTACAACAGTTACATGTGATAGGACCTCCAACGGTTTTCCCTATTACATCCTTAACAGGTGTAAACACGAGGAATGTGTTGTCGAGAACCCATATGGAGCGAGAGAGCCAGTCATCACGAGCAACGCGCATTATTTTTTTTTTAGGCGTAAGCAATCTTTGGCGAATACCCAACAGCCCCAACCATGCGACTCCTTCCATCTGCATAAACATGCATAAACGACAAGATTAACATATGTAATCCGTATAATAATGTAAACGAGATGATTGGTCGTAGGATATTTTACGAATAAAGAAGTTTGATTTTTTAACAATTAAAATACAAAGAAATCACCGCCCTGGGACTCTCCACTCCTATCCTGCACTACACCCCCAAACCTACACGTCCATCCTCCCCCGCTACAGGTTTCCCCACTAACTTTCCTTCCTCCCCAACTCTCCCCTTCCACGGTGGAAGCTCATAGCGGCTCCCGACTGCCAACTCACCCTACTACCAGCACCCTCGACTTCAGAGAATCTCAGCAACCACGAACACCTACGACTACCCTCGCTGCCGCGATACCCCATCTCGTATTGCTTTGTCCCTCCGACACCCCACCTCCTATTCTCTCCTCCCTCGAGCAGTGGGAGAGCTTGCTGCCCAGCAGCGTGATTGAAGACCAGTAGTTCTAGATCCTTCCCAATCCCTCCATTTCAATAAACATTTTCACCACCTTCACGGCCCTCACCTGACGAAATCAAAAATATCAATCTTGGTGACGATGTTTGGATTTTAATGGTGCAAGGCCGACTGGGGGCCAAGAGCGCCAAAGCATCTTACACATGCACTCCCAAGATGCAGACAAAAAAAAACCCGAAAACAGAAACCCAACCACGATAAAAATGTACGGGTGTGCACCAACCGTATAACGCCCTGCATTTTTGCAAGAAAATACATCATTGTCGAAGTGAACGCATGTAATTGTTACAAGTGCAAATAGAGGGGACAGGGAAAAGGACAAATGCTCGAAATAAGGAATCCAATGTAGGAATACTTAAACATTATTCCCAGCCCAGTTTGGTTGTAAGCCCGCTGAGATGTCTCCAATCGTACAGTCGAGTACGTATTTTGCTGAAGGTGTTGCCGTGAAAGTCTCAACGGTTCATTGTGACTGCAGCTCTGATGCAACGAGTCGGTCGGTGGATTCTGATCGGTATTGTGCCTGTCTCGTGTTTGCGTTTTAGCGGTTTCCGATTCTGGCGAGCACATTTTCCTGGTGGGAATCAAATCAGAATATGGCTCGGCTGCTTTCAAACCAGGCCTCGATGGCTGCTCCCTGTGACGAGAAAGGGTCGTCAAGGGTGGTTTATACCTTCCACTCCCAGCAACAAGGAAGGACTCCTATGAGCGCTTAGGTGCACCCTCCTGGACTATTTCTACGAACGGAGCTAGCTGGCTTCCAGGAAGGTCCTGTAGGGATTCATCCTTCATGAAGTCGGGAACCAAGATGCACTCAACCCCAAACTGCGGAGGTTCTAGCCATTTTTTCCCGTCCTTAACCTCATGTTTTTTGTCTTCCCGTTGAACGGAAGCAGCCGAGTCGTCCTTGTCTGTGGAACGCGTATCCTCGCGGTCTTCACCCTTGCCTTTGTTGAGACACTCAACGCTACCTCGGTGTTAGGTCCCACCTGCATGTTCGTGTGTTCAGCCTTTTGGTATGAAGAATCCTGCGCTGCGACGACGGCTTGTTCCTGTACGGACACTTCAGGGGTGCTAGTGGACGAAATGCTCAGGGTATTGGGCTCTATCGTATTCTCGCGTTCTCGTAGAGGCAAAAAGCGCACCCGTGTGTCACACGTCGCGTCGGACTGAACAGGTTCTTGAACTGCCATCCTGGAGCAGTTCTGCGGGCGAGATCTTGGGCTCCCGTTATTAGGAGTCGAGGTTGCAGACGTCACGATGTGCTGGAAGCGGCAAAATGGGTTCTCGGTAGGGTTTCCCCATGTGATGGGCGTGAACGTCAAATCCTCTGGCCGCTGCATGTCGGACAAGTCGGTGTGATCCCGGGACGTCGCCCGGAAATGGTTCCCAAGCCTCTGCAGTTGAGGCGACGCACTCTTAGCCGTGCTAACCTGCAGCGTTGGTGGGTCAACTTGTAAGGTTGATGTATGTAAGCCGACGGGAGAGGGGTCACCTGTACGGGTTGCCGTGCGAACACCGTTGGACATAATGGTCAAATGTCGAAAGGAACTTGGTTGGACGGACGTGCCGCTGGTGGCGACGGTCATGCCGGACGACTTTGTGACCTTCAAAGCATCGCGCAGCCACATGAGGGTGCGGCATATATCTCCTCGGCACGCCAGCGCGTCGAAGTAGTCCTGGTCCAGTTTGTCATGTTCAAGCAGTTCTTAAATTCTCCTTTCGATGCCCTACATTGTGGCATCTTTGCTCTCAAGCAGATCAATGGTCGCTTGCAAGTCGTGCGGAGATGGAGACGGGGCTTCAAGAAGCTCATTCACTGCCTTGAGCAGTCTTTCAGTAGCTACGCGAAGGATGCGTTGCTGCCAGCGCAGCTTATCCATACGACACTTACTGTCGGTCGTCACTGGACGGTCTGGGCCAGCCATGCCGACCTCCCGCTGAGGGCGAGGCTGATCAGCGGAAACAACAGTCAAAGGAGCGTGGATCTAGGAGCCTCCAGCAGGAGGGGACGTCGGTGGTCTCCTTCGTCGGGTGCGGTCATCCTCCCGGGTTTAACGGCACCAGAATATTAGCGGAAGAACGACACAGTCGAGACCGGGGCCATGGCTGCCCTTAGCGGGGACGATAACTTTACTCGCAAGGTCTACACGATGACGATGACAATGGTAATGACTGGTTCATACCCGAGATTCAACACCCTGTCATTTGTTGCAGCCAGAGTTATTGATAAAACAAACGTATCAGAAAGTAAATTTCAGAACGCCTTAAGAATGTGGAGGCGAGCAGGGGTTCGTGAGCTTCATTACAAGCTTGTTCCACTCAAGATGAAGATCAAGGCGCACCTCTTATGAAGAAAAAGAAGTAGCAAATTTTTGCAAGCCGGCTGTTGCTACTGCGGTCTGGGAGACGACGTCAGTGCCAGCCGCGCGGCTTTTGGCCATCCGAGACCCAGCAAGCGTGTGGGCGAGTAGGAGACGCCAAAAAAACCTGTCGTCTTCATCGTTGGGAAGAAAGAAAATTGCATGGCGTATGCAAGCCGTGGTGGGGCATGGAGGTGGGCGTCATGTTTAAGATTTCGACAAACCCCCGTGGAAGCAGCAGGTGCAGTTCTTCGGTTCTAAAGATCTGTGCAAGATACAAATGGGAGGTGCGCCGCTGACACGAGGACGGGATTACACACCGCATCTCTCTCTGGAAGATTGAGATTATGACTTGGCTGCCCATTCAGCCTGGGAAAAACACTGTTCTCAAGAGGGACGCTACTGAATGGTATCTTTTATTTGCCTGTCCTGAGCAGTTCGTGGGCAGAATAGAAGTGCCCTTGCAATAACCGTTCTGTGGGCCAACGAAAATACCGACCTGCTCTGGAGCAGTCTTGAGCAGTCCGAAATGACAAATCGATTGCACCAGAAGTGTCCTTTTATTGCACTGCTTGCTCAGCCACCGCTGTCTTCCAGGAGGAGAGAAGTAACGTTTCCGCTTTTCGTTACGGTGGGAGTGGGATGAACCACCATTGTATGGGATGAGAAATCGGACATGGGCCTCCCCGCCATGCTGCTGCTCTCTACTAACTCCTCCTAATCATCTTTTTGTCCCTATGTTGGCCAGGACTTGATTTATGGCGTCCTAGTTAGTCAGGGACTAACTACCAGAATTTATCTTGGCGTACGTCGCGTTCATCGACCTACAGAAAGTCAGCTGCGTTACGTGCTCAAAAGAAATTTGTAGAGTAGTTGTACTGCGAGATATTCAGCCAGCTCTCCCACTAGTGTGAGTAAGGGGAAAGTGCAGGGGCTGGGTAATATAACAGGTGGTATGGAGATCCCGTACATCGCAGACAGGGCCGGGCATTTGTAAGGAGGACAGGGATATTGTATAATGTACTGCTCACACTTCTTTTCTGAAAGGGGGAGGGGGTACTGAACATTTCTAGAGCGCGCACGCGCGCATTTGCACTCACATATATTCACACTTACATGCACAAGCGCGCACTTACAGGCGCTCACGCACTCACACATCCACACGCACGCACGCACGCACACGTGCACACGCATTCACACAAACTCTGTTTATTCGTAGTAAGATCCATGTTCCGCCGCCCGGTGTCGAGAGCCAACCAGTCGTCTGGTATTCGACCGTAACCCCGACCTCTGCTTTCGAGATTTCATCCCTCCATCGCTGTACCTATTGCCACCACCATTCACTCTTTCAGCACAGCCTTCTAGTTTCTGAAGCCCGCCAATACCGATTACGGAACACACAAAGCACCTTAAGTGCAACCTCTCCCTCCCCGCCCCTTCTCGGTCTCTCGTGATCGCATTCTGCTCCTTTTGCCGTGGCTGCAATCCCGAAGACACATGGACCAGCACTTCAATTAACGTGAACGTGTAATCAGAGACGACGAGAAAGCCGACCGGGGGATAAGGGCTGGTCCACTTCCGGATAGGAGAGATTCCAGCCATGCCACGTTGTATCGGCTCTCTCGTCCAAGTGAGGGTCCCAAGCAGTGTATGACGTGGACGACCTGCGATGTGTGTCGAATTAATGCGTGCTAGACGGTGAAGCTATGGATGAAAAAAGGAAGAGGTAACAAGGTGGTCTCAAGAAAACGCGAGTTTCTTTTAAGAGCACCTCTCATGCAGAAAGCTCTGCCATTGTATTCCAACCAGACCCTGAACCGGGCTTTAAGCGGAACAGGGTGTGGCCAGTTTTCTTTAGCGAAACGACTAGGTTGCGCCAATTTGGCCGGCGAGAAGGAAGGCAGGGAGATTTCTAAAGGACATTTCTAAACGTCTTGACTGCAATGCTTTATCTGTTCAAAAGAGCGCTTACGAGGATTTTGTTTCTCCAGTGTCTACCATGCCCTCGCTAATTTAGTATCTCACTTCAAGGAAGCACACATCTGTTTTGTTTTTCTCCTTCACGTAATCTCTCGAACAGAAGCCCAACTTCTTACGCACCTCCCCTCGTGGCCTTTCTTATGGCTGCGAGGGTGGTAAAACACTACATGCTTATTCTTGTCCCGGAAGCTTTCAGTAAGACCCTGGCTTACTTTTTTCTGTAATTTGAATATTGCAGCCGCTGAGCCCGGTTTCAGTTCCTCCTGCTTTTTCGCTCACAATCGTGGGGCCCATTTCATTAATTATTCCTTTCCCGCCATTTTTCTCGCGTACATAGGGGTGGTTTACTACTTTAGGTTGGTTTAGGAGAAAGTTCTGCACCGTAACGGAAGTTCCGGGGCTGCAGTGACTTGGAAACAGAGTGTCGCATTCGTCAGAGGGATGGATGCAGTTTTGCCGCCACCGGTATTTTCACGGTAGTAGCTTCTGATGCTAGAACCACGCCTTTGACGTCGTTCTCGAAAGTAGGTCCCTCGACATACCACGACCACAGTAATGCGCGGGAAGTCAAGTAATTTCGCCCACTGTTTCGGGACGCGGTTTCCACACAGATCGATGGTTAAACACTATAGGCATTGGAAAGGTATCCTGCAAAGTGATCCTGAAAGTGATCCTGGATAATTCCGCGAGAGACGGAGGATGCATGTAGAGTCGTATCTGTTTTTCTTCCGGCATTTTCGTCAGTTATGCGCTGGAACGTTACTATGGCGAAAGTGCACTCGGTTTCACTGCAAAGCGTGTACATTGCGAAAAGAGGGGTTAGTTCAGCGGCGTATATCATTCGTGATGCCCAGGTTTCCTGGGCAGCACGCCTGGATCATGTGGTGTCCTCCACCGAATCCGAGTGCATTGCCATCGCGGCTGCTTTGAGAAAACTTAAGTCGTATAAGCCGCAGGAAGTTGTAATTTTGACTGACTCAAAAGCAGCACTACAACTTTTGCAGCCTGGGATCCCCACGAAAAAGGTCTGCCAGCGTTCCTTACGACTTGTGCAAGAACTTAGCAGCAAGGGTTTCAATGTGCGGTTTCAATGGATTCCATCCCATGTTGGCTTCAAGGGCAATGAGACCGCTGATCAGATTGCACGGAGTGCGCTGAAATTTGCACCAACAGTTAAAGTTTCCCCCAATCACTGGAACGACTTCAGGCGAACAGTGGCCGAACATTTCAAGTCTGGAAAATCCCTATCACCAGCCTTGCGTCACAAAGGGGCTTACAAGATCGGAAGCAACATTGCTGTACCGCATCCGAACGGGCTCAGCGAAGACCACAGCATGGCTATTCAAGTTGGGCCTCGCGCGATCGTCTCTGTGTTCTAAATGTGCAGTGATAGGAGATGTACACCACTACGTAATGTGTTGCCCAGAGCATGATGTCGAGCGGACTGCAAGGCTCTCAGCGATTCAAAAGCTGGCAGCCCCACACAGCACTCTGGACCACATCGTCTTTCCAAGGGGACATTGGATGCTGCGAAGAGACGTGTCACGCCTTCTCGTGAAGGAGACGGAGCTGGCAAACTTGTGGTAAAAGGACACTAGCTTTGGCTAATTAGGAGGAGCTTGGGCGGAGAAATTGCCGGCATATCCAGCCAGGCTAACGCCGCCTGATCCCACAACAACAACCACCACCACCACCACCACGAAAAGCAATGCTTACATGTGACGCGCTGTTTCCGGCAACTCCATTTTTTAGATATTGAGGGCCTTGAGCGACGCAAAGTAAAAAAATTTATGCCTAAAATGCATTTCAAACGGAAAAGTACACCAAAGTGCACACAAATTTTACGTCGACAACAGGCAGAAAAAATACTAAAACTATTTAAAAGGTCACATTCGTGGTCCATTTGGCGCTCCCAGCGACACTGATAAGCTTGTACGTGGTAAGCAAAGTACGCCATGTATTCCTACACACATCCACAAACCGCGTCCCATTCCGTCAGAAAACTCGGCAGACAGACCTGAGATTTGTTACATGTAGGAATGCGAAAGCCTCAAAGTCCCGTGAGCGAAATGGTTTCGGGTAATCTTCCTACCTATCTCCCTTGTACGGGAGACATGTTTACGGGAGGCATGTGTTTGAATTTGCTATTACGTGCATGGGAAGCTAGCTATTCGGGGCTATGACTGCTGTGTCGCGGATATTTTCCATGTTTTAGCGCGAGGACTTCCTGCATGGCACATATAGACCGGTAGCTGCTGTATCTCCGAAGCCAACCTAAACGAATGAAGCCAGTTTAACCACAGGCTATACCGAGGAAAGCGGCCGCTGAACATCGTTCAGTCGGTCACCAGCCGAAATCGGTGGGCACCTGCCACCGTGCCACTTCCCACTGCTCCACGTGTCTCTTCGCATGCTCAGACGTCCAGTAGCAAGAGAGGCGGGCGCTCCTTTTCTTTGTGTTTTATTCCTGAAGTGCGTAGCGTGCTCAATAACGCATTTATATGACGATGTTTCTCTAACAATAACGCCGAACCACATTTTCTCGTAATGGGATACAATAAACTTTCGACTTAGTCAAAATGTAATGAAGGGGTCCTGAAATACCCTCGACCGATGCATGGATGTACATATAACCAAATCAAGCAATTTATTAGCAACAATCACCTGCAAAAATTTTGTTAAAGGGATGGGTATTACATGAGAAATTTTAGATCAAAAATTGGCTGCGTAACTGCTCCTTTTGTTGCAAATGTCGTCGTAAGACGACAGTATTTGGCGACATTTGCAAGTAAATTCCTCAATTCACTTTCCCGCTCAACTCTCATGCTGTTCCTCTTCTGTTGCACTTCTCCCGAGGTAAACACGCTAAAGGTTTGCTCAAGTGAATTTACATTTACCGCGTTCCACTGCTCCGGGTCGGGTGCCTCGATGCCAGCGCTGCAGTACGGCGGAGACGCGCGTGAATCGAAGCGCCCTACTTCAACGTTTGTAGAACCACGTTGCTCTAGTCCACGTGCGCTCTAAGGAGTGCGAGGAACCTATCTGCGTTCCAAGGAGTACGTAGAACCTACCTAGTGGAACCTTTGGTAACTGTTGCCGCTTGATTTCTTAAAATGCCCCCAGAAGCAATAGTGGAGCGGGCGACAGCAGGCGACGGAGTGATTTTTTAAAGACGATAGCCTTTCTTGGGCTCCTTAAACCCAGAAATTTTGGTCTGTCTGTATGTCTGTCTGTATGTCTGTCTGTCTGTCTGTCCTTCTGTCTGTCTGTGACTCGATTCAGCCACCCGGCCAAAGTAAAACAATGCCTGCGCAATAGTCTTATATAGTCACAGCTAAATCTACCCGTCTAAGTCCTGTGTATTGTTCATACTTGTCAACATTGTTGAAGGAGAACAAGACACTACGCAAATATAAGACAACAAATTAATACAGAAGTGATATTTGCAGTGTTCCTTTATAAAAAAATCGTACATGCTTGACTTTTGCGAAATTAAATACTTCATCAACTGCAGAAAAAAAATTCACCCCGCCATCGCCTGCTGTCGCCCGCGCCACTATAGTTTCTGGCGCCATTTTAAGAAATCAACCGGCAACAGTTGCGCAAGGTTCCACTTGATAGGTTCCACTTTCTGCTTGGAACGCACGTGGAGTAGGAAAACGCGGTTCTATAAACGTTGAAGTAGGGCGCCTTGATTCACGCGCGTGTTCGCCGTACGGCAGCGTTGGCATCGCGACACCCGGTTTGGAGCAGTGGAACGCGAGAAATTTCAAATGATTTAAGCAAACCTTTGGCGTCTTTACCTTGGGAGTAGCGCGACGCAAGAGGAACTACATGAGAGGTGAGCGGTAAAGCGAAGGGAGGCATTTACTTTGCAAAAGTCGGTAAAGACTATCGTCTTTTGACGACATTTGCAACGAAAGGAGCAGATACCCGGCCAGTTTTTTTTCTGCAGTGGATGCAGTATTTTATTTCGCAAAAATCAAGCATCCGTGAATTTTTTTTATAAAGCAATACTGGAAATATCACTTATTTATTGATTTTCTGTCTTATATTTGCGTAATGTCTTGTTCTTGTTCAACGATGTTGACAAGTATGAACGATAAAACTGGACTTGACGTTTAGATTTCGCTGTGAGTATATAAGACTATTGGGCAGATTTTGTTTCACTTTGGCCGGGGACAAACATACATACAAACAGACCAGAATTTCTGGGTTTAAGTAGCCCAAGAAAGAAGTCTTAGAACTGCAACGCTGTCGCCGCGCCGCGTTTTCTGCTCTTCTTAACGTTCTCCAGCTGTTGACGGCGCGCGAGCGTTCTTTCCCATGATGCTTCGCTCCTCAGCGATGCTCCAGGCTCCAGACATTTCCCGTTCTGCACTTCGCTGAATACACAACTGCACGTTGCGGTGGCTGCTATCGGGAGCACGTCAAAACTACAGTTTGAAGCCGTGGAGAACTCGTGAGAACAAATACAGCGGTGAGGAAGGCTTTATCAGCCGCACGGGTAGGATCGTACGTGTCTTGTTCTTTTTCACGCAGCACGCGCACTATTTATCCGAAAATCGGCGTCTCACATACCATCTTGCCAGTGCGGGGATCGTTTTGATGTGTCACGGTAATTACAGCCGCGGCATGTCGAAATGACATTTGAAAGCGCCAGAAAAGCCATGAACGAAACACGTAGGTTCGGATCGATTTATCAGTCGCAATGAGA
Source organism: Haemaphysalis longicornis (assembly GCF_048455015.1). Classification (NCBI taxonomy): domain Eukaryota; kingdom Metazoa; phylum Arthropoda; class Arachnida; order Ixodida; family Ixodidae; genus Haemaphysalis; species Haemaphysalis longicornis. The sequence goes on from NW_027526295.1 coordinate 204,424,004, forward strand.
GGCCTTCTTGCTGAGGCACAGAGCAAACCAGCGGCGCACTCAAGCAGGGCGCACGCGTGTTTTGACAAGCTGCACCCATGTCCTGTAACAAATATCGGGGTAACAGAATAAACAAAATAGTGCCCTTTCACTATGTGAAGACGGATGACCTGCAAAGCTGGACGCCCTCCAAGGAGTGCACGAAGCAAAACACGTTTGTTTGTAATTTGTAATTTGTTTGTAATGCTTCCTAGGCAATTACCTAAGTGAAATTTGGAAAGACCCGAGCTTTATTGTAGCGGACAAACATAGAGCTGTCGCTTTCCCTTCGGCGTCGGACGCATCTTACTTTTATTTATTTATTTATTTATTTATTTATTTATTTATTTATTTATTTATTTATTTATTTATTTATTTATTTATTCATTTATTTATTTATTCATTTATTTATTTATTTATTTGGTACCCTAAGGGACAAGTGGGTATTAGAAAGGGGGAGAATGAGTTGAAAGCTGACGAAACATACAATATTGCAATATTGGGCAACACACCAACCCAATCCCCTCTAGCACGAAGGACACCGGACCGATCGCATTGGGCTGTTTGACGGCCACCTGTAAACCTCACGCCAACACAACGGACATGTCATCAGTAAGGGCGTGAAGCCTCTAGCTGCGCGTGCCCCCTCCCCCCCCCCCCCCCCCCCCTTCCCTCCACTCCCCACCCGTGCACGCATAAACCGGCAACCGGTAATGAGCGGGTGCTTAGAAGTGGAAGACACTGTCGAACTTGTCGCTCTGAAAGCCCTTTAAGCCAAGCAAGTGATATTGGCCCACGTCGGCGTTCCAAGCGGGCCAGTTGCTCTTCATCCGGGAGGGATTCACAGTTACTCAACCAGCTAAAACTTGAGGAGGCAACGGCAGTAGCAGCGGCTTTCCTTCGTTCTCGCGCCCATTTACACTTCTGTTCAGGCTGACGGTTCTTCAGTTTCCGCTCTTTTTCCTCCAAGCGAACGGCGTGCGTCGGTTCCACATCAAATTAACTCCTCCAAGGCCTTGGACTTTATTCCAGCGGACGCACACTTGGGTGTACCTTTCGCTACCCAGTCGTAGGCATTTTATTCTCTGTGCAACACACCAGCCCAGACCCAAACCGCTTGATTGCGGAGGACAGCTGACAGGACGGCGGCTTTCGGCCGTTTTTGCACCCATTCGTGCTGCTGTTGATTCTCCACAATTATCTGATAACGGCGATACGGCCGGTGTCAGACGAATGCGCAACTTGTGAAAGAGGCATCGGTGGTGGCGAGGGGGATAACCGTTGTGAAAGAGGTGTCGGTGGTGGCGAGGAGGAGCTTCGGAGCGGCGCCTGGAGAATCGGCTTCACCGGAATGAAAGCTAGCAGGGGAGGGGGAGAGACATATGCTGCTTCGCAATAAAAAAGTTGGCCGCGTATCTGCTCCTTTCGTTGCAAATGTCGTTAAAAGACGATAGTCTTTATCGAGCTTTGCCAAGTAAATGCCTCCCATGGCTTTCCCGCTCACCTCTCATGTTGTTCCTCTTGCGTCGCGCTCCTCCCAAGATAAAGACGCCAAAGGTTTGCTTAAATCGTTTTAAATTTACCGCGTTCTACTACTCCAAGCCGGGTGTCTCGATGCGAACGCTGCCGTACGGCGGAGACGCGCGTGAATCGAGGCGCCATACTTCAGCGTTTCTATACGCCTCGAGCTTCGCGACCGCTGCGCCGCCTGCCGCCGCTTCTCCGCGGCGTTGACGGGATTTGCGCTGCGTGGCTGATAGGGCCGCGTGCAGTGTTTTGGTTCTGCTTCGCTTTTTTTCGCCTTTCCGCGCCCTAAAAAACTTGGTATGGTGACGTCTATAGGCGAAGAGTACGTTTAGGTCACTTAAAATGCAGCTGCATCTTCGTAGAGTACGCGATCGCCTGCAAGTGATACCCGGGGACGCGGTTCTGCGCGCTTCGTCGCCGCTCTTCCGGGCGTCGGCGACGGCCGCAACATATCACCCATGTCATCTCCAAAACATCAGGCACAATTGAATTATACTGTCGCCTCGACCTGATACTGGCACAATGAGAGGTTGGCTTCATTTTGCAGCGTGGACAACGAATGCGGCTTCGTTTCGAATGTATACGTCGCAGAAAAATATGTTTTGGGGATGTGATTACCCAATCCCACACAATAACTTATGCCTTATATAAGAATTATAAACCATGCGAAAATGTTAAGTATATTCCAAGCCTGTGCGTCGTTAAACATGTGCCCACAGACGCCATATAGCAAGAACCAAGGCAAGTTAATGAAACCGCAGAAAAATAAATGCTGTGCAAGTGTGGAATTAAGAAACATAATAGCTCTAACGGAAATGAAAGAAAAAAAACTGTGCAGCTTCTGACATGCTAAAGACGTTCGTCGAAACATAAGCTAGGTAGGGTTTATTAGACCAACTATACGCGAAATGCGCTGCTATTGCGCGACACATTGGTGGTGGGGGGGGGGGTGGGGGGGGGGGGGGAGGGTAGGGGACGCTGTGTACAAATGCGGAGCGGAATCAAGCAATGAATGTTTTAGTAATCGTTTCACTTTCACTTTCAATTTAGTTCACTTTCCTTTTGTTTTGCTACTTCAACGAAGAGCTGATCGTACGGCGGACGCATTTTTGGAAGTATACAGGGTAGGCTGTTCAACAAACGATGAAAGGTGTCGTTGTAAGAGTGTGGTATGTGATAAGGCCCTCTGATTTCAGTTTATGGTTTATTCTGCAGGCTCCCTGTGCCATATGACGATATTTCGAAGAAGCATTTAGTCGCGGACGCGGATTATATTCTAAGCCCGTCTCCGCGCAGCTCGCAGAGGATATATGTAGCAGATGAGTGCTTGCGGGCGCTCACCTCACAACAAGACGACTCTGTCGTGTGCTGATGCCTTGTCCATGGTACGTTTGTTAAATATTCCCGAAATTAACACAGACTGGCTTGTAAATGGTGGTGATCAATATCTGAGGTATAATATTGGCAAACGTAACTGGCGTGCTGTCAGGTATGAGTGCTCCGCTGATTATGTAAGCGAACAAAACCGATTTAAATCGTAGTGTATAGCCGTAGCATGAACATCTGAGGAACCGGTGGTTACGGAGACACGGCTAGTAAATTCAGGTCAGTGTAACTACAATCGGCTCCATCATACGCCGGTTCCGCGACGCTGGCCTGTGACACACACCTGGCGCTTATACAGACCGAATATACCACACTAAGATCGCGTCAGAAACATTTACACTCTCCTAAACACACCCTATTTGCGGACAGAGTGACTGCTCCACATAAACATGGATTTCAAGCGCCCTCAAATGGTAAAGCTCAGTCGTGAACGTGCCGCAAAAGCAGCGGCGGCACTGGGGAGCGGGGCGCGGACTCCCGCGGCTGCTTTCGAAACGGGCCGCTAGGGGGATTTCAGTGGCGCCCCTACAGGCCGCGCTCGAGGCGTATAACCACGTTGCCCTCTTCCACGTGCGTTCCAAGCAGAACGTGGAACCTATCTAGTGGTTCGCAACTGTTTCCGGTTGATTTTTTAAAATGGCGCCAGAAGCTATAGGGGCGCGGGCGACAGCAGGCGATGGCAGAGTGATTTGTTTTTCTGCAGTTGATGAAGTATTTATATTCGCAAAGATCAAGCACGTATGATTTTTTATAAAGGAACAACTCAAGTATCACTTCTGTATTAACTTGTCTTGTATTTGCGTAATGTCTTCTTCTTCTTCAATAATGTTGACAAATGGGAACACCACACCAAAATTAGACGGGCAGATTTAGCTGTGTCTATATAAGACCATTGCGCAAGCATGGTTTTACTTTGGACGGGTGGCTGAATCGTGTCACAGACAGACAGACGGACAGACAGGCAGACAGACCAAAATTTCTGGGTTTAAGTAGGCCAAGAAAGACTATCGTCTTTAAAAACGGACGCCATCCAATCCTGCGAAAGTGGATGTACCCCGCAGCTGTTGTAAACCACTACACATGCTTGTTGTCTTGGCGGGCCTGCCACTCGCACTCGGCTTCTGTGGCGGCAAATACTGTGTCCTGACGCATGCACTCATGGTCTTGGGCGAGGACTGGTGGTTCCTGCCTAGCCTGATGCATGCGCAAGCACTCGAATGACGTCAACACCCCTTCTTTTTCGAGAGCACCTGCAAGCTTAATCTTTACCAGCACACTTGAGGGGGGGAGGGGTTATGTTTCCCCGGGCCTTATCATCCATCATGCGATTTCGATGCTTGTTTCATGGTTTTTACTTTTTTACACGAATGCTGAGCTCTATTCTGCGAGCTTGATTAGCGTCTTGGGCGAGAACTGCTTGGTCGTGCCTCCATTTTTGTTTCCGACATGAAATTTTCTGACCAAGAAGAGGCTAACAGCTTCGCTGTAAAAGATAAATGTGGACGAACACGATGGAGTGTAAGCGTGCTGCAGGAAGAGGGTCCACCGCAACCCGCCAACGATGAGAAGACAGCGCTTTTCTTCGCAGAAAGGGCGGTAAAAATGCCATCCAATAGCAGGATCTCTGCTTCGTGATGCACAAGGGAGGATCGATGGCGTACTACATGATTTTAAATTATGATATCCAAATGCACGCAGGAAAGGGTTGGAAAGGCGCGACAAACTTTGAAATGAAAGTGTGATCTTGCCGCTGCACAAGAAAAAGTTGTACTTGCACGGATTGCGTTGGTCGCCCAACCTAACCACGGCACGGCACCAACACGCCTTTGGGGACCCCTTTAATAATTCGCTACCATAGAATCGTTTTGCAGAAAAAAAACATGCCAATAAAAGGCTGAAAATCTTCTAAAGGCCTGAAATTGCGCAGTACCTGAAGCACCCTGCCATGATATTTTTACGCTCTTCAGATTTTTTAATTAGGGGTGTGTGATCGGAGTTATTTCTCAGAAAAATGCGTTTTCCACTGTTACGAATCGGCCAGCGCCGCAGTACTTCCCCGCATCACTCCTCGGCTGTGCGGCGAAGCCACTCGTGCGCCTTCGAAAACAGGCGCAATCATGTCGGTGACAAGTGGCGACAAGCCGCGTCAGACGCTTCGCTTTGAGCGCATTTGCAAAACTTCGGCGGCTCCCTGCGAGGCTCGTCTCCACGCTCTTCAAGGACACAGAGACCCCGTCGATCGCAACGGAGTCCTCCTCTCTCCCCTCTCTCGGACTCAACGTGCGCGGAGGCTACCGACGACTAACGAACACTGGAAAGAGCGTTGCGTGTGTCTGTGACGTTTGCGCGTGTTCCCACTTGTTGGCGTTTTAACCGTTACCGATTTTGGGTATAAATAGAGCTGCCCAAGCGTTGTAAACCATTCTTGTTAGAGCAGCGAATCGATGTTGTCGCTCTGCTCGAGTCCTGTATTGTAACCTCGCCCGTCGGGGCATTGTTCTTTGGCTTCGGCTCACCTCTCGCTATGAAGTAAGCAGTTACGTTGGCCTTCAGCTCTGGACTTTCTTCCCGGCTGCGCCTCAGCCCGCGCGGTCGCAACACCACTAATTAGTTTATGATGACAATGTAAAGTAGTGCAGTGTTGACCGCCAACATTCTGATTGATAACTATTTATATTTTATCCGACAGAATCACATTTTATATTTTTGACTATTGAAGCTGGCTCACTGGCCGAGGCGTGTTTCTGCAGAGCCTGAGGAGCCGGGTTCGATCACAGCCGCGGCGGTCGTTTTTGTGATGGAAGCTAAGAATGAAAACGCTACTCTGGGGGGATTTCAACGCAGGTTAAAGGTTTTGAGGCGGTATAAATTAATTTACTCCTGCACTATGGCACGCCCTAAAGCACAGGGGTAGCTTGGGTGCGTGAAACCTCTCAAATATGACAACTTTTTACTTCATGTTTTTCGATATTGAGCCGTGTTTCGGGGAGCACCTTGCATTCAACGTCTGCAGATAAACCATTTTCATTGTGGAAAGGCGGAAACTACATACAACTTGCTAGAGTTCAACTGTGTACGAAATAATTTGTCAAATCCAATCTTGCCTTTCAGCAGCGCAAACAGATTTCTTCCCAAGATCATTGAAAGTACTGCCGCATTAACAAATTGTAGCTACGATGACACCTATAGGAAAGGAAAACAAACATTTCTTTAGGTGTCTGGTATTTGAGTGTAAATGTGGACCATAGGGCAGTAATCCCACTACGCAAATTTGCGGATATAGATGGTTCTTCCCGCGTCGCGTATTTCCAAACGCGCACGAGGTCGCGGTTTCGATTCCCGGCAGTGGAGGCCGCTTTTCTGATGAAGGCGAAAAGCAAAAATGCCCGTGTGTTCGAGATTTCAGCACATGTTAAAGATTCCCAGTTGGTCAAAATAAATCCGGAGTCCTCCACTACGGCGCGCCTCATCGCCTGCGTTGCGTCGGCGCGTTAAACCGGACAATCAATCAATCATTTCGAAACGCTTCGCTGCTCAGCGCCCCACCTGACTTGTGTCGTCGTCCGATACAGAAGGTTAATGAAACGTGGTCATAGGCTTCGCCCTGAACCATGGAGCAAGAACAAGACAGGAGGGGAAACGAGGCTTCCTAGCGTGGCCAGATAATGTCACATGGCTTGTGAAAGGTAAAGATAGCGTCATCTGCCGCCGGTGAAGAAACCGCGTGGCCACCGAGATCGGAATTTCACTACACAGCCACGGCAAGAATTGCGGACGCTATCATTTTGTCCATCGGGTGTCTCTACCCTCTCCTTTGCCATCCCAGCTAGTAAGCTCTACAGTCCGCCTTGGTTTTCATTGTGACTTTATCTGGCCGCTCGTCCGCGTTTGCCGCAATGGGCCGTTTCCCCTCCTATATATTCTTGCTCCGTGCCCCGAGCCTAAAGCGACCTAAAACATCGAAAATAACCATTTATAATAAAAACAACGCAAATAATTGAGGTATTGCGCGAATAAAAAAAGAATTGAGTTTAGTAAAACAATTTGAAAAAGAAAAACATTTAAAGTAAGCCCGCTGAGGCTCAAACCCCGGCCGTTAGTGCAAGCACCCAGAACTCTACCTCGAGGAAACAGAGCCATCACATACGCCCCGTGGTGTGCTGTGCAGCGAAGCGTTTGCAAACACGCTCTCGCGTTATCTACACCGTCGATCTTTCAAACGCATAGCTGTATGTGTGCGGATGAATCTGATCCAAAGTCAGGGATTCTATCCAGCAGTTTTAGAAGGCACGCACTCAACCAAGAACCATACAGCTCTGGTGACTCACTGCAAAGGCGTGATTCTACTCGTCACGTCTCTGAACAAAATTTTTTGTCGAAGTTTAAAGCAGGCTGTTTTTAAAGCAGACATCGTGTTTGTTTGTTTTATTTGCACGGGAATATGCGTGCTTTAGTGGGTTGGCTTCACCGCTGTACCTTTCACTTTTTAACCATTTTTTACTGCATTACACGAAAGCGTCGACAAAGGTTAGTTTGCGGAGTTGAACACTATTTGCAGGGTTCAATTCGCATCTACAAAAGCGCCCTGCGTGGACCAACCAACCTTACAGCGACCGCGTGACTACTGTGGTATCTCCTGCAATACCCAGAGACCGTTTAAAATCTTCTGGTAACAATATGCGTATGCATTGCTCTTTCGCACTGTGGTTTTTATCTATTCCTTTTTCTTGTGTTGGTGTTCCTCCTTTGTATATTGCAAAATTTAGTTTGTATTTTGCTGCAGAGTTTATATTAACTTATAATATATTAACTTATATTAACTTATATTAACTGGCTTATATTAACGATTTCCTTTTCAAATTTATTTTTATGTCGGAGCTTCACTAGCAGCATTTCCTTGTTTCTTGTTTTTAACGTTTATTGTTTGTCTTATCGCTACAGTACCCGTAACGTCCAACGTTCTCCACTCATCAGTGTAGTCACCTTCATCTGGCGTACTAAGCCTCGTACTAGCAGGGATGACCTGACCAGTCCACATTTAAATTTTCTCCCTCCCTCGCTCTCTCCCTCTCGGAAGACTTTTTTTTTTTTCAGAAGTAATAGCAGTCCTATCAAAACGCGAAGGCCGTAGGGTGCTTTATTTTTATTCATCTACATTTTACTCCCACGCCACGCACGAAGATTGGGGTGCACGATCCATGAGGTAATAACTATTATGTAATATCTAAACGAGGTTATGCAATATTATACCAAAAACACACCATCCTCTCTCGTTATCGACCTGTGCCTTTTTATGGGCCAAGCTTATTTACGAGGTATGGGAAAAAGAAGGCAAGCATTAACAGCGGACCTTGGCGTACTTCTGACAGGCCGCATTTCTTCTGCGCCGCCTGGTCCAGTTAGCCGAGTGCATCTGCGCAATCTAGGGCGGCTGATCTTCTCGGTCATCGAGAGTAGACGCAGACAGCTCGTGTATGTTTCGTTTTGTTTTGTTTTGTTTTGCTGCCCCACTCGCAACCACAGTACGACGAAGAAAAGAGGGAGACGGGAACCCAAAGAACACAAAGAATGCAAATTCACCCATTCGCTATCTTGCGTAGACAATTCCCCACCCAGCAAGGTTCGCGAAGAGAGGAAACAGCATCCCCCTCCCCGGCTCATCGGCTTCTCCGCCTCGAGCAAATATATGCCACGGGTGTTGCCGTAAGAAGCACTTGAGGAAATTGCTGATATAATCAAAGTGTCTACTTTTCGGGATAGCGAGCTGGCGAAATGGCCAGCGCTCCCAGGAGAAACATGCGATTACAAGTTGCTTCCTAGTGAGACATTACAGTAAAAGCCAGCGAAGCCTAAATTGAAGGCGCCTACACGATCGCGGTCGATCGAAACCATGCCGGCAATTATGTGAATATCCACTCCTTTTTCTGGATGCACAGGCTATCGACATCTGCAGCCTGTTTGGATGCCAGCATTTTAATATTTCCACGCTATGTGCTACGCATGCATTCCGTGTGACGTGAAACTGCAGTATTAAAACAGACACTTGCGTTTTAAAAAGGAATTTTAAAGAAGCTTTGCGCATTTTCTGAGCAATGTGTGGCGTTTAAAAAAATGCAAAATCTATAAACCTTGCAAAGGAATCAGTTGTGCTAAACTGTGTCGACTCCTGTCTTCAACTTTTTCTCTAGTAGATCGAGGGGCGGAAGTATTCTTGCTAACATTGCTATGACCGATATTATGTTTTGTTCGCTCGGCTACCCGCAACATCTTTTTCTTTTTTCTGCTCCCGTGTCCCGTGTTTGCATTCGATAGGGAAGTCCCCGGGAGGCATTTTTTTTCCTACGCGTATTGTCGCAGCGGTCCAAAAAGGAACTCCCTCCTAACTATGCAAAGGCATCTTGAACGATTCAGCAAGAGACGACTCAAACAGAAGACTCCACTTTTACGCAAGTAGTTTCTTTGCGAGGACACGGAGGAGGAGGAGGAGGAGGAGGAGGAGGAGGAGGAGGAGGAGGAGGAGGAGGAGGAGGAGGAGGAAGAAAAACTTTATTGTGAGCCTGGTGATGTGGGAGTGGCTCCTCTGTCCAGGAGACCATGGGACGACCTTGCTGTCTCAGCCCTGGACACCAGGAGTTGCTGTGCATCCAAGCCGGCGCTGGCCGTCAGGTTCTCCCACAGCTCAGGGAGGGGAAGGGAAGCGGGTAAAGGTGGGAGGGCTGGATTGTGTGCGCACCCGAAGACCATGTGTAAGAGGGTACATGGATGAGAGCAGAATTTACATGTGGCAGGATATTGGGTGGGGTACATCCGATTTAGCCAAGTTGGGTAAGGAAAGGTGTTTGTTTGAAGCCTCCGGAGTATTACTACTTCTGTTTTAGTAAGCTGCAGGTGTGGAGGGGGAAAATGTTGTCTTGATGTGCGGTAATTTTGGGTGATGTGTTTAAATGTGAGCAGGCTAACGAGACTTGGTGTTTCCTCAGAGGCCTGGGAGGAGAGTTCGCAGGCTTGTATATGGGAAAAATTATTGCCCGTTAGCGAGGAGTGTCCCGGGGTCCACACAATGTCGATCTTCCTGTTGGGGGCGACAAAAAACAAACACGATGCTGAGAAGGCTTACACAATGGAGAGAAACAGAGAGAGAGAGAGGGAGGGAGATAGCCTTTATTGCGACAGGAAGACTCTACGCAGTGGGGGAGTGGGAGTAGAAACGTGGGGTGTTTGTGGCTTGGGACATCTTGAAGGCAGACAGTTCAAACAGAAACAGATTGGCGCTGTACGTGAAAGTAAGCAGTTACCTATAGCTTGGTAGTAGCAGAAACCTTGTCAATGTTTACCACCACACCTTGGAACGGTATTTTTAAAGTCATTACAAAATGCGGATTCCAGCGAGTGCAAGAATGGAGAATTCATTAAACGGGTTTGTATGTCGTCAAGACAGGTGGTAGTATGGCACTGGATCGCGAAGTAAACGGTACAAAGATAAAAGGCCGACGTAGATTAATAGCTATTACCACATCAGTACACAGTCTTGGTCAAAAGCACCCAGGCGACACCCAAAAATACCTCGTCACAAGTATTTCAAGGCAGAAACATAACCTATGGACTCAAACGAAGGATTTTATACCAACCGTAATTACTGCGAAAGCGTTATTCGTTGTAACCACAGCACAAAAATTATGATTGCACACTACAGTAAAGCTTCCTCGCGAACTGCATGTGGCCGCTGGAATTTTGGCATTGATTGAGTACCTTCAACCAAAACTACATTCCAAAAATACTGGTTACGTAACATACTGGCTATAATCCGTAACGTACGGGTTACAAATTATAGTCTCCTGTCTCTCGTGGAAAGGCGGCTTTAGTTCCTTATACTACAAACTAATATGTTTGCACATTTTTCCTACGCACTCTATTACCGCATTGAGGATAATGTTTATGCTATTTACTGTGCCGCAGCGTAGCATTTATCCGTATATTGTGGTATTTATATTCAAACAAATGCCACCATTGACATTCCTATACTTTCTATTCGGTGGCGGGGCACTCATGCAGGCAACCATGTGAGGGCACCGTCACGGTTGCATCGGGATCTACGGGATGGCGGTACTTGTCCATGCTAAGCATGTGTTGGACGTTCAAATCCCTATTCCACTGAACGCGAAGTAATTCCTCGAGTCCAATGTGAGTGCGGTGAATAATATCTGTGGTAACACCGCCGTTGAGAATCGGGTTGAAACGGAGCAGACGAAGCACGCCGGTGTTTTTCTTTTTTTCAGCGTGCGGGTGCAGTGGCACAAGCCGTGCCATGTCCGTGGTGCAGCGGCCATGTCCGTGGCCGTTTCCAGTGTTTCTAAGCGAAGAAATTGACAGCTAAACTTTTCAATGAATATCACCTATATGGTGCGGCATTCCTTTTTTCGACTTTTGCAGTTTTCTTCAAGACTAAACGATCGTACCTCTAAAGTACCTCTATTACCTCTATTATAGCAGCCGTTTTTGTTGAACTGGAGCAGAATGTTGCTGAATTGGTGATGCATGGACACAGCTTCCTTTTCGCTACAAATGTTGAACGAGCTAGCAGGCAGCAATATTTCGTGTTACTAGCCAACCACGCATACTATTCTAACTAAACTAAAAAAAAGACTACGCCCTTCATAAAGTGGAGGAAGCAACTGATCTAGTACGACATGAACTTGCAATTCAGGCGACAAATTTGAATACTTAATGTTACCTGACGACGACGTAACGTGAGATAAGTCTAAGATGTACAGCTAGCAAACATAGTCTTGTGAAAAGTTTCGTATGCACTTTTACAGTGTTCAACATGTTAAAGGCCAAGCTCCGCTCCCAAACCGAGAAAGGGCTTCCCTTCCCATGTTATTCAGTCCTGCTTTAATGAAAAGACAACTTTAAAAATATATTTCGAGTTTTGGAGCACAGTTTATGCAGATATCAGTGTTCGAAACAACTTGTTAAATTTAATTAAGGTTCATCTCTAGTAGTACAGCCGTCTAACGTACACAAGAGGCGGCTACTCATGTTTTGTCAGCGCATCGCAAAACAGTCGACAACTTCACCGTAGTAGTTATTTACAATCCATCGAGCTGGAAAACAGTCGCGGGGGGTCCCAACAGCCCGATGTATACACTACCACCACTGTGTAATGAATGTTAACTTTCGGAAGACACAAGGACCAGTTGTAGAGACGCAGGAATGAGGGATCGCATCACGGGTTTTGGTAGAAGTGAGGACGATTACATTTATGACGGACGATCACAACGACGGGACGGTTAATAATACAGAATGGGTAAAACAAAAGATATGTCATAGAACGTATCAAAATGAAGTCAGATGACATGAGGAAATTAGTCCCAATGGAAGTATAAATAAAGCAACTTCCTCACACCATGCAACCGGTGGTCGTGGCTCCGGAAACGGCGTCAAGGGCACCAAGCGATGGGCAGGGGCAAGTGTCTCACATGCAGCGGTGCTGATACGGCCCGTTGTTGAAGGGGTGCTGGGGAGGACGCGGTGAGCAGGACCACGAAGATAATGGAGGTTGGTGGCGGTGAAAATACCACCACAGTCCAGCGTTTCCGGCGACGTGGTGCCCGGGCGTCCTTACGACGGCCACAGGTCACCTGGCCGTCCCGAAGACAGGCCCTGGAAGTGCCGCCGTAGAGATGCTTCTTCTCCAGCGTGAGCTTCTTCCTCCTTGTCTTCTTTTCTCTCGCACCTTCCCACGATTCCTGGCTGACTTGAATGCGGTGACACCTTGCGCGCATCGCTTTCTTCTTCGGTTTCCTTCTTGGTTTCGCGCCCCATACCACAATCCTGGCAGGCTCGCCACTTTTAAATGCGGAGCATTTCTTAGGCTCGCGATGTCACTCGTCGATGTTGTCGGCGCCGTCCCCACGCTCCCTCCGCAGGTGCGCGTCTCTCCCCCGTACCCTCCTCGCTCTCAACAACAGCTGCGGCGGTGCGGCAGGAGCGCGTCTGCGCGCGCATGCGTCGTAGCTGCCCCGTGCGCCTCGTCGCTCTCAACAGCAGCTGGGGCGGTGCGGGAGGAACGCGTCTGCGCGCGCATGCGCAGTAGTTAGCCCGTGCGCTCCGTCGCGCTCAGCAGCAACTGCGGCAGGTGTACACGTGATAGCGGCGTGCTAGCGGCGTGCCAGCTGCGTGATAACAGCGCCGTGGGGGGTGTGGAAAGGGCGCGCGCTTGTATACGGAAGTGTGCGCATGCGCGTACGTCTTTCCCCCATACTCCTCTCCCGCGACAGCGCGCGCAGTGTATATAAGCGGCGGAGCTGCCGCTCGGAATTCCGTCACCTGCGCTCCTTGGTCGACGCTCGCTCCCCCGTTACTCGTGCCCCACCATGGAGGTCAGCGAAGTAGAAGCGATTGAAGCAGCAGTACCACCAACAAGCAATAAAGACGAAACCCTCCCCACATCCAAACGGTAACCACAAACTACCCAATTACGCAACGTTCGCGCAATGCAATCACCCCTATGCGACGCATTTACTCCTGTTCCCCCCGTGGGAAGATGCGGGCGGGCGGGCTTTTTGTTATAAAGGAATGGGCAGGATCGCGCGTAGAGCGATGAGCCGTGCTACTGCTTCCACATGAACACATGCATTCTATTCAAAAGACAATCCAACAGTCGCGAACGGGAAGCGGGACAAACTATTTACAAGACTCCAAGGGGACTAAGGAAGGATTGGCATACTTCGGTCCGCTGGTGCTGAGTAGTCAAGGAGAGACGGGGCGGCGGCTTGGGCGAGTCGATGCGAGGTGGTGCTGTCCACGAGGCTGCTAAGCTCCGTGCGCCGAGGAGCTCCAAACCGGCGTTCTGGTCCCACGGCGAAGAACGTGGCGGTGCCGATGACTAGCGGCGGGAGGAGATAGCTTAGGCCCGCAACGAGGCCTCGCTGCCCGCGGTCCGCGTCACCCGCACACCGCTCACTCGTGGGCCGGACACCGGCTTCTCGCGGCGACGTCCAGGGCTGTCGTCGGGCCTACGTCGCGACGGATGATAGCTTGCAAGGCAGCGCCGGCGACGGACCTCGAACCTACACCGCGAAGGCGCCGTCCTGCTGTAGTCTTGGCCGACCGCTTTCGAACTGCTGCTCCCTTCTTCTCCTCCTTCTTTCCTGCTGGCCCGTTGTCTTCGGCAAACGCTACACCACTGGTTCGGCGGATTGGCCACCACACTTCACTGGCCCTTCACTACACACTGAAACTCCGCTGGTGAATGCGTGGCCGCAAATACACAATTAACTAGAAGCAACCCACGCACCAGCCAAAACAACCCTTATTGTGGCCCAGTGACATAGAGCGTTCCCACTTCTTACGGTACGGGCTCGCCCTTCCTTTGAATTGATTTTTCGCCGTTAACGAAACAGGCCGACGGCCACAATCAAGCGCCTCCAAATGGCGGGACGTTGTTCCCCGGAGCGCATTTCAGGGTAGGGCGCATCGACACTTGAGTTAATTGCTTCGTCTTAACGATGGCTATTTTCGCGTGTGCACAACAACACACAGAAGCGGAATGGAAGCTAGTAGTTGTTCGAAACCCTGGGAAGCACACGCTGAGGACGACATGCGTTCAAGAAGGTATTCTGGGGGTAGATTACTACTCTGCGCGATACCATGGTCCGTTCCGCGAGCAAGAAAATTAAGCCTAGAGATTCGCTGGAAGAGGGCAAAGCGGTAATGAAGAGGGGACGCCAAAAGAACCCAGCCGAAAGCTTTTCGCCTTGAGCATCAGCTCCAGGCTTTGAGCGGAGATTTTGGACTTGGTGTACTAGAACTGGGTTTCAAACACCGAAAATGCATCAGGAATAGGGTCACGCCACTCTCCACCTTTTCTTTCCTATCCGGGGCACCATAACAGCCTCTGTAAAAGATAGAAAGACACTTTTGTAACTGGCGTACATACGCTATGCCAAAGATAGCGGCCAACGAGCACTCAACGACTCCGAGGAAATAAATGCTCTGCACGGAGTAGGAGACTACATATGTTGAAGACCCAGGGTACCTCGAAAAAAAACTGGATATCCGCTAGGTCCCTGGTGTGGCTTCCATTGAACGTCCTTACCATTGTGTAGAGGCCTTTTTATGTCGCTCTCACTTCTACTGTGAAAGCGCATTGATACTCAACGTGTAACTGCGTGCTGCCGATATGAGAAGACGCTGTATGGACAGCTCATTCCCTCCAAAACAATTTATTTTGATTGCTAAATTTTCACTTCTTTTAAGGTAGCATCTGTGTTTTATATCCGTGTACCAAGCATTAGAAGACGATATCTATCTATCTATCTATCTATCTATCTATCTATCTATCTATCTATCTATCTATCTATCTATCTATCTATCTATCTATCTATCTATCTATCTATCTATCTATCTATCTATCTATCTATCTATCTATCTATCTATCTATCTATCTATCTATCTGTCTGTCTGTCTGTCTGTCTGTCTGTCTGTCTGTCTGTCTGTCTGTCTGTCTGTCTATCTATCTATCTATCTATCTATCTATCTATCTATCTGTCTATCTGTCTGTCTGTCTGTCTGTCTGTCTGTCTGTCTGTCTATCTGTCTATCTGTCTATCTGTCTGTCTTTTTTGTTTTTATTTTTTTAATTAATTTATTTATTTCTAAATATAGCTGATTTATTTATTTATTTATTTATTTATTTGTTTATTTATTTATTTAATTATTTATTTATTTATTTATTTATTTATTTATTCCCCGTCATGGTCTTATTTTCTTCTCCAATCTTTCTATGGTGGGGAGTTGTTTACATGAGATAGCTTATGGGAAAATCTATTTCTTTGTATCCTCTAAATGCCCCTCCTTACCTCCCTCTCTGTCTCCCTCTCTCTCTCTCCCCCGCCTTCGTTTCCTCATTGCTAATGGGGCTGCGGAAAAAATAAACCCGAGCCTTTTACATACAACATCGGTAGCCGGGAAAAAATCTTCGGTAATTCAGAGTATTGTCCTCTTATGCGTAGCATTCTTATGCCGCTAATCGAGAGTGTGAGTTCTTTAGAGCCAGATTTTCCAGTTTTTAAAAATTCTCTTCGAGCAATTATCTCCATTTACACTATTATCACGATTGCAGGTGGTACTTCCACCAAATCAGCATTTTTGTGGAAATGCAGGGCGTTTCGCTATTGTAGTTTTCGCTAGTTTTCTTATTTTTAGGTTTTTAAAAATTTTGTACGACCAATTAACTCCATTTACGCTATTTAACGATTACAAAGCGAACTTCCGCCAAATCTGTATTTTTGTGAAAATGCGGGGCGGTACACGGTCCTGGCAGGGGCGTACTCGGCAGAGAACGCTACGCATTAGTAAGATCTCCTAGACACGCGAATGCATTCTGTTAATCTGCATTCTGAAGAAATGCGACCTGTCATGAAGAAATAATAATGCTTTGCTCTCTTTTTGCAATCCTCGTAAGCCGTCTTAGTGTTTTGATAGGGCCCACAGCGGTAACAAGAAGCTGTAATGTTTAGGGTTATATTATTGCGTAGTATTAGCTGCGGCTCACAGATGTCTACTCATGATCATTGCGTTGCCGTCCAAACTTGAAGAAAAATGACAGGCTCTAGTAAATTTATAATTTGGCACAATTCGAGAAGCTTGCCCTAAGTCGCTCAAGGGTTGAACCTCCTCGAAGCTGGAGGATTGACTTCTACGTAAGCACTGAAGGAGACACCACCACGCATTGCATCAAATTTGAAATTGTTTATTTACATGTTCCGTCATCACTTTCAATGTGCTTGCATGTTCATCCCTTACATGTTCTTTAATCGCTTACACGTTCCGTGATTGCTTTCAGTCATCGTCATATTCATCTATGTCATCGTCTTCCGCATGCATGACTGGCGGGCCTGTATCGCTTTGTCCGCGGGCTTTCACATTTCTCCGAAAGCGGGACGCGTCAACACGCGCTAGAACCGACGAAAACCATCTTCGTAAACTTTGCGTCTGTAGCGCGAGCTTTCTTGTGCTCGTCCCATGAGGCGCGGACGCATGTGAACCTTTTCGTATTTTGATCGAGCGCCGCGCGCGAGCCTGGATGGCTCCAGGCGCTCCTCGTGAGCCGCGTACTCAGGCGTGCGGTAAACGGCGGGAGTAACTATACCCCATTTTTTAAGGACGCGGCACACCGCACACATTATGGCCACCAAGAACATCCCCGCTGTCAGAAAGCCGTCCTATCAATGGATTTTAACAGAAGAGCTGTTTACGCTCCTGGTTGCGCCGTCCATACGCAAAAAGATACCAAAAATGCCGAGTGCAAGCACCCACGTGGGGGATTGGCCAGGAAGCGAGCGTAAGAACTAACTCTCCCGCTACACACCACTGTGAATTAGAAAATTAAGCACTTGAATAAAGAAAGAGCATAATCTCAAGCGAAACTTGGTAAAAAATTCGGAAGTAGAAGTATTACCAAAAGAATCAGTTTTTTTTTTTAACTGGAAAAAATAAAAGCTAACAGGGCAGGCGCCTAGTCACAGATATGTTCCCATGCTTGAGGGTGAGCTTGCGCCACGTGAGGGACTTACAAGAAGAAAACTCCCACCTCCCCGCGCGGGAACCCCTGTGTAGATGCGACGCATAGGCGGAGTGGCGAAGGGACCGCATTTTATAGCGCGCATAACGTTGAGGGGACTGCGTAAGCCGGTCCCAGTCGATGACGACGTTGGCGTACTTGTAAAGCGGCGTGGACTCTAGGTGTTTGAGCCAAGCGTGGATGTTGCTTCACCGGAGAACGGCACACCGGTTATATGAGCAGCGCTGCCGAAGGAGAGGAAACCGCGGAAGAGAGAGTACTGCACATGCGCCGGCCCCAGCGCGTGTGCCACGGCTATGACGCAACGTGCCGCGGCTATAACGCAACACAATCCAACACAATCCACTTTAATCATATCCAATCCAATCCAAGCCAAGTCAATCCAATTCAATCCAATCCAATCCAATCCAATCCAATCGGATCCAATCCAATGCCCCTCGCGAGAGAGTGTTCGCTATCGGAGAGGAGAGGGGGTGAGCGGCAGAGAGCGCAGCTGGTGCGGCGAGGAGAATGGGGGAGGGGTGGACAACGCCGACGACGACGCCGGAGGGACAAGGCGAGTGAATCAGATGCTCTGCATCTAAAAGGAAAAATACCGAGCGCCCGTGCCAGTCAGCGTTTTGGAAACAGCCTCGCCGACAAAGCGATTGTGCGACTGTCGTCTGCTCCCAACGTCACTCACTCCACGTTACTAGAAGTAACTACCTGAGCTCATAAAAGTCGGAATCAACGCGGCGGCGGGGGCGGCGGTGGGAGAACTCTCTCTGACTCTGTGTCGCGCACATGGGGACTCTCTGACTCTGTCGCGCTATATGAGAGATCTCCAATAGGTCCATACTAATGACCCTGCAGTGACCGAACGGTGACCCATGGGTTGGCTACCCGCCTTCGACGAAAACTATTGAACTGTGAGCTACGCTCGATATCAGATTCCTCCAATAGGTCCCGATTAATGACCCTGCAGTGACGAAACGGTGACCCATGGGTTCTTACCACCTGCGACGAAAACTAACTACGAATGCTGTACTCTATATGAGAATTATCCAATAGGTCGACTGATAACCCTGCAGAGACCGAACCAAGACCCATGGGTTGGCTACCCACCTGCGACAAAAACGATTCAACTAAGAATGCTACGCCCTATATGAGAGTTTTTGAATGGCTTCCTGCTGATGACCCTGCATTGACCGAACAATGACCCCTGGATTAGCTATCCAACTGCGACGAAAAGTATTCTACTATGAATGCTACGCTCTCTACAGAAGTTATCCAATAGGTCCCGACTGATGACCCTGCACTGACTGAATGGTGACCCATGGGTTGGCTATCCACCTGCGACAAAAACAATTCAACTATGAATGATGCGCTCTATATGATAGTTCTCCAATTAATAGGTTCCCACTGATGACCCTGCAGTCACCGAACGGTCACCCATGGGTTCTTCCCACCTGCGACAAAAATCATTCCACTACGACTGCTAAGCTCTATATGACAGTTCTCCAAAAGTTCATGACTGGTGACTCAGCAGTGGCCAAAAGGTTGTCAGCGTACTGGCTAGCCCGTCCATTGGCCACCGTTTGGACGTGATTTTTGAATGACCACCGTTTGGCCAAATAATTCCTATCCGCAATCGTCACTCACAAATGATTTGCAAACCAAAGGTGAGCCTATATTGACATTGAACCAAAATTATTTATTACCCCACCCATCGGTTAATCATCTCTCTCTCGTGTGGGCACACAAATAGGTTTGTAGGTGACAAATAACAGACCCACCAATCCCCATTATTCGCATACCCGCGGGACACAGTGTGATCACTTGCGTGTCATTGGTGCTGACACCTTGACCTTACGATGATCTACGGGTACACTTCCTGTGGTTCCCCAGCGGGGCTACTGGCGGACGTCTTAGAATGACAAACGTCTGCCCCGGAACCTACAGGCCGTGCACATGTCCATTAAACTGCGGGAGTTGCACAGCAGTCGCACTGCTAGTGTCCACTGGGTCTGCCAATTAAAATGAAATCTCAAATCTTGCGTTTCCTGCTGAATAAGGAATTGACGACTGAATTAAGGGAAAACGAGATACCTTACCGGGCCGTTCTAAACACGGTCCTAAATTGACATCACTTGCTGGGAAACAAGCCTATACTTGGCCGATTACATTTCAATAATGTTTTGCGTGCTCCTGAGTTATTGTTACCCAAACAAAACTCCGCGAAACTGTGTTTTCTCTAAAAAAAACAAACGTAATATAATCGGTTTCAGGAAAGTCGCCTCGAACTTGGCAGAGGTAAGTTATAACATTCGTTGCGCAACTGCTCAAAATTACAATCTGGGAGATAAAAGTTGGTGCATTGCGATATAGCCCATACTCCGCGGGCGTTATATCATTCCTTACGCAATTTCTCTCAAATACCCTCGATTGGATGCAACTGAGCACATTACGGTTATAGCGGATACGTACAAAGTACTTAATATAAGTAGTTATGTCGCTAATTATTGTCGTCAAAATATAACCTGAATACAATATAAATTACGTTGCTCCTATAGTAATTGAGTAAATTACCAAATACATCAAAAAGTGGAAAATGCCTTTCAAGGTTACATCTGAATTTTTTGCGGCAGCAAGTAAGGACGGAAGTTCTAGTCCCTGAAACGCAGTCCAGTTATCTCTGCTTGCTGTCGTTCAGCTTTTGTCTTTTACTATTAAGTCGAATTGCCCTAACCATAAATAGTTGACCATAACAGTCACTTTGTAAACCCTCTATGTTGCACCCTTTCAAAGAGTCAATGTTCGTGTCATACAACTGTTAATGTCAGCAATATACTCGTTAAAATAAACGCGTCCTCCATCCATGAACGAGAAGAGTCTATCTGCACGCCTATTTTCAGCATGAATGCGCATGACAGTTTCAGCGCTGTGTGCGCTGGCGCCAAGCATATATTTATGACAAAATATGTTTTTTGTGAGACTATTGCCACTCAAAAATGTTCATGTGTGGTTTATAGGGAAATATTGTGTTCGTAAAACAATCAACTTTCACCGAAACGAGGTTTGATCAGGAGGAGAGATAGTTGCATGCAACTTTCCTGAACTGCATGCAAAAGCCGCAGGTTTTGCCTCCTTGATCTGGACGCTTCCGTCTGTTTTGTGTACTCTATGGCCGACAGGAAACCAAAAAGCAGACTTTTTAATAAACGCTTGTCGAATGCAGGCGCAAAAGCAATCGTAAGGTTTATGAAACGGGCCATGAAAACAAAATGCAAATTTGGTTCATTAAAAATTCACCTTTATCCCAATAACAGTGATACCAATTTCATCACAAACTTCAAGCACGTAATCGACTCAATAAAGAAAACACACGGAGCAGTGGCGACGACCCAGCCAATTTCCGGTGATTACTCTATGAAGTCACAGAACCTTGTTTGTGCGATTGGCGGTCGGCGACCTAAGCCACGGCCATGAAAAATGACTGATCCATTGGAGCCGGGCGTGTAGTTCCGTTTGGTCACTGTCAGTTGAATGCCAGTCTGGAGTTAGCTGCCTCATACTACGTCACTGCCGCCCGTGTTATGTCACTTTAGCGCGAAAGTTGAAGCCTGTTCAGCATTTCTTGAGTTTTTTTTTTGTTATAAAACGTCTCGTGAAATATGGAGATCAATGGATTAACAAAGACCAGTTCTTTTAAACTTAACAAAGTTGCATTTTGTCTTCGTGGCCCCCAAGACCTGTTAATACGGTGCTGCAGGCAGCTTGTGAAAAAGAGCAGGCGATAAACGTGCCGCAGTCGACATGCTCGCAGGAAGAAGCTGCACGCAACGGAGACGACGGTGATTCATGTATTACAGTTCGGCGTGCCAGGCCCAGTAACGATGCGATGACGCAATCGCCTCCACCACCCATTTGTCGCACGGCCGCGCTGTAGCATCGCCGCGCGGCCGACGCATTATTTGTCGAGACAGATGGCCTCGTCCTCGACGTGGTCTCACTGCCACCCGCCGTAACGAGTGCCGTCGGTAGCGGGATGCCAGCCGCCGACTGCCGATTTGTTTCGGCTGTCGCAATATCTTTCCAGTGGGCTACAAAAGGGAGTAATACTTGCGTCACCTGCGCAGGCGGGAGGAGTTAATGAAGCAACCAGTTGTGCGGACCACCGGGGATCTTTCCTCAATGATTGCACATGAATCAAGACGGGGTTGTCGGGTTTTATTATTATTTTTTTCCTTTTGGTGATTTGCTTTCGCCCTAGTTGTAGACAACAGTGGAGATCTTTTGTTTTCCTTCGAGCTTCTTTTCTAACCTCCGGGCGTTTGTGCGGAAACAGCTAGGCTTACTTCCGCGCAGTAAGTGGGGTTTCCATTGTTGCCAATCCCCAACGTCCAGACATCTGTTAAAAAATGCCAACTTTCTTGCTTCGCACCAAATGTTGTCAAATAGACTTTTGTCCCCCCGTCCACGGGACACACCCTCCTCCCCCTCACGTTGCTCGACTGCCCACTCCCTCCTCCCATAGCGAATTGAAATTAAAGTTTACTGATTTCATTAAAAATTTTCAGGTGCAAACTGATTGCCCGCCGTCTGTTGTGATCTTTTAGTTTCATCTTTTCTAAATCAGATCGAGGAGGCATTTTTTATTTGTCTTCCTTTATCTCGCCTCATAATGCGTTTTTTACTGCTACTTCGGAAACCAACTTCAACGCCTATTTAAATAAAAGACCGTTGCTATTGCCAGTTACGCCCTTATCTCTTGCTTCGAATATGCCTAACGTTTTTGTTTTGCTGAACAATCTTCACATATATGACACATACCACTAGTTTTAGTACTTTTGAAAACTTTGGTCTATACTTAGTCCTTCTTGAAGCGATGCTTAAACTTTTATCCGCGCACGTTGTGCTTACAAACAGATGGACGGACGGACGGACAGACAGACAGACAGACAGACAGACAGACAGACAGACAGACGGACGGACGGACGGACGGACGGACGGACGGAGCAAAATTTTAGCGCGTATAGGTAGTCGAAGATAGACGATCGTCTTTAAGAACAGTTGTGTGTGCGTGAGCATTTAGGGGGGAATCTAAGCGATGAAAATTTATTGCCTTTCCGGCCTGGATGTATTAAAGTCTACGCACCTTCTAAATTCTATATCGGCCTGGTTGTTTTAAAGTCTACGCACCTTCTAAATTCTATATCTGAGTTTTCGAGATCGCGAAACTGGGCGGGAAATTTTGTTGCAGGCATAAGAAGAGGAATTTTCTTTGCAAAGCAGCTTGGTGCACTCTCCAGGTTTCAAGGAAGATTTAATGGCTGTACTGTGATCATCGTGTCTACATAGTTGTATTGCGGCGATAGCCGTTTTGTTAATGTCCGGCGGCGTCTGCCATAGTACCCATCCCCCAAGGAAAGTAATGACGTCGAGGAACAAAATCGCGTGAATGTGCCAGGTTGTAGAAAACATTGAATACCTTAAATGTCAGAGCCCTATTTGTTTCTTTGTACGTGTTCCCGTTTCTCGATGACCATGGGCTGACCAAGCTAATGCAACCAACTAGTAGTTCCAGTTTCGTGGTATTGGCCGTTAGGTGCGGTTTGCTGGGGAAAAAAGTACGTGTTTTTTTCGCAACAAAAAAACAAGATGGTGTTGAACGACAACAAAAATAAATTGAAAACGGCATAGTGACGATGGTTGCTCTAAATGAGAAGTATATGTCGGGTGACATAAGACACGACGCGCAGGCGAACTAGGAGAGCCCAAAAAATTGAACAGAAACATGAGTACGCGTAAACTGTCGAAAGCATGGCGCCGGCAGAAAAGAAAGCGAACGAAGTCTCATACAAACGTCATAGGTTCTTTTTCGGAAAGGCGTTAACTCTCGGGAGATGAAAAACGGAGAAGACAATTGCAGGAACGTATGTTAACGCTACGGGAAGAGTGAGCACACAGCCAGATGGGGACAACAACGCAGATTAGGGAGCTAAAATGAGAAAGTTGGAGGGTGGGAGCTCCCGTGTTCGGCTGGCTGCCTTCAAAGGCTCTGCCGCGCATACGGGTTCGTGAATAGCAGCGTAGCTTGACGTTGGTGAAGGATGAAGGCCCGGGCACATGTGCTCCGCGCGCAGAGCATACATTGACGGCATGAGGAACTGCTACAGCGCCACCCGTGAGCTCAAAGCAGAATAGCGTGGTAACTAAGGATGAGCAAGAATGGGACGTTATCTCTATCCGTGCAGCCGCTCGGAGCAGAAGGGAAGAGAAAGATGAGAGGCAGGTCAGAGACGTGTAGTTCACATCTTTGTTTCGCGCCAAAAGCCCACATGGGACGCGAGTAGCCTCCGGTATAGGCACGCACGAACCCGTTGTGGCCGCACGTGCGCCGGGTAAATTTCGCGGCACAGCCAGAGTGCTGCTGGGGAGCAGAACAGTGCTAAAGCTTTAAAGGTGCCGACCGTAAGTGCATGCGCTCGCCTGCGTGCTTTTTCGGGGGGTTTGGGGAAGGGGGGACAGCAAAACCCAGAAGCATGAACAGAGAAGCTCGAAGGTATCACGGCGCGCAGTCCTTGGTGCTTGCCTTCATTACCCCTTCATTACCTGTTGTCTCGCCGTATCTCTCATACCTGGTTGCTTCTTCCTCCTCTTTCGAACCCATCGCTGTTCCCATTTCCCAACACCATTGGCTTGCCGCTTACTCCCTGAGTTCTTGTTTTTTTGCATTAACAGTTAAGCTGCTAGTGGCTGATTAGTTGGATAAAGAAGCGCGAGAGATACGGGCCAGCAAGTTCTCTCAGACCTCCCTAGCTCGGCGCCTCCAGGAAATTACCCTTGGAGTTTCTTGCTTGATTCTGGGGGAAGAGTGAAATGAAAAGACTGCGGAAATGTGAATCTGAGTGAGTGAGTGAGTGAGTGAGTGAGTGAGTGAGTGAGTGAGTGAGTGAGTGAGTGAGTGAGTGAGTGAGTGAGTGAGTGAGTGAGTGAGTGAGTGAGTGAGTGAGTGAGTGAGTGAGTGAGTGAGTGAGTGAGTGAGTGCGTGAGTGCGTGAGTGAGTGAGTGAGTGAGTGAGTGAGTGAGTGAGTGAGTGAGTGAGTGAGTGAGTGAGTGAGTGAGTGAGTGAGTGAGTGACAATTCTTCGTTATCTAATAACTTGTTTGGTTGCCCCAATCACGGGGTCCGCATATATGGCATTTCGAAGTGCAGCAGGAAGAAATTCTGTTATCATTTTTATATTTGTACACATATCCGACGACATTGTTTCTGTAGTATCAAGCCTTCGACAGGCACGACGTCTGCGTTGAGCACCATGTCCAGGAATGAAAATACATGGTCTCTCAAAACCCTCATTGTCCCCTTCATATTTCGGCAAGGTGTCATTCCAAAGAAATGTTTTCCTAACTACTTTGCACATTCGAACTTGTTAGCACACTGCTGGCAAAAGCATCTGAAAAGGCACGACCGCTGGCGTGCACAGCACAGCCAGATATAAACTGACGAGCGGTGCTATAACCCTAGCTCGCAGTTAAAAAATGTCGCTCCCCCCGCGTACCATGTAGTCATGACCGCACGTACACGCACATACATAAAACGAAAACACCGGCGAAGCTCGCACTAAGTCGCGCAGGGTTTGAACCATAGCGAATCTGCAGGATTTCTTTCTAGGTCAGCACTTAAAGGGACACTGAAGTGAATTTGTCAAGCTCCCGGTTTTGCTTGCACTGCGTAGACTGGCTCAATTTACCACACTTTTCATCGTTTATCCGGTTGATAAGTCGTTAATTATTTTATAAAGCGGGAAAGAGGAAAAACTACCATGCGCGGTCTGTGGCGGCCGCACCAACTAAAGCTGTGACATCGCGAGGAGATAGCACCGTGATTGGACGATGGCCGAGGTTAGCATTCAAACAAGTTTCGGTTTCGGTTCTGTAAAACAACTTGTTTGACATCCGACGGCATCGTTGGATGGGCCTTCTCGATATCTCAGTAATCGCCGTACCGCCCATCTGCCATATTGTCGGCCGTAAAATGCCTGAGATAAGCCTCCCAGGACGGCTTGGAATAGTAGAAATCACTAGCCGAGGCCTACGCAGTGGATGACGCCCTGCGCGTCACCGCTGACGCTCAAATGACGCTGACGCTGACGCGTCACCGCTGACCCTCAACACCACGGACGAACTCATCGAAGCACACTTGTCCAACCAGAGAGTTCGTCTGAGCAGGACAGAACACGGAAGAGCCATCCTACACAAGATAGGATGGCACGTTGAACCACAGACGGAAGAGGCACCACTCCCTCAGGGATAGCGTGACTCCATCACAACCAAACCGTTATTGCGCAACATGACAGTGGAACGGCACGAAGGCAGGCGGACGGCGCGGGCCAAAGCCCTGGCCCGGAAACTGGAGGAGGACCCCCAGGTCCGGTACGCGGACGCCTCACTCCCAAACCACGGAACAAAGGCCGTGGTGGCCATAACGGACATAGACGAGCTGAAGACCTGGGCGTCTGTGAAGACTACGGACCCGACCGTGGCAGAAGAGGTAGCCATAGCGCTGGCCCTAGCCATGCCGGAGGTCAGCACGGTGGTTACCGACTCTAAGAAAGCGTACTCAAGCTATCGGAAGAAGATAGTCTCCTCTGCGGCAGCAACTATACTCGAGAAACATCCCACAACACCGGGGCGAGTCACCGAGCTCGTATGGGTCTCGACTCACTCGCTCGTGGAAGGCAACGTCACCGCCGACCACTATGCCCGAGAAATAGCCATCCGGGCCGAGGAAGAGCAACCGCACCCTGTCACGAGTTATAAGGAGATCGTCCGCCTATACAAAGAAAGTAGAACGAGGCTTCCGAAGCCACACAAGCAACTAAGCAGACGGCAGCAGACGATATTGCGCCGGTTACAGGCAGGGTCGCTCGCACACCCGGCGCTTCTGCACAAAATGTACCCTGCAGAACACGACAACACATGTCCGTTATGCCGGGGAGACGGCACTCTATATAGTGCACATTATTGGGGAGTGCAAAAAACTCAAGACACCCCCCCTACACCCTTCCCCCTTCCTCCAATTCTAACGTGCTCGAGCGATGGGAGACTTTACTGTCCAGCTGTGACCTCGCCATTCCGCAACAGCTGGTGGCTCGAGGAGAAGAATTACTGGACACATATGGGTCCCGCGAATAGGGAACCACCCCATCTGCCACCTGCGCGCACCATCCTTTATTTGAAGCTCAGTAAAAGTTGTTCACTCACTCACTCACCCCCCCCCCCCCCCCCGAGTTCTGTGTTCTGCCGCATACCAGCTGCTTCACGTCGGCTCATACAGTGCACCGGCAATTGATGTCCACGGGTGAAACCTGGCGAAGATAAAAAGCGGCTTCAATCAATGCGTTTGCACTCTCATACAACATGCAAACGTCTGCCGGGTTGTGCAGCACAAACGAACACATTCTTAATGCGGTCATAAAGCGGCGGTTCTGTACAATGGAACACGATTTTCAGCGCTTCGTTATGGGCGCGTCGACTGTGTCAATTTGCGTTAGACAACATTCTTCGTCATTTTCGAAGTGCTCTGCGGAGGACGGAAAGAGCAGGCGGCTCCATCACCCGCGGTGTAGCGCCTCCTCGCCCGAGAACGGCCACTGACGCGAACCGCAAGCGCGGCCGCGTAGTTTACCGCTAACAAGCCAAAGATGCCGAACGCCATACGCCCAGACCGACGGAAACCGGACGGAACGAGAGAAACGACTCCCAGCCACAACGAGAAACGTACCCCTTCCTTCTTTCTTCTCAACTTTCCCGGTCTACCGCATGATCCGTGTCCAACAGAAGCTAGATAGAGAACTAGGCCTGACTCAAGCTAATAAGAAGTTTCGAGGTCAATAGGTAGATCTACACGATACACTAAAACATCGTTATTCAGAAAATAGTCCAATATATTATCAGCAAAGACAGGAAACAATTTGCTTACCTGGATATTCCAGGTGACCGTGCATAACAGCTGACAGCCCACTGTAAAAACGTCATCCGGCCGGAAAAGTGGAGTTTGTAGTGAACGGCGCCGTGCCGCGCGAGAATTCCCGGCAGTCGACACTCGGTGTTTTCTCGCACCAACAGCGCGGCACACCACACCGCCCAATCAAGGTGAAATCATCCATCAGGCTGTCTGTTCCTTCTACGCCACGTTTTACCACAAAAAGCGAACACTACGCGCAGTACACACGTGAATGGCAGAAAGACACGGCGCACAAAGCGCCTACTCCAGCCAAAGCCTCCAACGGCTCTAACTCCGTTTTCCCGCCAAAATCGCTGAAGCCAGCGCCACCTTTCAATCCGTTCGCATGACAAAATAAAGGAAAGAAGCGAAAGTCGCAGCAACATGCAGCAGCGCGCACGTTAGCTGCAACTGCTGGTGCAATCACAGTTCCCAGAGTACAAGAAATTCGAGATAAAGCTACAATCTTACAGTGGAACGCCTGCGGATTCAAGCAGCGCCTTTCGGACCTACGCCAATTCACACGAAAACATCGTTTTCCCGTGATCGTTATTTCTGAATCACGGTTGATGGAAGACATACGCCTTTCGGGATACACAGTTCTGCGGTCGCTGACTGGTGTAGAAATGTCAAGAGTTTTAATTGCCGTGAGAAATGACCTCACCATAATAGAGCATGGTCTAATACCGGATGCACGGAATGAATACGTAGCAGCCACAGTTCGCGGCGCTGGGTTGTCCTTCACCATAATCGCCGCCTGTATTCCACCTCGTGTAGCACTGGACTTAAATCGCTTAGAAGACTTCATCAGTACTACACCAGCACCGCACATCTTGACCGGTGACTTTAACGCCCATCATCCAATCTGGGGAAGCAGGAAAGCGACGGCTAAAGAGGGGCACCTTCTGGACATTGCCCACCGGCAGGGTATGTGCGTTGTCAATTCTGGAGAGCCCATCTTCTACCGGGGAAAGATGTCCAGCGCCCTCGACGTCACGTTTGTTTCGTCACAACTCCTCCCTAGGACGAGCTGGGCAGTGGACATTGAACTGCATGGCAGCGATCATGCACCGACACACATTGCAGTAGATGGTCTCTCGGGCTCTCGTCCACAGCGTGTGATTCGCTCCTCTGACTGGGAGGCATTTAGAACTGTGGTGGAGGAAGCCGTGGACTTGGTGAGCTCATATGAAGCCTTCGTGGACACGTTGTCAAGAGCTCGAACGTCAAGCAGCAAAGTATTGCGGCTTCCGCATAGATACACCGCCGCCGTCTCGGAGTATGAGAGGCTTCGCGCAGTGTGTCGAAGAGCAGAAAGACGAGCGCGCCGGACACAAGCGCCTGAAGATATCCGTGCGTCAAGACGAGCCCAGAAGGCGATTCGGAGGCATATGAATAATCTCGCCAAGCGTGAGTGGGAATCCTTCTGCTCCAAGCTGGACCCCCGGAAGCCGCTTTCCAGAATATGGCTCTTGCTCCGAAGTTTGCGGACCACGCAAATTCAACTGCACCTGTTCAAATCCATCTCACTGAGCACGAACACCAGTGACCTCCAAGTCGTCGACGCCTTCTGCAGGAGAATTACTGCAGCGCCAGCAGCTCTTCTTCCGCCACACTCTCCCCCCAACGAGGGATGCTCAGGCCCGGTGTCCCCAATGAACGAGCCATTCTCCATGGCAGAGTTGCTCGCTGCACTGGCTTCTGTCAAGAAATCCAGCTGTTCAGGCCCGGATGACATCACCTACACAACCCTCTCGCACCTAGGTGAAAAGGGAAGAAGTTGCCTCCTGCATGCCTTCAATCTTTCGTGGGAAACTGGTCATCTAGAGCCAAGGTGGAAACCCGCTCGCCTTGTCCCAGTCCTAAAGCCAGGTAAAATTCCAACCGCCATCGAGTCTTACCGACCCATAGCGCTCCTGAGTTGTGTCGGGAAACTGATGAAAAAGATGGTGCTGCTCCACTTAGACTGGGATTTTACCATCTGAAATATATACCCGGCACAGATGTCTGGTTTCCGCAAGGGTCGTAGCAGCCTCGACAACGTCATCGCCCTTGCAAATAGCATAAGAGAAGCAAAGTGTCGGTGAAACATTGCTGTTGCCGTGTTCCTCGACATCAAGTCAGCGTATGACTGCGTCGAGCATGAAACCATCCGCTCGGCGCTGAAGTCTTCAGGCATCAGGGGCTGCATGTACGCATGGCTATCGGACTACCTTTCCGATAGGTATGTGTACATGTCTACCGACATGGGCGACTCATCGCTACATCAGGTGACCCGAGGTGTTCCCCAGGGTGGGGTGCTGAGCCCTACACTCTTCAACATTGCCATAGTTGGCCTGGAGAAATGCGTTTTAAAGTCGGTAGAAATCTCTCTGTACGCTGACGACATCTGCATATGGAGTTCTGGCCGCAATAGGCGAGTGTTACGGTCAAGACTGCAGCGAGCAATTGACTCTATTGCGGCATTTCTGGCAACTAGAGGATTAGTGATTTCAGGGAATAAGTGTGCTGCGATAGCCTTCACAAAGCGTGACCTTACGCGCTACGGCGTCACTGTTGGAGGGACCGCAATACCATACGTCCCGACCCACAAGTTCTTGGGAGTGACATTTTTTAGTAATCTCACCTGGTCGCCACATGTTCGCCACCTCAAGGACAAGATTACTTCGTTATGTAAGAATATGTAAGAATTATGTAAGAATACTAGAGGATAACTACAATGGGTCCACAGCTACCATCATTCTTGATAAGGAGAGCAGTAAAATACCTATAAGGAAGGGTGTCAGACAAGGAGACAAAATCTCTCCAATTTTATTCACAGCATGTTTACAAGAAGTATTCAGAACGTTGGATTGGGAACAGGTGGGAGTAAGGGTTAATGGAGAATACCTCAGTAACCTCAGATTTGCTGATGACGTTGCCTTGCTAAGTAACTCGGGGGACGAATAGACAAGCATGCTTTCCGCACTGGACGAACATAGTAGAACCGTGGGCCTGAACATTTATAAGAAAACTAAAGTAATGATTGATAACCTCGGGACAGCACAATGGTTTGAGATAGGTGGCGAGGCAGTGGAAGTGGTAAGCGAATATATCTACTTAGGCCAAATTGTGACCCCGGATCCGAACCATGAGGCGGAGATAATTAGAAGGATAAGAATGGGGTGAAATGCATTTGGTTGGCATTCTGAGATAATGAACGGCAGCCTAGCATTCTCCCTGAAGAAGAAAGTGTATTACAGCTGCATCTTACCGGTATTCACCCACAGGGCAGAAACTTGGAGGCTCACTAAGAGGGTTCAGCTTAAGGGACATTAAGGGATATTAAGGGACAAGAAGAGAGCGGAGTGGATCAGGGAACAAACGCGTGCTAAGGACATGTAAGTAGAAATTAAGAAGAAGATAACCGTTTGTCATTAAGGGTAACAGAATGGATCCCTAGAGAAGGCAAGCGTGGCAAGGGGCGGCAGAAAGCTAGATGTGTAGATGATCAAGAAGTTTTCGGGGATAAATTTCTCGCAGTTAACCCAGGAGCGGGAAAATTGGAGATTAATGTGAGAGGCCTTTTCCCTGCAGTGGGCCTAGATAGGCTGCTGTTGCTGCTGCTGCTTTTTGATGATGATGATGATGATGATGATGATGATTGTGGTGGTGGTGATGATGACATCTCTGTAGTACACCAGCTTGTCCCTGCCTGACCGTCGTATCGAGTGAGCGTCTGTGTTAGGAGTTTCGACAACGATTCGGCCAAAAAAACCTCGAGCCGCGTCGTGCGCACAATCATTCCCCGCCTGAGTGGGCCGGTGCCCATATCAGTCGTATTTAGCCGCCTTGCACCATCTCTAAAGCCGGATTTTAGATTTTAGAATGCCTCAGGCGAAATCCACCGCCTCGCGTAGTTTATAATGGCCGATTTGGAGTCGCTTACTATAAGTCTGGTTTGGACGACGCCATAATTGTCAGGGCAATGGCCACCTCCTCGCCAACCTCCGGGTCCCTCGTCCGGTCCGAGCCGGGGGTGATGCAATCGCCTTGTCAATTCACTACCGCTAAGGCCATTGTGTCGTGGCTGGTATTATCGGCGGCGTCCACGTACATGAAGTCCTCGGATTTCGCGTATCTTTTGTGCAAGACCCTGGCTCTCGCCTGTCGCCGCTCATCGTTATGTACCGGATGCATGTTCTTAGGGAGTGGCGGCATATGCCTGTGAGTCCCTATTTCCGCTGGTATTCCGACTTCCGTGCCTTGCGCACCTTTGTGTCCAATGTTAAGAGAATCTAGAATTTGCCTGTCTGCCTGAGACAATTCTCGGAATTTCTGCACAATATTTGTCGATGCACCCTTACTTTCATTATTGGTGTCACCCTTGGTGTCACATTCTCTGTGCCCCTCCATCGTGGTCGTTCTTTGCAAGGGTAGGTCAGCTGCCTCCTGGACGGAGGTTGACTTACAATTTCTTTTTTTTTTCTTGCTTCCGCTCCACTGAAGGGGAAGGAATTTTTTTTAAGAAATCACCATAAAGGCCGACCTCCAAACTCGATTTTCGGCAGGAAAGATAATCTTCCTAGCGATCTCCTTTCCTAAACTGCGAGGGAAGACGTGTTATGGACAGGTGAAAAGTGGAGAGGATGGGCAAAGGAGGAAATCTGTAAAGGTGCAAAGCCCGAACTGTGCGTGGGCATTCAACGAGCGTTGCTACTAGATAATTGTTTTATAAAAAAAGAAGTAAGTATAACTCTATTTTCTATTCAAGTTACTGTGTAAAAGAGTAACAGTGTTACAGTGAGAAGTTCCTTTAACTTGAAGGTAACTAGTTACAGTTACAAGTTAATTAAAACGTAACTAGTTACCTGTAACTAGTTAGTTCCGAAGATTCTACTCAAGTGGAAAATCCATAAACTAGATGCCCGTATGCCAGTTCATCGCGAGTGCATCCCGAGAACAGCAGTGCCAGCCCTGACGGCTAACGTTGCAAAATAGGCATTATGACCTTGGTTGTTTCCACAGCTGCCGCTGCTGCTGCGAATAGTTGCACCAAGCTGACAGGACAGGCAGTAAGAGGTGAAGCACTGCTACTCAATATTCAATGTGCGATGGATCAGCGTTCAGGCCCTCTGCTCACAAACTTCACCAGCCCAATGCTACAGTTCTCCATGAATTCCATAGCGACAGCGAAGGACTGCGAATTTGGCAGGGACTTAGGGATCACCCAGTTCTATAAAAGCATGTTGCAGAGAAAACGTCCGCACTTTTGCTATGCTAAGATGAAGAGAAGGGAACCAAAAATAGGTTTAATTTTCACTTCGTGCACCAGCCGTCAAATTATTAAAAATTGCTCTCAAGCTGCTCAAAACCGCATTAAAATTGTTGGCAGAACCAAACAGATCTGCTGATTAACTGTGTCATTTTAATTGGAAAATTTTCAAACTTCGTAATCGTGTGCGATGCGGCGGACTGCCGCATTCTGGGGGCTCTCCCTCAAGAACTTCTTTGTTTTTCCGGCAGGGAACTTTTTGAGCGCAGAACAGTTAAAATTGTATTATTACAAGAAAACCCATTTCTTTTGTACTTTTTGATAAGGTTTGCCAGGTTTTGATGGCGTTCGTACGCAACTGTTTTATTAGCCGCAACATTACCGCCCAAACAATTACTTCTGCATGCGTAATACATTTGACGCGTACTGCGTGGAGCCCCACGAATGTGCGTTTCTTTGGGTGACAGCTTAGAGCAGCTGTCCAGTCCAATACAGAACGTGCATTTTACTAATCAAAAGCTGCCAAGAGAACTACAGCATACAGCTGCTCAAACCAGAGGTGGGAAATTGTAGACACATTTTAAGCTGGTGCCTCCTCCACACACATGTGGCAAACGGTCTCCCGCTGCAGTACACAAAGTACCTGTATTTTTCTTCTGCTTACCGTACATGCCGCCGCCGCTCACGAAGGAAATAGGCCTAGCTTACTAGGCAACTTTCTATCGTGCATCACTTCGAACTAACGGGCAATGTTTGCGCAAGTTTTGGGTTTCAGTCACAATGCCTGTCAGGTCCTCGCGCATACAGGCAATTTCCCGGTCTCCAAAACACGCAGTAGAACTAGCACTCAGCGCCGACCCAACACGTGCAACATGTGGCACTTCCGGCGCAAAATTCTCCCTTTGAGCACCGGAACTGCTTCGTAAACCGACTTCCGCTGTTACCTAGCACCGCGCTTCCGTGAAAGTTCGGTGGCGGCTTCCGTTGCAACTCGTACCAGCGATGTCGTTGGAGTACGCATCACTCTGCGAACAGGACGATGTGGGATGTTTACTGCAGGAAATTTTGGTGTGTATGCATCGTTTCCTGCTTAACGGAAGGAGAAAAATACCGCAGATCCTGACCGTCCTCCTTGGGGTTTCTCTTTTTTTACCATTTATCGATGCACGTATTTCGGGACACATAGAAGTAGATCCTAATGTGCCCTACCACTTCTTCCACTTATCGCGCAGTATAAGTTGCTAAAAGTACTTAATTTACTGAAAACATAAAAACAGCCCAACTGGTCCAGCTTTCTAAATTACAGTTGTGTCACCATGCTAAGGGTGTGTTGAGCGTTTGTAAAACACGCTTGTAAAACTAAGGCACCAAACTAAGTGTTGTATAATAAATCTAATACGTCGGAGCAACGTTAGTGGAACCGAAGGCCAAGCTGCTTAACTCTGGTTGTATACTTTCTATGTGTCACTCTTAAAAATAAGCAGCAGACACCACACGCAGGTTGCTTCCCCTATCTAATCAGGTTGATCAAGCTCACCGAATCTCACGTGCACAAGGTTTTTTTCAGGAACTGACTCACATCTCTAAGACATCTCTAATAAAAACTAAAACAAAAACACATACACGCTTGTTTTGAAACGCAGCACCCAGCTTCGGAAAAAGTGATCGACATAGAACGCTGATTTTACGATCCCGCAGATACAACAGCTTCCGCATTTACTTTCCCCCGTCCCGGGTTGTCGCTTGGAGCGCGATCGCAATAAAAATTAATGACCTAGTTCCTCTCATAAAAATGTGCTTCACGAAAAAGTTGGTGGGGGCTGCATATCTATCACCATGTTCAGCGTGCATGTTAAAAAAACTATGTATGTATTTATTGGTAATTTGGAAGAGAGGAAGGTCCAAGATACAAGATACAAAACAAATTAAGGGAGCGAAAATGGCGGCTGAGTATGCAGTCATGATGAATAATATTCCAGCGGATACAGGCAGCAGCAAACTTCAATAACAACAAGGACGACGCCAACTACAGCGAAAGCAAATTCCTTACTGACGCGAGCTGCTCCGACGTTTACGAAGGCGTATTACGTTTATTGCCTTCCTTCATCCCCACCGAAAAAAGGCACATTACTATGGTAGTCATAAAATGTCCCACATGGGGGCGCGGCATGCTGAGAAAAGAGGCGCGAAGGATGTTTTGGCGACTTTGGAAGTGTGTGCTCCCACGGGACGAGTAAACATTCTCCCCCTCACTTATGGGAGCCGACGAGGATGAAGCCAATAAAGGCCGTGAAAATACGTGACGCCTGGCCGCTGAGACAGTTTTACTAGCGTCGCTTTTGCAGTGTATTTCCCATTATTTGTATTTTCTGGCTGATGTTTACCCGAGAGCGAGCAAATGCCAAGCTATAAACAACTGGGCTCTGTTTGCTGTTATGGTGGTGATATTGGGGTGTGTATGTTGTTTTTGTATGGTGCTAAGTTCCATATTTATGGTTTTGTGGAGGTCTCATGGCAGCCCGAACAAAACAGGAAGTTGTTATAACGCTGCCTTCCTGTTCTGCGATCGTCCTACCGCATCGATTGTAGCTCAAAGATAATAATCCGCTCCACTTTTGCTTTTTTGCTCTAATATGAGTGTTAAAACTTGAACCACATTCTTTCTTTTTTCTCCGAAGAGCATGCAATATTATGGGCATTCTGATGCCGTTAGGAAGAAAGGAAGGAAGGATATAATAAAGGCAAGGAAAGGCAGGAATGTCAACCAGGAGGGGGTCTAGTTTTCTCTCATACACGTGGGAAAGAGCCGCAATGGGCACAGGGCGCTTTTGTCGCCTTGTGCATAGATGACGGAGGAGACCAGTGGCCCGGGATTTTCTCCTCAGAGTACGGCTGCCGAGAATCCAGCTTCCGTAAAGCGGAGGAGAGATGCCTTCTTTCCGATGAAATATGTGGACACTCGCATAGAACATGGCGTATGGTCTCACCTGTGTCACTGACTTCGCACGCCACACTGTCTGCCATTCTGATCGAATAAGAGAAAGCATTTGTAAAAGCTACTGCGACCCAGAGAAGCCAAAGAATGGTTGCATCAGTCCGTGGGAGGCCTAATGGAAGAAGACGCTGCAGGTGCGGTGTTATGACTCACCGGCGCCATGTTTGCGCGGGTCAGTCACCCGCCGGTCGACCTCCCCACCGCTTGTCGACGGAAACGAAAGGAAGCCGACACCGCGGCGGCGGCCACTGATTGACAGCGGCTTTTGAGCGGTGTTTAGTTTTGTTGCCCAAAAGGGATTAAGGAGCCGCCGCTCGTCCCCCGGCCTGAGCAACTGAACGCGTGTGCGCGTGAAAGCCCAGACGGCGACGACCGGACAATGGGACCCAGTGGCGGCGGCAGCACAGCGAAGAAGGCATGGCAATGGTCAAGCCATTAACCCTTCCGAGTGATTCCACGAACCTTGTTAGCTCCCTGGGAAGTATGTGTGAGAACCCCACCGTGGGAACGCAGCGCGCGGCGGACACCAAAAAGATACGAGGCGCTCGCGCGTCTTCCGTTCTTCCCCTTCTACTACAGCAACACCGACTAGATGCTCCTGACGAGTGGCAAGGGTGTGTGTGTGTGTGTGTGTGTGTGTGTGTGCCGTGCATCTGTCGACATACCTGAAAGGCGTGTCCCTACCCGAGGGCGGTGCTTCACAGCGAGGAACTTACACCTCACCATTGGTCCGCATTGTTTTGTATGGGGGATCCCCAACCTAGGGAACTAGGGATCGGGGGTCAACAAAAAGGGCGTGCTGCGGCCCGCCAAGATCTGTCTTCTGTCTTCATCTCGACAACTCACTGTAAAAATGTAAATAAACCCGTTGAGTTTGCTCTAAGCTCTCCCCTAGTCCTGGCTCGACGAAGCGACGGCGACCGGCCCCGCTACCAGCAGACTGCGGTCGCTACAACTCGCAACGACCCGCAACAACTGGATGGCAAGCGGTTGGATCTGAGCCTGGAGGACGGAGAATGATCAACACGCCGAGATCACGGAGACTGACAGCTGTGAACTGGTGAGTGCTGGCTTTGGTTTTTTGGTTGCCAGGCTGATAAGATAGAAGTGCAATCTTTTCGCTGGTAGAGGCTACCACAGAAGCAGTTGTTTCCAGAACTTCTGGGTAGAGAGTGAGCCGCACCACACTAGTTCTCTGTCATGGATTGGAAGCGTTTGTTGAAGAATCAGCTGCTGATTCTGGGGGAGGAGCTCGGAGCAGAAGTAGATTCGGGGATGAAGAAGGACGAAATTGTTCGCGCTATCGAGGGCTTGAATCTCACCAGTGAAGATATCAAAGAAACGTGGAACGAGATTCAAAAGCAACAGGAACAGGAGCGCGAGCAAAAGCGGGAGCAACAGGAGTGCCAGCTAAAGCAACAGGAGTGCCAGCTAAAGCAAAAAGAACTGGAAGTAGAACAGCTGCGCCTGGAAGTGGAAGCGAGGAAGATGGCTGAGATTCAAGGAGTGGAGGTAGCAGGCAGACAAAATCTTTGTGATTTATCTAAGCTAATGCAACCCTTCAAAGTAGGGCAAGATGTGGGCCTCTTTCTTGTGAACTTCGAGAGAACCTGTGAAAAAGCGAAGCTTGGCCGTAGCACATGGGCTCGAAATTTGTTAAGTTTGCTGCCATGTGAAGCAGCGGATGTGATCGCGCGGCTTCCGGTGGAGGATGCGGACAATTACGACAAAGTGAAGGATAGCCTTCTAAAGAGGTTCCGACTTTCGTCAGATGCGTTCCGGCAGCGGTTTCGCAATCTGACAAAGAAGCAGGGCAGCACGTATTCTGAGTTTGCCTACGAGTTGAAGGTAAACTTGGTAGAATGGATGAAGGGAGCCAGCGCTTTTGGGAACTTCGAAAAGGCTCTTGAGGTAGTGGCTCTGGAACAGTTTTTTTCTAAGCTTTCCGAGCCAATGAAGCTCTGGATCCAAGATAGGGCCGGAGTAGTAACAGTGCAGGCAGCTGCCGACTTGGCTGATGAGTACGCGTCACGCCGGGGAGAAAGGGACGAGGTTCCTCCCGCAAAAGCGGGAGATAGAGGAAAACCTTGGACGGGAAAGCAGGGGGCTGGCGCAGGTACGACGGCACAGAAAAAGGCGGACTTCGCTGCAAGTAGTCAGGGATCACAAAACAAACAGGAGGGAAAGGCTTCGGATAGTTCTCCCAAAAAGAGTCCTTTTGACGCTAGGCAACCACCTACCTGCTACAAATGCAAGGAGGTCGGTCACATTGCCATAGGATGTCGTAGGCCCAGGCCAGCCCTTTCGTATACTTGTGACTCTGCTACTAGCGAGGAGCTACTTAGTCCGTACCTTTTTAATCTAACCGTGAACGGAAAGCCATGCCGCGTCTTACGAGACAGTGGGGCAACCATTGATCTGGTGCACCCGGACTACGTGACACAAGCAGACTACAATGGCAAGTGCGCATGGATTAAGCCGGTTTTGGAAGATGGAAGCATTTGTCTCCCGGTAGCTCGAGTAGTCATCACTGGGCCGTTCGGAGAAGTAGAGACGGAAGCGGCGGTGTCAGACAAGCTACCCTCGCAATACCCCTACTTGTTCTCGAATCGGACCGACCGTCTGCTTAGAGAGCAAGGGAAAAGTTTTCACGAGGGAACAGTCCAAGCCTTGACTAGAGCTAAAGCACGCGCTTTAGCAGCCGAACTAGAGCGGCAAGACCCGAGTTTCGCCGGGCGTACAGCAACACCAGCTGGAGTCAGCACAGCGGAGCCTACTATCCCGTCACCTGCTGAAAAAGAGAGAGAGGGATCAGAGGAGGAGACTAGCGCTGATATAGCTGAAAGGGAAACGGAAGAGGGGCTGCTCGTGTTGCCTGTATCAAAGTCACTAGGCAATGTACTGGGGAAAGTGACCAGAGACGAGCTTATCGAGCAGCAAAACAGCGATCCCAGCCTTAAGGAGATTTGGAACACCGTCAGGGAAGGGGTGGCGAGGAAGAATGTCAGTTTTCCCGTCAAAAATGGCATCTTGTACCGCCACTACCGGAATGCAAAAGGTCGCACGTTTGACCAGATTGTAGTGCCGGCTAAGTATCGGCATGACATTGTTGATCTCTGTCACGGAGTTGGTTGGTCGGGGCATTTAGGAGCTCGGAAGACCAAAGATAGGCTCCTAACGGAGTTTTATTGGCCAGGATGCTTCAAAGAAGTTGAGGACCACGTAAGAGCGTGTGACACCTGTCAGAGAGTGGGAAAACCGAATGAGAAGGGAAAGGCACCACTTAAGCTTGTTCCGCTCATTTCGGAGCCCTTTCGCCGGCTGGTAACAGACGTTGTGGGACCACTCCCAGCGACAAAGTCAGGCTACCGGTATTTGCTTACCGCCGTTTGTCCAGCAACCAAATTTCCAGAGGCGATCCCAATGAAGGAGCAAAGCTCAGTAGAAGTAGTCAACGCACTACTGTCTATTTTTTCGAGAGTGGGCTTTCCTCAGGAGATACAGTGCGACCAGGGTTCAGTATTCACCAGCGTTCTGACTACGGGCTTCCTCGAGAAGTGTGGAATGAAAATAATCCACAGCTCAGTTTACCACCCACAGTCCAACAGTGTAGAGCGGTGTCATTCCGTGATGAAGCGAATCCTGCGAGCCCTTATCTTTGAAAAGAAGTGTCAGTGGGATGCCTGTCTCCCAGCAATGCTGTTTGCGCTGAGATCGGTCACTCATGAAGCGACGGGTTTCAGCCCCGCGGAGCTGGTTTACGGAAGGACGCTCAGGTCTCCACTGCGACTTTTGCGCGAAACCTGGGAGTCGAAAGGTACCGACCCTACGGTGGTCGAGTACATTCTCGAATTGTTGGAAAGATTGCGTTGCGCTCGCGACATGGCTGAGGCGAACATGAGAGAGGCCCAAAGTAGAGCTAAGAGCTACTACGATCGAAACGCGAAACTGAGAGCTTATCAGGAAGGGGATCAGGTGATGGTCTTGCGCCCCTCGCGAGCAAATAAGCTGGAGGTTCAATGGGAAGGGCCCTTTCGGGTTGTGAAAAAGCTCTCGGACACAAATTATGCACTGGAACGGAAAGGAAGGCGCCGAGAGGTTGTAATTTATCACCACAATCTAATGAAGCGCTATGTGGGAGAAGTGCAGAAGGTGAACTTGGCTCTTAATAGCCCGGAGGAGCTAACGCCTGAAATTCCAGGCTTGGTTGAGGTTGGAAGATCAATGGAGGTTACCGACGTCATGAAAGCCGTGGCACCTACTGAGGGCTTGACTGAGACGCAGCAAGTCGACTTACGTAACTTGTTGTCAGAACACATCACAGTTTTCTCGGAAAGGCCAGGGCGAACTACGGTTATCACTCATGACATTGAACTAACTTCTGACACCACCGTGAAGTCGAGGCCGTACAGGTTAGCCCCGCGGCAGCAGGAGATCTTGAAAAAAGAAGTAGATCGAATGCTGGAGCTTAAGCTTATTGAACCATGCGAAAGCACCTGCACGTCCCCCATGATACTAGTAGAGGTTCCTGGCAAGGATCCACGACCTTGCGTGGATTATCGCAAACTTAACGCGATAACGAAGGACCAGACCTATCCTATACCCAACGTGGAGGAGCTGGTCGAAAAAGTGAGTGCTGCAAAATACGTCTCGACTTTGGACTTAGTAAGAGGCTATTGGCAAGTTCCAATGTCTGAACGAGCTAGTGAGTATGCAGCCTTTGTGGCACCGACGGGCACATTTCGGCCCCTAGTTTTGAGTTTTGGTCTTAAGAACGCCCCATTTTGCTTTTCAAGGCTAATGAACCGAGTTCTGCAGGGGGCTGAAGGGTACGCTGTTCCCTACTTAGACGACATTGCTATTTACTCCAATACATGGGAAGATCACCTATACCACCTTAGCGATGTCCTTAGTCGTTTGACGCACGCTGGACTGACAGCGAAGCCGGCTAAGTGCCAGCTAGCTCGCGCCGAAGTACGGTACCTAGGGCACGTGGTAGGGCAGGGAAGGAGGCGACCTGACGAGTTGAAAGTAGAGGCGGTTAGTGAATTCCCGCAGCCAGAAACCAAGACTGCTATCCGCTCCTTTTTGGGACTGACGGGGTATTATCAGCGCTACATTCCTCAGTACTCGGAAGTAGCCGCTCCGTTAACGGATGCACTGCGCAAGAAGGCCCCAGAAAAGGTAGTTTGGAGCCCGGAAATGGAGGGTGCCTTCCAAGGCCTCAAAGCGGCTCTTGTTAGCTCACCCGTACTGCATGCACCGAACTATGATCGTCCCTTTATTGTGCAGTGCGATGCCAGCAATAGGGGCTTAGGAGTAATACTCTGCCAGGAGGATGAGAACGGGAACGAGCACCCAGTGCTGTACGCCAGCAGGAAACTCTCAGTTCGCGAGGAGGCCTACAGTGCGTCAGAAAAAGAATGTGCCTGCATTGTGTGGGCCACCCAAAAATTGGCCTGCTACCTTTACGGAACTTCTTTCGTCTTCGTCACTGACCACTGCCCGCTGACATGGCTCTCGCAAATGTCGGGAAAGAATCCGCGACTACTACGCTGGAGCCTTGCGCTTCAGGAGCTTAACTTCAATGTGAAGTATAAGAAGGGTTCTGCCAATGCCAATGTTGACACATTAAGCAGAGCCTTCTAGCTTTTCTTTCGCGTTCTTTTGTTTTCAGTTGAGGAACGTTTTCAGTAATGGTTTTCAGTAGTGTTGTGAGTAACTCAGTCTAAGCTTTTAGCTGTGAGCAAGAGTATTGGTGTGGTTGCCATATGAAAAA
The DNA here is from genome assembly GCF_048455015.1 of Haemaphysalis longicornis. Taxonomy (NCBI): domain Eukaryota; kingdom Metazoa; phylum Arthropoda; class Arachnida; order Ixodida; family Ixodidae; genus Haemaphysalis; species Haemaphysalis longicornis. The sequence continues at coordinate 204,465,540 of NW_027526295.1, forward strand.
AAAAATTGAAAAGCGTAGGTGCATTGTAGCACCTTTGAAAGAGCAGCCTGGTTGCCGAAAACTCATTGCCGGCTCTTGCTGGTTCGGGAGGTTGGTCTTTGTGGTTTCAATGGTGCTGAAAGAATGCTGCTACTGTGATCTCTCCCGTCGAGCAGCTGATACTACACGACGTCCGAGATCTTCCCGTCGGCGGAGGAGCTGTTATGACTCACCGGCGCCATGTTTGCGCGGGTCAGTCACCCGCCGGTCGACCTCCCCACCGCTTGTCGACGGAAACGAAAGGAAGCCGACACCGCGGCGGCGGCCACTGATTGACAGCGGCTTTTGAGCGGTGTTTAGTGTTGTTGCCCAAAAGGGATTAAGGAGCCGCCGCTCGTCCCCCGGCCTGAGCAACTGAACGCGTGTGCGCGTGAAAGCCCAGACGGCGACGACCGGACAATGGGACCCAGTGGCGGCGGCAGCACAGCGAAGAAGGCATGGCAATGGTCGAGCCATTAACCCTTCCGAGTGATTCCACGAACCTTGTTAGCTCCCTGGGAAGTATGTGTGAGAACCCCACCGTGGGAACGCAGCGCGCGGCGGACACCAAAAAGATACGAGGCGCTCGCGCGTCTTCCGTTCTTCCCCTTCTACTACAGCAACACCGACTAGATGCTCCTGACGAGTGGCAAGGGTGTGTGTGTGTGTGTGTGTGTGCCGTGCATCTGTCGACATACCTGAAAGGCGTGTCCCTACCCGAGGGCGGTGCTTCACAGCGAGGAACTTACACCTCACCATTGGTCCGCATTGTTTTGTATGGGGATCCCCAACCTAGGGAACTAGGGATCGGGGGTCAACAAAAAGGGCGTGCTGCGGCCCGCCAAGATCTGTCTTCTGTCTTCATCTCGACAACTCACTGTAAAAATGTAAATAAACCCGTTGAGTTTGCTCTAAGCTCTCCCCTAGTCCTGGCTCGACGAAGCGACGGCGACCGGCCCCGCTACCAGCAGACTGCGGTCGCTACAACTCGCAACGACCCGCAACAGCGGGTCCAGGGCATTAATACCAGAGATCGTGAACGCTTGGGTAGTCCATTTTGTTATTGTGGTCAGCGGAGAGTACTAGCGGCGTCCATCCGGGATAATAGAATGGATATGGTCTTCGTCTTTTGCTTCGCCAAACGGAGCACAGACGCGGTTCTGTACTCGGTTGCATCTATGCACTTGTGCTGCGCCGAATAAGGGAAACCAGTCAGTGTATGTGGCTTATGTGCGATGACTATAAACCTGAAGCTCTCTCTTATCTTAGCACCTGCGCAAGCATCCGCCTATTTACACTTCAGTTGAGCTAGAAAAGTGCCTTACAGGCTCTGGGAAAAGCTGCCTTGGAAGTGACCAGGAACAACAGCACCTAGATACGAGCAAAACATACGTCCTGCCTTCTCATCCCACCTTTTTCTTGTCGGGGTAGCAAACGTAGCCTTTTTGAAACGTTTTATTTCGATCTCTTTTTTTTATTTCCATTAACAAGAAGGGAATAAATAAATCCTGCAACGCTAGACGTGACCCCTCTCGTACGCCTCTTACTTGTCTGAGAGACGTTGGAAGAGCTTCAGGGTCTTTGCATTAGCTCTACGACGCCAAAATTCCCCCTACAGGGTGTGGCCCTGGAGCAGCGGATGCATGAACAGCGACCTATCGTCGTTCTTCGTGGCTACGGCCACGGGGTACGCTCGGGCAAAGGGACTCCGGCTCACTGCCACGAGTCGTCAAACACAACTGCCATGTGATACTAAACCTGCGTAAGAATATGTATCTGAGCCTTTTTTTTTTACTCTAAGGCCTGAGTTCATCTCAGTGGAATAATACTGCCAGTTTTATTTACCTGAAGCCTGATGTTAATAAGACGTCACCGGTCTACCATATACGTTCATCGTAAGAAGCGCTAGAGACGGGACACAGAAGAGGAGACACACACGACGGCGCTAACTCGCAACTGACTTTATTAGGCATAAACACAAATATATACCCAGAAAGAGAGAACACGTGCCCAGGTCCACCCAGGTCAAAACCAACTAGCCCAACTGTCAATTTTATTAAACTACCATATACCGGTATTCGGCTGTATGTATCATCCAGTGACAGCAGAGATGGATGCCCTGGGGCGTTGATATTGCGAAGGTTATCGAACCATTGTGTGGCTTTAACAGCGGAGCTGTTGTAGCTGGCGGTAATGTTGGTGGCGAAACGCGTAATGCGTTAAAATAGCAAGAAAATACGCGTGCATACCAAGAAAATACGCTTGAGCGCGTGCATTGCGGCGGCAATCCAGCGTCCACGGCACGCGCACCGGCTTTAACAAAGGAACAAAATAAAAACTGTCGAAAACTGCAAGGAGCGATAAAATACCGAGCGCTCGTGAGCGCGTGCCTCGCGGCGACCGCCGAGCATCACCGGCTTGCGCAGTGTCTTCAGCAAGAAAATAACGCAGTGTCTAGAGTGCTGTCCGACGGCACTCTAGCTGATCGTTGCAGGCATGGCTAGAGTGCCGTCCGACGACATTCGAATATTTAACAGTAGGCTAGCACCAGCCAAAGAGTCTGTCGTTGTAGTGTAGAGGATCCGTCTTAGCTTCTTGACCCCACAGTTGGTGGTTCGAGACCGGCTCTTGCCTCGGTGTTTTTTTTTTATTGTGTAATTGAAGAGTAATTTTTATGCCTTAGGATGGTTTTGGTGTTTTAAATGATTTCTGTGTGCCTTAGGTTATCTTATGTTATGTTTATGTTAGGTTGCCTAGCTTTATGTTATCTAGAGCGGTGTACTGCTAGACGCGGCAATTTTGTTATAAAACGCCGGTTGACGTCGTTATAGTGGGGTGCTTATAATACCGTCGGACGGCACTCTAGACACGGCCAAAAAATAAAAAAAAACGTGGTTGTTCCCACTTCCATAGGAACGGGTAAAACACGAAAGTGGAATGTGCCGCTTTCACAGGAGCAGTTGGCTGTTTATTGTGCATCGATGTGAACTCGCACATCGCTATTTATATTTCGTTGGAATGGCACCGTTAGGCCATGTTCAGACTACCGACGCAAAAGCCATATAGTGATCTATGGACGTAAAAAACGGCGTGTCACGCAGTTCGGTTGGCTGATACGTGAAGTGACGTCATTCTTCAAAGTTATTACGACAGTTGCGGCAACAGTCTGAACCCGGCCTTACACGCCGGTGACGTTAGACACTGGATTGCACGCGACGAAGGATTGCGTAAATCCGACTGAAACCACAGGCGCTCGTAAACCGTCTGTGCGAACGAAAGCAAACGGTTTGTCAGCGAATCGTTTGGTGAACACACGGTCCGCTGCAGCGAAAGAAGCAGCGGACCGTATCACGAGTGCGACATTTGCAAGTCGGCTTCTGCGCAGCTTATGCTGCGCGTTGCTCCGTGCCCGTACACGTAGGCGCTGGCATCGAGGCGCCAACTGTCGCCGCTCATTAGCGACATGATGCACTTCTTCGCTTCGCCTCTCCTAGATGGCAGCGTCATCTGAAAGTAAGGATATAAGGCGCGTTCGTCGTTCTATTCGCGCGTCTGTTCATAGCGCAGTCGGGGGCGTGTTTCGTACCTCCCGTTTCGGCGACAGAGTTCGTGGCTCGAAACCAGGCGCAGCCACGTCAATCGAAGTTGTTCAGGCGATGTCATTTCTGTGAGGGATATGACGTCGTGAGATCTTGGTGGACCCCGCTATAAAACTCTTTTGAGTTAAAATAAAAACCTTGCGAAATTTTCGAGGAGCGCCTCGCGTTGCCTAGCAACCAACAACACGACAGCTGGCACAACACCTGCCCCATGACTCTCGACGCGACTACAGAAACCCCGCCCATGAGTCGTGCACGTAAAGCGACGACGGAACATGTAAATAAAAATTTTCGAACTCGTAAAGATGCGTGGTGGTGTGTCCTTCAGTGCTCCCGTAGAAAGAAATCCCGCAGCTTCGCTATGGTTGAAGCCTTCCAGGACTTATAGCCCTGTCACACGGGCACTTTCAATCGCGATTGAGTCGATCTGGATCGAACTCAATCCGGATCGGGCGGCTGCTACACGCCAGTTTCAATCGCGATCGAGCTGGATCCCGCTCGAACTCAATCCTGGTTTCTCAAGCGCGATCGAGGCTTCCAAGCGCGATCGAACGAAAGCAGCGATACTCTCGTCCCCGCTCCGTAATGGCACAGAAGGTGACAAATTCAACTAATGCCACAAATTGTGTCAAATAACTTGATCCAAATAAGCGTGTGGTAACACTTACATAGTTACGTATACCTACGACCGCGCGAAGTTACCAGACGCCGGCCGCAAGCAACGTTTATAGATACTTTTTCAGTTCCGCATCTCCCCGCCGCGGCCATGGAGAGAAGGCGGCCGGCCGCGACTCTCGCCACCGCGGCGCTGCGGTTGCGAGTTGCGCTAGGAGAGCGAGCGTCGTCTGCTAGCGGGGAGCGCGTTCCGCTCGGCATCTCCGGTCTTCGCCGCTTCTGGCTGCGCACTGCTAAGGAATGACTGTTCTCGGACGTTGCTCATCATTTTGTTGCGGCTGTTGCAGTTCGAGATCTATTCAAAACGGACGGTATTATGCAAGCAGTAGTGTACGTACGCCCAGGGATTTTAAGCGGTGACTAAAATATCAAGAAAGACAGCGTTTTAAATGAACGCTCCCGTAGCAGTGGCTGTCAAGCGAGCACACAAATTCTTTTGCCATGCCAATTGCGCAAATTTATTGCGTCACGAATGATATTTCCTCACACGACTGTTGAAGCAGCTTCCCGTTCAGTAGACAACGTAGGTGATATCGTCCCTCACAACAACGCTCTACGGGATTGTGTAGGCCCCGGCTTTCTTTCTGGCCCAGTAAAAAACAATTTGCCGACGCTGCCCCGGTTCTTCTTCGAGTGCTGCCGTTCTCCAGTTGGCTGGGAGCCGTATTGCCGCAGTGTTCTCGACTATCTGAGAAAAGTCGGTGCATTGCTGGGGAACAGACGCCTTAGAGAGCTCCTCTTGTCGCTCATTGGGAAAGTGCTCTCCTTTTGTAATCACCTAACTCGTGCGCAGACGCTACCTTTCTCTTTTTCGGAGACCGCCGCAGAGTCTGCTTCCTCAACAAGTTGCTGGGCAAGTTGGGAAAATTAACGGAAACTGCACCTTCCTTCAGTGCCTAAGCCCGGCCGATCTCGACGACTTCATGTTAATGATCGCAATCTCCTCTTCGAGAAAATTAAGTCCACATACCTTGCGCGTTTTGCTTATCTTTGTCCGTGCGGGGAATCGCTCTTTTTTATTGGGTGAGAAGCTATTGATCCGATGACGGCGCTAAAAAGTGACACTTCTGAGTGTTGCTTCTGTATCTGCTCGTACAGCCAGGTGCAGAGCACGTTGGCATTGCAGTAAACCAGGCTCATCAAAGAAAACACAGCGTCTTGACGGAGTCACGAAATCCTCGATGAAATCGGTACTGTTCAATAGCGTCACAAACTGAACGCACTGAAAGGGCAAGGTTCGCACGCAGGGGTCAAAAACAAACGCAAACGAAAGGAAGAAACTTGTAGAGACACGCAACTACGCCGAAACTTTGAGCTCAGCCGACTGGAGCACGCTTATATGCATGCTCTTCTGGAAGTGTGGAAGAACCAAACAAGTGGCAAAAAATTTCGTTGTCTTCTAGCTGTTTATTGTAGCTGTTTGCTTTCGAGAATGTACACAATTACCAAATGTGTGTGCCCACTTATGCACGCACAGCAAACATGCGGAGCGTTTAACTAGTGGTTTTCGCCTTCCTGCTCCAGACGGAAGGAAAGCATTACGTAAACCGCATGTGAGCGCTGGGATGTCAGCGCGCAAGAAAAGCTCTGTGCGCTTGAACCTAGAGCAGGCACAGAGAAGAATAATGGGCCCCACATGAGAACGTCGACTTGCCGGAGAGCGCGTGCAACGCCGTGCAAATGCAGCGCGCGCGTGGAAAAAAAAAAAAAGAATGTCAGAAAAATATAACGTCACCAGAAAAAAAAAAAAAAAACGTGGGGTAACATGTTACGTAGGGTTGGTGGTCACGTGATTTTTTTCGCTCTTGGACTACTTCGCCTTCATGCAAATGCCGGCACTCCCGTAGCGTTCCGCCTCGGCATCTCGGGTTGTAATCTGGCTGCGTACTCGAAAAGAAATAACTGTTCTCGGAAGTTGTTCAACATTTTGTTGCCGGGCTATTCCAGTTCGCTATTTATTGGAAACGGGTCGATTATGCAAGGAGATGTACGTACGCGCTGTTATTTTTAGTGGGGGCTAAAATACCAAGAACGACAGCATTTTAAATGAATTTTCGCGTAGCAGTAGCTGTCAAGTGCACACACGATTTCGCTTGGCATGCCAATTGCGCAAGTTCGTTGCAGCACGAATGATATTTCCGGATAACCATGCGCAGCAACTGCATGCTTTCTTTATAAAAGACATCCGCGTATCCTTCGTAGTTTCAAAGAAATCAAATTGTTCGGTAAGTAAAGCTAACCCAAAATCCTGGATAAATTAGGACGTTTTGTACTGAGACTTAAAATGTATGTTTTATAGTTATATTGAATTAGCATTAGGAATTTTGGTTTTTGTCCATTAGTCTGTTTTGTTTTAATAATAGTTTTTATTAGCATGAGGCTACATTCCGTCCTCCTCCTCACAGTTGATAGATTGTGGGGTTTAACGCACCGACGCAACGCAGGCGATGAGGCGCGCCGTAGTGGAGGGCTTTAACGTGCGCCGAAGTCTCGTACACACGGGCGTTTTTGCTTTTCGCCTCCATCAGAAAAGCAGGCGCCGCGGCCGGGAATTAATCGAACCCGCGACCTCGTGCTCAGCCACCGCGGCGGGTCTCCTCACAGTTGTACATTTTGTAAAGGGCATAAGCATGTGCCTCATGCACGATGCATGTGCCCAGCCTCCTCACGAGCATCACTGCTAAAGTGGGCTGGAAAATCCCGTACAGCCGACTGCGAGTTAAGCAAGTCGGCATTGCACCAAGCCCAGCACATGAAAGAAAACACGGCATGTTGACGGAGTCACGAAATGCTTTCACCCGCGGCCGCACTGTTCAATCCCAAACCGAATACACTGAAAAGGCAAGTTTCTCGCGCAAGGGCAAAGACAAACGCGAGCGGAAAGAAGAAACTTGTAGGGCAGATACGCAACTACACCGCAGCCGCAACTTTGAGACCAGCGGACCGGCTGCGCACACCGTCAACGCTGCCGCAGCTGCCGCCGCAGCGCAGCCGCCGGCACAGCGCAACTCGCGACCGGAGCTCCCTCTCAGCGCCTAGGGTAAAGTCGCGCCCGCTTTGGAGGGCGCAGTTCCGAAACTGAAAAAGTATCTATAAACATTGGCCGCAAGTACATTGTTAGCGCCCTCTGGCGTACACGAGTGCAACCAGTGCAACTTCTCGATCGCGATTGAAACGGGACGTGTAGCAGCGGCAGTGCGTCGAGCGCGCTCGAAAACTCGATCGCGATTCACTTCAAACGCGATTGAAAGTGCCCTTGTGACAGGGATATTAGTGCAAGCTTCGAGAGGTTTTTTCGCGTGCACAATGCTTCTTTTTGCAGTCCCAGGGGAGCTAAGGGATTCAAATATTACGTGTCGTATTCGTGTTTGTCTACTTTTGTGTACTACACACGTGCATGCGCACAGGAGCGCAAGTTTATCACGTTTCATACACCAGTAGACGTTCTTGGTTGATAGTAAACGATTTTTTTATTCATGAACGAGCGACCTCTGCGTGTTCTCAATGTTCTGGAGGAACAATGTAGGAGCTTTTCTTAACGTTTGTTTCAATGGCAACAAAACTAGATCCCTAGACGCCCGAGATCATTTATAGCAGCTTAAGGGGCGCTCAAGTTGGCTTGCAAAAATTAAGGACTCCCAGCCCACCTCAGCACTCCGTATGCTCTTTGAAAGGAAAAGCATTGATGTCCAATTTAACGCTGCAGGGTGCTGTAGGCGCTTCGGGAGACCTGGCTCACCGGTGACTGATGCGCCCCCGGGCGAGAGTATCAAAAATGGGCCGAACCGGGCCGTTCAGTTCAATGACCCATTGAAAGCTGTTGCATTCAAAGTAAACTTCTAAAATATGGGAGGGGGGAGGTGGAGAAAGATGGGTTGCGGGCAGTTGTAGACCAGCTTACGGACCTTTTCATTGAAGAAATATTTTCGTCGTATCTCTTTCTCCCGCTCTCCATAGGTACTCAATTTTGAACAATGACGGCAGCCAAAAACATTCCTGGTAGCTACTTAAGGCACAAAATCATGTTCTGTTTTTGACAAGTACAAAACGAGGATTATGCGCACTTGACATTGGGTACATCTTCAATTGCAATACTTATGCCGGAAATATACGTCCTGGAAGTAAGGCACAATGTTTCACTTCCGCCGGCGCCTCAATGTCTCTATGACATCCCTGGTTTCCTTTCAGCACGCGCCAAAAGCGGTACGGAGAAAAATGACCGAGCGCTACAAAAGTCGCAGAAAGGGAGCGAGTTTGCAAGGACGGCGGCTGATGACTAGCTACAAGGCGATGCAGATATATCACTCATAATTTTCTCTTAATTTTCGATAATGAAAGCATTTATCATGTGCGTTCGACTCGGTGACACCACGTATATTTTTACTGACTTAGTTTTAGCTCCATAAAGGCGCCATTTCTCGCCATAAAAGAAAGCAAAAAGAAGTCGTTTCGCCTTTTGTACAGTGCAGGTGTTCAAGCATAAAATATTTTAAACAGAAAACACACGATTTTTAAGGAAGATGGAAAAGCCGAACAAGAGAGTTATATCACGCTCTCTCAGGCATCACGCAGCATCCCTCTCAAAAAACTATTGGTCACTGTATCAGCAGCCGTTAAAGGCACCTGTCACGCACAAAGAAGATGAAACATAAAGCAATTTGGGAGTACTTCATCGGTGGGCTTCGGGAAAGATAAAATGGCCGGAGCTCTGGCCCTGTCCGAAGAAATTACCCACTTCGCGAAATGGGATCCCGGCAAGAGAACAAGACGTGGTAGTCTTCGGTCCACGCTAGCAAAAGCGAGCCTGTTACTCCTCATAATTTTATCTCGGTTAGGTCTCCCGGTTTCTGCAAATGACGAGCGTTTAAAACGGGGGGCAGCAGCTGTTGATACTTTATTTTGAGGCGTTTAGATTCAAGCACTAGCATGCGCACATTCATTTTCGTGCTAAAAGGAAGATTGGCACAGAAAAGGAATAACAAATCGCAGGAGGCACAAGTTTTGGTTTAGATAATAAGCTTACCCGGGGCCGATAAAAGCGAAACAGCGGGTTGAGCCATTGCGGCAAGTGTACAGGAGTTCCCAAAATATGAAAAAAATGAGGGAAACGTTAAGCCATGTCCGGGGAATAAGTAAAAAAATCTGCGTACAGAACGGTACTCGGCTTAAAAACAATACGCAAAAAAGCTTGCTTGCGGGCTTCGACATTTCAACGTGGCTAGTTATTTTGACAAGCTGCAGCCTTAAAGGATATGTACGAAGTAAGCTTGACTGTATTCCATAATGCAATACAGGGGCTGAATTTTCTTTCCTTAGACGGCCCTTTATTTAAATAAATGGAATTCCAGGGTCTCTTAGTCAAATTTTACACTTCTAGCCCTACTTCTTTTTGCGTTAAAGCCTCCACATATATCCTCTAGAAGCGCGCACATGCTCCCTCGTAAAGTATTCCAGGACGCGGCGAGCGGACTACGTCTTTCATTAGCGTGCCGGCATTACAGCGCAATTAGGCTGACTCCAGCCGGAACTAATCTAGGCTCAAAAGGACGCAGTCTGCAGCCAAGCCGCAGGCGTTGCGGAATATTGTGTTCTGCGAATGCGAGAGTAGAAGCTTATAAACGACTGCCACACAGTTTCGGGCGGAAGTTGGAGATGTCGCGGCTGTCATTCTGAGCGCAGCCTATATTCATTGAAGCCAGCAAAGCTCGAGAAAGATTTTCCATTTCATCATCGAGACGCGGCGGTAGCAAGCCCGCTTTCAAGGAAAATCCTGCCGCTATTCAAGCGCGCCCTAACGAACCAGTGCACAGATATTGTTCAGTTCCTGCTGTTCAGTGTGCGTGTGTCCTGGCCCCGTGCGCTTTTGTGTATTTTTCGAGTGTCCTCCTGGATAACATGCTTGCAACGATCAGTTATTTTTGTCCTTGCCACAGAAGCAATCGCTTTTAATTTAATTATTCTTGAATATTTCGTCGCATTTTCTTTCGTCTTATATTTTTCATTGCATTTTCCATAATGTTCTTATGTTGAAGGCGGGCCAGTTGGTACATAGCGTGGCATGAAACAGCGCGAAAACACGGGGCGTCAGGACGCCGATTTATTACGTATTTCTTGCACCATCGATCGACGGTAGAAGAACTTGTGGAGTGATCCTCTCTTATGGAACTGGATCGCCAGCGAAGCTGTTGGGAACAAGAACAATCAGTTACAGATGAATAACTTAGACAGCACGCAACAATCTTTAAAACTAACACCTGCCCAACGTCCACGAAAAATACCGGGTGCGCTAGATGACGGCCGTAGTGATCTGAGTACTTGAGATCAAACACTACCGGTATCAATAATACAAAGTAACAACCAGAAACAACTAAACAGGTGGAGCGCCAATTGTTACAAAAAAAAAGGATCCCAAGGGCCAGCAGTACTGACATTTGGAATGAATGAATGAAACAAATCTTTATTAGAAAGAACAGGTATATTTAAAGAAACGCAAACAATTTAACATTTGTTACAAACAAAAGATCAACACAGAAACAAGTTAGAATTGCGTTACAGCTGAAAGATTTATATGCCATGGAACCAAGTGTACAACAGCATACGCTGCAAGAATGCAGCAATATACGGTACAAGGTTGGTGTTAATGCCACAACAAATGCGGTGACGCAAAAACTACCAATTCTTACAACAACAAAACGAACTGTAACAGCCTTTATCCCTAAAGACAGAAGTCTAAAAAACTGGCATGAATAATAACTCTGTCTCTATATTGTTACGGCACGAGGTCGCGGGTTCGATTCCCGGCCGCGGCGGCCGCTTTTCTGATGGAGGCGAAAAGCAAAAACTCCCGTGTGTACGAGATTTCGGCGCACGTTAAAGATCCCCAGGTGGTCAAAATTAATCCGGAGTCCTCCACTACGGCGCGCCTCATCGCCTGCGTTGCGTCGGCGCGTTAAACCCTAGAATCAATCAATATTGTTACGTGGCGAAGACGCGTAAGTTGGAGCTATTTATAAGTCAGAATAAGCTGGGAAGCGCTGGATTAGGCAGCAACGTGAGTCTGGGGCCAAGCGTTGTCGTTCTCGTCGTCTTCTATCAGCGGCGCAGCGCCCACCGCAAGTTTGGCGCGAACAGGGATTGCCTTATCACAATATATTGCCTTATCACAAGGCACTCGCGCTCTGTAATTGAATAATTGCGCTCGGACTTTGACAGTAAGCGGCTGGCGTACGCAATCACGCGGTTTTGGCAGGCTTGCAATTGGGCCAATACGGCGCCGATCCCGCGGCTGCTTGCGTCGGTACGCACTTCGGTAGGAGTGGAAGCGTCGAAGTGACCCAAAATTGGCGATGACGTTAGGAGGGAAATCAAAGTGCTGAATGCTTGGGCTTGATCGGGACCCCATGTAAAAGTGGCACCGTTCTTCAAAAGGTCCGTGAGAGGACGAGGTACGTGGGCAAAATTATCTATAAAACGGCGAAAATAATATCAAAGTCCGACAAAGCTGCGGGCATCGTGAGTCGAGCGCGGCACGGGGAAATCGGTGATGGCTCGAACTTTGTCGGGGTCGGGCTGAACTCCAGAGGCGTCGACCAGGTGCCCCAGAATTGTTATCTGGCGGTGGCCAAAGCGACACTTCTTGGAATTTAGCTGGAGACCAGCGCGTCGAACTATTTCAAGGATATTTGACAGGCGCTCCAGGTGTGCCTCAAATGTGGGCGAGAAGATGATGACGTCGTCTAGATAACATAAGCACGTGGTCCACTTAAAACCGCGCAACAGGGAGTCCATCATTCTCTCGAATGTAGCCGGAGCATTGCACAGACCAAATGGCATAACCCGGAATTGGTAAAGGCCATCAGGGGTAACGAATTCAGTCTTTTCGCGGTCTTTCTCATCAACGGCTATCTGCCAGTAACGAGATCTCTGGTCAATCGACGAAAAGTATCTGGTACCATGCAGGCAGTCGAGGGCGTCTTCTATGCGCGGCAGCGGATAGGCATCTTTTCTCGTGATCTTGTTTAAATGCCGATGCCGATAAGCTGGGAAGCACTGGATTAGGCAGCAGCGTGAGTCCAGGGCCAAGCGTTGTCGTTCTCGCCGTCTTCTATCAGCGGCGCAGCGCCCACCGCATGTTTGGCGCGAACAGGGATTGCCTTATCACAATATATATATGTCTCTCTGCACCCACACTTGAGAAAGAACTATAGACGTTCGTAGGTTGAAACGAAACGGACACACGTTAAGGAGATTTCTGGCAAAAATACCAGCTCTCAAACGATGGTATACTCTAAACAACCACATTATCATATATTTGTCCGTAACGCTCACCAGCGTTTACTTTCATCTTCCTCGACTCCACCTCTAGACGTATTTACTTGCAGTGCCCCGATATCAGGCCCGGCATCCTGGAAACACACTTGGTTTGTATTATGAACTCTACGCGTTCATGCAACACACTTAAGTATAGGAATAAGTGAGGAGTTTTGAATATAACGTATCAAGTTAAGCGATGGTTTTATGGGCCGGATTTATATATACGGCACTTAGAACATCAGCGTGAGTGCACAGTTGAGATAACAGGCCTTGGTCTGAGCACTTACACGACAGTAAAACTTGCAGACATTCTAACATTTCGGTGCATGTTCCAAAGGTGATTCAGAAAGTCTGCCGTACGAAGTTGGCCTCGTACCACATTCCGAGGCTGTCCTATACGCCGAGACCCGTTGAGCCCACTGTGAACGCCTAAAACACACACGGACAGGCAGGCGTGTACATGCACAAGCACTAACGTCACGAAGGAAAACGCGTTTTACTTTGCACCATATTGTTGCCTACGTTGGTAACCCCGTATATGCTAGGGACGCATTGGCATTCAACGAATCCCCTGTCAACACAGGTCCTCGTCCCGTGTTGTGCACAGGGATATAATTTAATAATTACTACCAGTCGTAATGTAGGAGGCCTTTTGGCACGTTCGGGTTCACTACAGAGTCACCTCGGATAGCCTCATTAGTGGATTGGCAGGACAAACGAATCCGCCAGGAACGCGAGGAATCGATTCTTTCCATGCGGGAACAATGCACGACAGCAAATGAATTGTGTTTACAGCAGAACGTACAATCCGCTCAGCTGGTTCTCCAACTCGTAAAGAGACTTAAACTGCATTCAAGTAATTCAACTTAACGCATCTTGAACGTAACACCGGTGTTTTGTCCTTGCTATCGTCGAACACCTCTTTTTTTCTTTTCTTGAACAAGCACAAACGAGAAAGTGGTGCTAATTATCCACTTGCCCCCGAATGTTGGTTGTGCTGTTTTTGCAGATATTAATTCATGCGCTTATTCTTCTTTCAGTCCTGGCCTCTTGCACGATATAATAGCAATGCGGCGACGGCAGCAACGGGCAGCAAGCGTACCCACAAAGGCGAAGATGGTGGTGTAATTTGTATTTATCATAAGAAGCCCCGAGCTCCTGCTCAACAATACCCCGCCGTCATGGTGGTAAAAAAATGAGAACGTGGCAGCCTGGCAGTCGACACTGTAGCACCTTGCATTATGTCTAGGCGGAAACGAACAACTACCGCAACGGAATCCGTAGTTGATTGATTGATTGTAGGGTTTAACGCGCCGACGCAACGCAGGCGATGAGGCGCGCTGTAGTGGAGGGCTCCGGATTAATTTTGACCACCTGGGGATCTTTAACGTGCGCCGAAATCTCTTACACACGAGCATTTTTGCTTTTCGCCTCCATCAGAAAAGCGGCCGCCGCGGCCGGGGATCGAACCCGCGACCTCGTGCTCAGCAGCGCAACGCCTTAGCCACTGAGCCACCGCGGCGGGTAGGAATCCGTAGTTGATTGATTACGAGGTTCAACGCACCAACGCTTCACAGGCGATCACGCGCGCTGTAGTGAAGGACTTCGGATTAATTTCGACCACCTGGGGATCTTTAACGTGCACCGAAATCTCGAACACACGGGCGTTTTCACTTTCGCCGCCATCAGAAAAGCGGCCGCAGCGGCCGGGACTCGAACCCGCGTCCTGGGGCTCAGCAGCACAATGCTTTAGCCACTGAGCCATCGCGGCGGGGAGATCCGTCATCGTACTGAGAAGCGACAATACATGAATCTTGAATACGTGAAGGAAGGAAAACAGGTGTACACGAAAGGCGGGAGTGTTAACCATACTATGGTCTTGTTTGCTATCTTACTCATGGGAAGGGGGAACAATGAAAAAAAAAAAAAAAACAAAGCCGTTCCACTCAGCGGGAATGGTACCGGGAGTGCAAAGCAGTGATTCGCCATAATGGGCTGCAGCGCCGTTATCCGCTCACTGCTATCACCCAATGCAATTCAAATTTCCCACCTTCGCAGTTTTCGCGCGCCCCCTGCCTGAAACAGCGTCAGGGGGAGTTCTGTTCTTTTTGTGCTTGCTTTCACTCCCGCACGTTCCGACGTTGCATCACCGCTTTTTTTTCGCTTAATATCATAAAAACCAACCCAAAGAGCGTTCCTAACTGAATGAACGCGGGCGCTGCCGGTCAATTACGTTTGTTTTACTTCAAATGTTCCTGCAGTTTTCTTTGCGCTAAACAACAAGCACCAGCGGTTCACGAGTTTCGAACGCTTATGACTATATAAACTGCTTGGCTTTCGAAGCCTCTGGGTTACGCCGCGACGACTGCCGCTACGGCGGACGCCGTGTGGCTCTACTTGGGTCCAGCGAGCGAGCTACAGGTGTGCCCAGCGTTATGGCACTATAGACGATAGAGTTGAGTGATTTAAGATTGAATGCCTGCTCTCGAACTAAGCGTAAGTACGTAAGTAACAACGAAGGCAAGGCACACCCAAAGGGGGATGCCACCGTGGAGTAAGGGCCCTTTTTGGTCATTTTATTTGATTTCATATCAATTATTTGTTTCTTAAAGGAATATTGAATTGAATTGGCAATTAGACGCTGTCGATATTTACAACAACGGGAATCCTATAATTTGTGTGAGGTGTGTTCAGAATTTTAATCCGGTATACACATTTTTTTAACACGAAAGTGCGTTCGAATGTGCCACCATACTCACGCCCGACTTAACGTTACCTATGACTACACATTAACAAGTTCATGGTGCTAAATTTGAAATAGTCGGTATTGAACCTGAAATTGAGAAAGTTAAATTTTGAAGCAAGAGATAGCGTGAAAACGCATTGCAAACCAGTGCGACGTCATTGCAGTCATTGTTGCGGAGGCCGCGGGCAGCACGAGGTGTTTGTTTTCTTCGGACGCCCTGTATAAATTAACTAAGCCTCTGGAATACCGCTAAGTATCCAAAATTACTAAGGCGAAAGTCTGATACGTCTTACCAAACGCGAAAAGCTATCGGAAAAAGTGAGCATCGTCGTCGGCGGTGACGGCTTCAACACGAACTGCACCAAAAGTCACGTGGCCTCAGCGGCAGGCAGTAACTGCGCAATGGGGGAGCGGTATTGTGTTCTGAAGTCGTCACTCAGCTTTGACATTTCTCCGAATGAGCACCTTTAATTGCATCTGGACAATTTTTGCTGGGCTGGTTCAAGTGCACAATGCAGCCACAAATAAGACATACAAGTTCCCTCCAGTGCCCCTTTATGCGATAAAGGAGATAGGCGGGCGGAGAAGGGGGATGTCGAGACAACGTATAAAGGTACGTTGATGTTTTAAAGATTAATCCAGAGAGAACATCGTGTTTAAAAAATGGTGCAAGGAAAAAGAAGGTAAAATTTAATATTTACAGAATACAGCTATCTGTGTCGGCGGAGTAATGTGCGATGTAGAATTAACAGTTTACGCTCTTGCAAATAAGCCCAGCATGACTCACGCTTAAGTCTGACGCAGCTGCTAGATGTATATCTTTAGCCATTACAGAAACACGTGTGCACAAGAGTTAAAACTTTGGACTCACAAAACAAAGCGAATACAACTCACGTAAGCCGCTCAAAAGCAAATAGTTTGAACTATATCTTAAACAGCTCTTTGGCAAGCCTCTCGCAACTACCTTAAATAAGGATCTTCGAAAACCTCCGCAACTTTTTATGTGGCCTTGTTACATTGTCGTGCAGCAGATCTCGAAGCAGAAAGATTTATCAGAGTGGTGAGCTGGGCAAGTTGGTATGGCGTCGTTCTGGGCAACAGCGCGAAAAAAGACGTGGACGAAGGGGACGGACAGGACGAGCGCTGACTCACAACTAGTTTATTCACGCGATCCGTGGGGAAGATAAATGCTTACAACAAACGAGAGAGAGAGAGAGAAACAAAACATTCAAATCCAACAAACTCCCTCGTACCCACATTCCCTCCCACATCGTCAGCACTCAAAACCTTAACGTGAAACTCATGAAGAAGGAACAGGGGGCTGATAACTGGGCTGATAACTGGGACACAAAACATGGGAACATCAAGAATAACGGCACGTGCTAGCCAAGTACGCATCTTCTTTGTCACCCAACGCAATGGATTGATTGATTGATTGATTGTGGGGGTTTAACGCGCCGACGCAACGCAGGCGATGAGGCGCGGCGTAGTGGAGGGCTCCGGATTAATTTTGACCACCTGGGGATCTTTATCGTGCGCCGAAATCTCGAACACACGGGCGTTTTTGCTTTTCGCCTCCATCAGAAAAGCGGCCGCCGCGGCCGGTAATCGAACCCGCGACCCCGTGCTCAGTAGCGCAACGCCTTAGCCACTGAGCCACCGCGGCGGATCCCAACGCAATCGACGTTTGGCTTATACAATTAGCTCCCTATTTCCTGATGTGAAACGCTTCAATAATTTCCCGGCCTCTCTACCTGGCGTGTCTGGAAAGAACGGTTGTTTCTTTTAGCAAAGGATAGAAGCCGCATGCGCGGCAGTGGTCTGCCGGCCGGGAGTAGGTCGTCGCTTTTAGCGACCTTCTATGCTCTCCTAGGCGAGTGTTGACACATCGGCCACTCTGACCTACGCAGCTCTTGCCACAAGACAGAGGAAGCCGATAAACTATACCCGTCTTGCACGGAACAAACCTTGGTCTGTGTTTCACACCGCAGCTACCCTCTGTGCGATTACCCTCTGCGCGGATGCGACTTGAGCACACATCTTGGTAAGCTTATGTGGCGCAGAAAAAACCAAACCAACACCACAGTGCTGCGCTACATTTTTCTGCGCTGTGTGAACAGAGAATATGCGTACTTGGTTAGTACATGCCATTATTCTTGGTGTTCCGATGTTTTGTATCCCAGTTATCAGCCCGGTGTGGCCCTCTGTTCCTTCTTCATGAGTTTCACGTTAAGGTTTTGAGTGCTGACGATGTGGGAGAGGGGGTACGAGGGAGTGTGTTGGATTTGAGTGTTTTGTTTTTTTCTCTCTCTCTCTTCTGTTGGAAACGTTTATTTTCCGCACGGATCGCGTGAATAAACTAGTTGTGAGTCAGCGCTCGTCCTGTCCGTCCCCTTCGTCTACGACTTTGTTTGCTCTGTTGTGCACAAGAAAGATTTACTTTTCGTCATAGGCAAAGCGCACCTTGCTCAGCTACGCTGTCCATGGAATTTCTAGCTCGGCCATATGTTGTTGACTACAGATCAAAGCACGAAATAGTTTCAAGAAACAATTCCAAGTAAGAAAACGACCGACACGCTCGTTCTCATATGGGGGAAGATGTCGAATCAAATCCACTTAGGAGTAAAGCTAGCATTTGCCAGACAACAGAAGTTCTCCCAAGACGCGTTTCGAAACGCACCAGCGAGAAGCGGCGGCGAAGAAGCGTGTATCTGTGCAGAAAACGGCGCGGCCTTTTGTGACTACATTCTATCGTCGACAAATGCAGTTTGTTGGAATTACAGTGCAGTCCAGTGTCACAAAGGCTCTGCGATTATACGACTGGATGGGGAAGGAAAAAAAGCCTGTGTATGCGACGTCTCTATGCCTCACTAGCAACAAACGCGCGTGCCGGAAAATGAGGGACAAGAAGCTGCAAACAAGCAGATCTTTCGATCGTGGCATGGCCTGATGTGTCAGCACGGCTGGCGTCTGTACCCGAAATCTTCCACGTGGCGAAGTACTTTATATAAGCTACAACCGCCCCTTACATTCAAAATCACCGTAGAAAAAAAAAAAAGACGTAGAACGGTATATTGGAGCGGTCACAGGCATTGGAAAGATTGGTCGCTATTCTACAAGTGAATCGCTCGCCTATATACAGCTGGGACCTGCGTTGCTTCCCCTGGAAAGCGTGTCCAAAAATTGGATTAACTTCCCGACGGCCACGTGCGCTTTTGCAATAGTACCGCTGGCAGTCCCACGATTGAGTTTCTAAAAGCAGGAACAAAGCCACGCGCGCACGCAAGAAAATGTTTTCGCAAGCGATTCTCCGGGCGAAGACTACAGCCACAGCCCGCGACATATTGGAATAGGATGGTCACCCACTGCTCCACTATTTACCCCAACTCCCTCCCCTCTTTTCCTAATAAACGTTTTCCACAACAACAACAACAAGTGTATGAGGTCACAATGGTCATCTGCTGGTCATCCTGGCTCGGCCCACCACCCTCGAACAGAATATATGACTAACGCTGGGCGCCTACCGGTGGTCTCGTAGTTTTGCCGGAAACAGATGTCGGGCGGTCACTGGGCGATGCTCACCTCGACAATTTGATTGATTGATTGATTGATTGATTGATTGATTGATTGATTGATTGATTGATTGATTGATTGATTGATTGATTGATTGATTGATTGATTGATTGATTGATTGTAGGGTTTAACGCGACGAAGCTGCACCTAGGCTATGAGGCGCGCCGTAGTGGTGGGCTCGGGATTAAATTTTACCGCCTGGGGATCTTTAACGTGCGCCGAAATCTCGACACAGAGGCGTTTCCGCTTTCCGCCTCCATCAGAAAATCACCTCGACAATACCGAGCTACGTTCATATGCGACAAATTTCCCCAGTATCGAAAGCGTGGTTCGAAAATAAATAAATAGATAAATTATAAATAAATAAATAAATAAATAACAGCGAGAGAAAGGGGGGACTCATGAAGTGACATTGCTTGGCTGTGGCAACGTACTCACAAAAAAAAAGAGTTCACTTGTGTTCCAAGAATGTTGAATTAGACGTTTCGACTTGAGGCCAGTATCGACGTTGTTGTTGACGCTTTCTTCATTGTTGCCATTTCTTGGCGGATTTTAATTGGCAGAATAAATAAGCGGGGTATGAACATGAATAAACACACATGTCAAATTCCTGCAGAAAAATTTATACTACAGTGTGCGACTTTTATGAAACGAGGTTTTTTCTTGTTCATGTCAAGGTGCTTTTCTCTTGTTTATGTTTCATTTGTTGCTGATTATGGAAGCGGTATGTGCTACGACGCTGCGCATACAACGAAGCTCGATGGCAAGACAACCTCGTACTCTATCCTCCCCCCTCCTCGCAAGCATTTGAAGCCTGTCAAAATATTATTCCCATCGCGAAAAAGGAGGGAATGAAGGGACTGGAGGGGGTACGGCAAGAACGCTATGAACAAGATGATTCTCTGCCAACTCAAACTGCAACAAGGTGCCCCCTTCAGACTCCTAAGCTAGTGCAAGGCTGCGCTCAACACCTTTGCAAAAGTACCCATCCCTGATTCGTATAAATTTTTTGGCGTTTGCTTTACGTAGCCAGGTGCCTGCTCTCTCTATCTTGCTTTCAATTTCATTAATTGCATTAGCGATTGATGCCACCGGGAGTTAAAACGAACCGGGCCTGGTATTCCGTCAATTCTCCGTCAGATAAGCCCCGAAACGCGTAGAGCACCCAAGGGCTGCCGCCTACAGCGAACAGCATGCCTGCTATAATAATGGGAACCTTGCCACCAAAGTAGCGCTGCGTTCCAGCAAGGGAGCAGAGATGGTGAACTCGGATAAGTGATTGAGTTCTGTCGTGAGCTTTCACCTTCTCAACGCTGGTATTCTGTACGGGCGAAAAAATAGCAGGTTGCTTTCTTTTCTATCCCGTTACCTGATCGTATCACTAGCTTTCATCGCAAAGCAACGCAAAGGAATACAGAGAAAGACAGTTCCACGTAAAACGAAAGATGTGAAAGCAGAAAACTGAGTGAGAAAAAATAAGGAACTGGTGGGGCTCGGTTCTTTCGACTTCAGCTTGAATGATCGGAGCCCAGGGCGGCTCAACGCGCCGAAAAGAAAGCGTCTGATAAGCCGATTAGGCTCGAAGATCGAGCTTTCCACGTGAACATCTCAGACTTGGTTACTGGTGCCTTTGTACGAAGGTACTTTCGCCCGCTCCGTTCTCTCTCTATATATACGTAAGTTTTCGAAAGCAAAAGAAATTCAAAGGTGAGGTAGTAGAAAAAAGAAGTGGAGAAAAAAAAGTCTGATATATGTCACAATCATGGTCATGCGTGTAAGTAGAACGAATGAGGAAGCATTGAAGAGAGGGGCGCAATCTCGATGAGGAAGTAAAAGAAGTGAACCTTCCAGCTTAATCGCGAGAGTTCAAGCGCAATATTTTGCGTTTCTTGATGCCACTCTTTCCGCGTTGCTACCGGCTTAATTTGTGAATTGTATACGTCCGTGCGGGAAAAAGGGACGCAAGAAAGGCGAGATTAGTATAGCTTCGCTGTCGAGTCGTCCCGACGTAATTTGAACTTTTCACACGCTAATACGAAATGTGCGACAGGCAGTCACATAGGAAAGTAGCTTTAAAAAACCTTTAAGCTTCTGTGTCGTAGCAGCCCAACGTAATTCGAACTTTTCAGACCAGACGATAATGTGCAGCTCTGTTCGCCTTTCCTTATATACGTATTGCTTTAAAAAATGCGGGGAATCTCCTTCGAAGGGGGCCGAACGTAACTCAGACTTCTTAAAGGAGAATCCGTCATACATCGCATTCTTTACATAATCTAAGCTTAAAATTTGTACAGTATCTCTGGCCTGGTCGACTAACCCAACTGAAACTTTTCAGACCAGAATGCTTTGTGCACTATCCTGCCTACCTGATTTGAGTAGTTTTAAATAATTTTTACCCCATCTCTATCTATGCGCCCTAGCGTAATTCAAACTTTTAGGCAATAGTGTGTTGTGTGCAGTATAGACATTCCCTTCATAGCATACCTATGAATCATCTCTGCCGTATCCCCTTCAATGCGGCAGATTTTTGTTCTAATTTTTCAGAGAAGGAGGTGCTCTGCCATACGAGCTTTCTCTGTGGCTTCTGGTCACGTAAACATAGTGACCATCACATTCTCTTTGGCCGGCACTGTGTACACTCTGTGCACTTAATATGCGCCAACACACTGTGTGCACTTAATATGCACAGTCACTGAACATGTGCAAGCACGCACGCACGCACACAGGCACACGCACTCCGAGGAGCCGGAAAAAGCCGTTTATCCTCGAAATGAGTAACAAAATATCTGATACAAGGTCCAATTTCGAGGCGTTATAATTGTCCCAAATTCCAAGTCATAAGTGCTCCATACTATGCTGAGCACGTCGTATTCGTCTAGTAATGCATATATTGCAAAGAAAAATAATAAAAAATGAAGATATAAGAAAGGCATTTCGTCGACTCGCATGTCCTCCTGGCTTTAGCAAGCGACAGGAGGAATAAAACGCGGATAGCCAAGGGGCTGCAACAGAGATTGGAATACTGCCAAAGTGTTAGGATCTCCCCCGACCGGAAATAAAGCTGGTGCGCGCGCAGTATACTTGAAGCTAAAATACCCATTGTGTACTCGGAGCGGAGGAGCGTTTGTAGCTTCGCACGACGGCCTCATTTTTCTGCTCATATTAGGTATTATTAAACTCGCTCTAAGCCCTTTCTATCCAGAAAAACAAAATAGATCTGTAACGCTGAAAAAAAAAAGGAATGTCGTAGAGAAGATAACAGAGCGGAATGTCCGACTACGCGAGACGCAGGAAAATCAGCGATGGTTGCACACTAAGGATTGTCGAGCAACGAGGGAGATGTTCAGGTGAGCGTGGAAAATGGAAAACGAAGCGAGGAGTCATAAAGAGTGAAGGATTAGCGTAAGAAGAGAAACTCAGGCTCCGCGTCTAAGACGTGCTCTGTTGAGCAGAACTCCAAATACAGAACAGGGCCCTCAAGGAAGGTCATAAACATAAGATGAGCATTAATATGCGACGCTTTCTGTGGTTGGAGCTGTTCCAAACGTGCTTCCTGCGTTACAAACGCCTTACTGGCGTACCTAAAAGGCACAACAAAATTCAAGACGAAAACAAATATCAGGCCTTCGGGGCTGTCGGCTATGGCAGAAGGCATTGCGATTCCCGGTAATCGTATGTAAGGGGATAGTAAAGCACTTTTTGCAACCTTGCCGAACGCTCGAAAGTATTCTATCACCTTACATTGTCATGCATAAAATCATGCCGACATGCACTAGGGGCTGGAAATTATGTAGGTGGAGTTCTAAATAACCTACTGTGTGTATAGGCGCATGCTGGTTTTATACGAGGCTTCTAAGCAGTGTGGAGGCTTATTGAACAATACGTTAGCAATTAAGCACAATACCAATAACGTGGCCGGTTCGAGCTCGGAGGCTGTGCTCAAATGCAGCGCTCGGCGCCATAACCGCTTCCTCACAAAGTAATCGTGGTTTCAATTTCGTATGACATTTGTAGGTGTAAACTAAAGCATAAAGACTTAAGGCTGACACACCCAGTTTTCATTACTGCTTTTATGTCCTTATAGAATATCAGTACGGAGTGTAAGCAGTACGGAGAGAAGCTAGCGCTTGTCGGTTCCCATCATTTCTGAAGGTGTGCTGCCATAACATGCTTCCGCCGTATCACACACACACGCGCGCACATGCACATGCACGCATGCTAGTTACGTGTACGGTAAAAATACAGGCACATTATATTTTTCTCAGACCTGAAGGGATATTTTCGGTACATTTCCCGCAGCGATATGATCCCAATATTCAGATATGGTTTACAGTAAAACTGCAGTCAAGAGGAGGGTGAGGAGGAGGAGATGGTGGAGGAGGAATAGGAGAAAACTAACTTTAACAGTAACATCTGGGGGGCGGGGTCCTCAGTCAAGGACTTCACGCCATCCCGAGTAGGTCAGGATTTGTTCATTACGCCAGAAGTGGTTGGATAATAATAAGGAGCTGCTGGGGAATATTCATCGGTTTTGGTTTTTGTTACACTAGAAACCGGCACGGATACTATAAGTGCGTTTGTTAGCCGGTATATTAAGCCTTCAACACCGTAATCGTCATAACCGTTTGAGTTGAGAGAGAGAGAGAGAGTTATGATAACGATGGTTGCGATAGAAATTCGAGGCTCAAAGCCGCCTTCGAGTACCATGGACACTGTTGTCGGCACCATTTCACGATGGTGTAGCACCAACCTTCTAATTCTATTCGGATGCGAATAAACAACGCACGCTGTGGATATTCACTTTCTTGCACGCAGCCACAACGAAAGCCCATTTCTGAAGAAGGGAATGTATGCCATACAGCCTCATGAAAATATCCATAGAAACTTTGTAAGCCTCCCTAACATCTCCAAACCTCCCAATAAGACGTTTGCGACGGTGCAGAATAATCAACGCATTGAGCACAGAATAAAACATTCATCTGATACAAGTCAACAACAACGAAAAAAAAAAGCATACAATTGTTTTATTTCCTGCTATGCGATGCCCGTGTAGGAGTCGGCTACTTGGTGCGCAGAATTAAACTGTTGAGTCTTTATAAGAGTATATCAAAAATACTTTAGGGAAGTCTACGCATTTTGAATACTTATGGAGGAGGTCTACAGGCACTGAACCTCGCAAATAAGCTGAAAATGACGAGTTACACACGATCGCCTGACCGATATGCTCTGAAGAAAGTTGTCCTCTGTCTTCTTGTGGGTTGAAAATTTGTGCAGGATACCGCTCGAAATTATTCAGATGTGTCATAAGCTGGCAAAAATAACTGAATTACTGGAAATACGCTTTTTAATGCACTAACGCATCAAATCGGGCGATTTCTAGCACAGGTATTTCTGCCCCTCTGAACCGGAGTGTAGCAGACGACAGCGGCAGGAGTCCCTAAGCTGACGTCAGGATGCATGGGGTACCACTCAAGCATCTTACCCCCAATACCGAGCAGTTAGCTTCGCACGTCTCACGATGACTCAATACCGAGCCGAAGCGGAGTTATCGACTCTGGCCGGAATACGTGCAACGCTTCCGACCCCGAAAGAACATCGACACGCTTGTGGCTTGAATTGTAGTTGATTTTACTCTTAAGAGCTGCATCACGTGTGCAGCTAAGGCGCAGCACGTGTGCAGCTAAGGGGGGGACCGTAGGAAAGAACGAGAATAAGGCCATTCTTATACTGCAAACTCAAGGCAGTGCGGCTGTAACGCTGACGGATCCACCTCAAGGGACCCACCTGTATGACTGTTAGAGCTGTGGACCTTCAAGATGTCCGAGGCCACAAACACCCCTACCTTCTACTTCCGCTTACCCCACCGGACCTAGGGTCCTCCTGTCAAAATAACATCTCTCTCTCTCTCTCTCTCTCTCTCTCTCTCTATATATATATATATATATATATATATATATATATATATATATATATATATATATATATATATATATATATATATATATATATATATATATATATATATATATATATATAGCGAATCAGAATAGGAAATGAGGGGCTCGTTGAAAATAACACAGAAATAAGGGTTGGCAGTCGAGAAAACCTCGGAAAGCAAAGGGGAGGATGTGGTAGATCATTGAAACAGATTAAGAATTTGGAAAGAAAGAAAGAAAGTGAAGAAAAAATGCCCGCCAGGTGGGATCCGAACCCACGACCTCCAGAATACCGGTCTGGTGCGATATCGCACCAGACCGGTATTCTGGAGGTCGTGGGTTCGGATCCCACCTGGCGGGCATTTTTTCTTCACTTTCTTTCTTTCTTTCCAAATTCTTAATCTGTTTCAATGATCTACCACATCCTCCCCTTTGCTTTCCGAGGTTTTCTCGACTGCCAACCCTTATTTCTATATATATATATATATATATATATGTATATATATATGACAAATAATTTTGGCAGTCAAGAAAACCTCGGAAAACAAAGGGGAGGATATGGGGATATGGTAGGTCATTGAAACTGATAAAGACTTTGGAAAGAAAGAAAGAAAGTGGAGAAAAAATTCCCGCCACCATATCCTCCCCTTTCTTTTCCGAGGTTTTCTTGACTGCCAAACTTTATTTCTGTCTTATTTTCAACGAGCCCCTCATTTGCTATTCTGATTTGCTTTTACTTGCTATTCGTCACTGGAATCAGCTCCCAGGTAACATCGTCACCCTCAGTAATCACGACTCATTTATCAAAGAGTTGCAGTTATTCCTCAATGTATAAATCATTTTTCAGTGTTTGTGTCATTTTTGAACCTCTTAGATTGGTTCAATGTTCGATGTTTGTGTAATTTTGAACCTGGGTCATTTTTTAACCCTCGCATTTTAGGGATTGGATAACTGTTGTGCGCCTCTTGTGTACCCTTTTTTTGAAACATGCATTTCGACATGAATGTATTTGTATTCGCCTTTTTTTGGGTGTTGCTGTTTTTAATGTTGCAATGTGTTCTTTTTTTCATTGCGACCCCTATGTAACGCCCGTAAGGGCCTTTAGGGTAAATGAATAAATAAATAAATAAATATACAGTCGAACACGGATATATCGAACTCCAAGGGGATCGCGAAATAGTTCGATATATAAAAAATTCGATATAAAAAATATGGGGTCTGGACCTCACCTATGGCGGACGATCACTTACCGATCGTCGCATTCAAGAATGACAACTAATTCCGCACTCACGACGCAACAGGACGTGTTATTTCCGTGAAAAAAAAAATCGCTGATCTTGGCCTGCTTCTTCGTCCTGGAAATGAAATTAAAGACGCTGGTCTCGATCTTCTCGAGGCTGCACAACTAGAAAATTCCAGCAGTACACTGCGCCTTCGCACACCATTCACAACACGCACGCAAAAGAAGAACAGCGCACACGTACCGCAAGAACTTTGACGGTAACAATTGCAAGGCTCTCTGAACGGACTCTAACAAAGCGCTCGCGATGGTCATCTCCGAGAAAAACAGTGGTCTCCAAAAGGTGCGGGACAACTCGCCAAACAGCAGGAACATTTGCAAAATGCAAAAGAAGGAGGAGGCCGCCAGCGCCTTCGTTCCCTCTTCCCTTTCCCGAGATGACATCGGAGGAAGACAGACCCAGAGAGAGAGAGAAAGAAAACTTTTTCGGCAAGCTGGGGAACGTACGCAGCCGAAAAAAAAAAAAGGACGTGCGCAGTCGGGGCATCCCTACCTCGCACTGTCACATTTTCCGAGCGTTCCGGCTTGTGTGCCTAGAGAGATTTAGCATACTGGGCTCCGTCCGCTAACGCTACGGCGGCGGGTAGCGGGGCCCGACTGGGCAAGCGCAAATTCGTTCCGGTAGGGGGGATTAGTTCCGCGAGCCAGTCTTCGCCATGCACGCGAATTCCTCTACATCCTCCTCAACCTCAATCGGGGGTGCAGCGACCGCCGAAGAGCACCTTCCAGCTCGCGCGGCGTTCGATATACCCAATGTCGGGAAAAATACGGTTCGATATAAACGTACGAATTCCTATACTTTTGCCCAGAATTTTCAAGGGGATAATTTATGAGTTCGATATAGACAATAATTCGATATACCCGTGTTCGATATATCCGTGTTCGACTGTATATATATATATATATATATATATATATATATATATATATATATATAATCTCGGGGTGTCGAACCGGAACCGAAAACCGGAACCGAACCGGTATTTTTGCCGGAACTGAACCCGAAACCGAACCGTTATTTTTTGAGCACGCTGAACCCGAACCGGAACTGAACCGAAAAAAGAAATAACGGTTACCGGTTCATGCCGAAACGGTTCGACCCTCTGTTGTTGATATTGCACAGTCAATGCAATTCAGGCCTTTTTTTCTTTCACGTACCATCAACTTCGTACTAGCTCGCGCACTTTCCCCTCCAGGCAATTGAACACTATCACGCTGTATGTAACAACAGGGGAAATGAATAAGCACCATTGTAGCAATGGTCTGTTGCTGCTGGAGGCGCGAGCGTAGTGTAAGCTGACCAAATGAAATGTCATTCTCGGCAGCTTGCAGGGGATATAAAACGACTTTGCCCTTCCCTAGCTGCGACTTCATTGGAGCAATCAGGCTGCAGGAGTGCTCCACTGCGCAACAGCGAAAGCTCACACCCGATGTGTGCAAACTTTTTGTATTTCATAATTTGTTTAAAAGGTCCGACACCTGCAAATAATTAATACTTGACAAGTGTGACCGCAGGAGCTGTTCAGTGGCTAAGCCGTTTGCTAAGCCGTTTGCCCAACTCACTACATTGCTTCTACTGCTACTCGTTCCGAAGGGGAGTACTGCTGTCGACAAATTAAAGAGCGTCTACCCAAAAAGTCCCATCTCATGCTCCGCGTGTCAAATTTCCCTTTCATTTTGTAACCGCATTATCTGTTATAAGATTCCGCAATGTAGCACACGGAAGGATAGTAGGGGTTCAGGCAGTACGATGACATACTGATTGTAATGCACACTTTCGGTATCGCAAAAGAAATTGCAGTGGTCAGAGAAATAATGAAGTGACTGAGCGTTAACTAAAGCTTACTTTAACGTTAACTAAAGCTTAACTAAAGCTAGAGCGTTAACTAAAGCTTACTAACTAAAGTGTGGCTAACATATTCGATAAGGTGACAGCTAACAAATTATTCAGGGTGACCAAATATTCTAATTCATTGGTAGTATTTATGTGCCTGTTGTAGGATTTTTCTGTTTTGTTACAAATTTAAAAAAAAATGTGCGCCATTGGTATTAGGCGCTGGTATTTGAACGCGCCAGTACACAAGACTAAATTTATGGCTTCAAGGTTAGCGTGATGGGCGATTGCATAGCGACAATTGCGATTTCAACAAAAAAGGAAAGGACAGAAAATATATGCCCCCGTCATATCTCTTGGCGGTGGCTTTATGAATAGTCTCTCGGACAACATAAAGTCTGAGCGAGAAAGAAGGTAGTAAATCGTCGCCACTTCATATGTTTTTCTAATATCTCGTGATTGTTTAAAGTTTGCTTTGCAATTGCGCCACTGCCCTTGGGGAACAGGAGCATTTTGAATTTTTGTTTGTTTTGATTTGACGGTAGTTTTAAACTAGTAAATGTTTTTTTTTTCTAATTTCAGTGATAATTCAACTCATCGAACCAGTTTGCGAACCGGTTCAAGCTCTCGAACCGGTTCGGTACGTGATTTTGTCGAACCGGAACTGAACCGGGACGAAATTATTTCACCCGAACCCGCACCGTAACCGAACCGGTATTTTTTTCGGTTCGACACCCTGATATATATATATATATATATTCACATATGCCGTAAATTCGATATTCGCGGTATATTCCACCATAACATGTAGCTACTAAATATTTCGGGCTTGTCGATCCTCTGATTTCTCCAAGGAACCAACATACGATTTCTGCGTATAGGTTAAGAAGCACAGGTGTGTGATTGTAGTTTGCGAGGGAAGGAACCCTCCAATTTGGACCAACAACCATAATCGAGACTTTAGGGGCTGGTATATTGAATTGTGCAATTGCTTTACCCGTTTCTTGCTTAGATTACAAGCTAAGCATTTGAAAGGACAGTAAGTAATACTGCCTGTTAAACTAGGCAGTAAGGCGCTAAATAAGACGCATATATGTGGGATTCTCGAAGTGCGTCCCTTGTTCCACTTTAATGTTCTGAGGTGATACTGATTTACTTGCTGGTTCAAAATTCGTAGAGTAATTGTGATACAAGGGAATGCTCAAATATTTATAATGCCATGAGCGTTCGTAAACTACACAGAAGAAAAAGGAAAAAAAAAACGTAACTTTTTCGGACCTACAATTTTTCACCCTGCTCGAGGATGACTTATACCATATGCACACATGGAGTGAAATGAGGAAGAAAATCGGACAACATGGTGTTACTGCTGCACTACGCAGACGGCACATTGGAGCTCGTGTACGGACGGGAACCAAGGATCATGCTGGAAAGCATATAGACGCACATGGAAGAGGATGCCGTTCATTATCAGCAGTTCTTTTGCTGAAGCAACCCCTCAGCTTGCACGAATGCGGGCCAGACATCAACCACCCATCGACACCAGACACTGCAACACCCGATGCCATGATTGCAGCTATAAAGCCTGCGATCAATATTGGAAGGGCGCCGACATGGCTGCGAGAACTTAGAGAGAAGCTGCTACGCCGATACTTTGGACCTTATACAAGATAGCCCGCCGCGTCGTGCCGACGAACTCCATCAAGCCGGGCGACGTCGCCAAGCCTCCGAAGCGTAGTCCGCCTGAAGTCCCATTACACGAGATAACGGACTGTTTTCCCACACTGAATACTTTAGGCATCGTGTCGATGCCCTTTTACGGGTGCGTATGCTACGAAAGTATATTTTGTGTTTTGTGTCGGCGACAGACCGGGAGCTCCTATCTCTGTTTCGAAACCATGACGTACGGGATTCTTATTATACACGGCGCTCGCATCGAAGTAACTGAGTGACCGCACATTAGCACTGTCTGTTGCCGAAAATTCTCGCCTTTTAGGGAAACCATTGCTTGCGTGTTCAAAAAAGGCTTAACAAGGGATAATTATTTTGCACTTTATCGTATCCCCTCCTCTCTCCTAGGATGCGCCGCGCGACTTGTAAGAGGGCAGTACGTGTTGATTGACCGGCTAGAACACTACAGCTCACAGACTAGCCAGAGTTACTGTAATAGTTAAGATTCCCTGTTTTGACGTACTATTCTATTAACAGTAACCCTGGCTAGTAAGTGAGCGCTAGCTGTTTAGTCAGTGAATTAAGGGTTACTGCTATCCGGCAAGTTGTGCGGCGCGTGCGCACAGAGTAGGGGCGGGAGATCACGTGCGAAAAACCTCGCCCATTTAGGCCAAGCGCTGCTTTATTCGGTTCGCCCAATGTGTCTTCTCATGTCAGCTATTTTGACTGTACTTCTACTGCTTTTTCAAGCAACCCACTCTGCATGAGGGTGGTTCTTCAGCGCCTATAGAACAAGCCGTGAACGTAGTGCGCCAGATATGCATGCAGGCGGTAGGAAATTAAACAGATCTGGTGCACTCGAAGAGTGAGCCCGAGATAAGTTTACACATGGACCCGCCGCGGTGGCTGAGAGTCTAAAACGTTGTGCTGCTAAGCCAGAGGACCCGGGTTCGATCCCGACCGCGGCGGCTGCTTTTCTGAATGAGGCGAAACGCGAAAACGCCCGGGTGTCGAGGTTTCAGCGCACGTTAAATTTCCCCAGGCAGTGAAAATTAATCCGGAACCCTCCACTACGGCGAGTGTCGTAGCCCAGATGCGTTAAACTTCGGCGCGTTAAACCTCAGAATCAATCAATCAATCAATCAATCAATCAATCAATCAATCAATCAATCAATCAATCAATCAATCAATCAATCAATCAATCAATCAGCATGGAATCGGCACCGCATCGTTGCCGCGAACCGAAGCGTGCTGTAATCCTTGGGCTACTTCTCGAACGTTACGTCTCTGCCAGAAATATGGCTTAGGTATGCGAATACGTCTGTCCACCCACCACATCACGCACCATCGGTTCTTTCACCTTTATTTATCATCCGTTTAACTTCGTTTTATTCACGGTAGAGTTGCCTAAAAACCAATTCTGCCGTTGTGGCTTAAGTCGTAACCGAGCGAACGTTGTTCCTGAGGCTGCCTCTGGAAAGGTTGAAGAAGGGCTTGCGTTAGGTTCTAGTTGGTATTCCATAACGTTCATCTTAAGCGCAGAAAAATACACGGACACGGAAGACAAGGACAAGCGCTTGTCCTTGTCTTCTGTGTCCGTGTATTTTTCTGCGCTTAAGATGAACGTTCTGGAAAGGTTGTCGAAGCTTAAAATTGGGCTTCAAGCTGCGGACTCGTTCCCCGACCCGGAACGTTCCGCAGTGATCACCGGCACGGCTTTCCACTTTGGGTTTTCAACCATGTAATCCTGCCATGGTCAACCGTGCCAGTTCCAAATATTTGCTCTTAGGGGTAACGCTATTGCGGAATTTCCAAAAGTAAGTTCAACATATGCGTCCTCTAAAGCTACTGTGATAAGCCATTAATTACGTTACTAAAATACCTGACCAAACATTAATTCATTACATTTGCCATTACCACAAAACATAATCAAAATATTCGAGTTACTGTGCTTTAGCTGCTGTAATTCCGTTATTGCTATACACGTTCATGGCAAATTTCTTGTTTTACGATGCGTAGGCAAAGTTGTTGTACCTGTATGGTCACTCAAAGTACGTTACTTTCTTTCTGAGAATACAGAAATCACATGGCGTTTCTCCTTTGATACATCCACCCTTTGGCCCCCTTCCGAAATTCTTCCCACTGTTCGCTTGCGTGGTCATACCAGGTGACTCCAACCCTGAGAACGCGAAATCAAATTGAATACGGAACAACCTCCTGACTGAAGACGCCTCGGACCACAGGAAAGAGGGTAACAGCGTTTTAATGAAACACATGTATCCGTGTGGAAAAGTAAATGTGAAACTAAAAGCCTGAACAACACACTGCAGGGAGAAACAGGGGCCATGATTAATGGCGTTCCCGAAGCCGACTTCAGAAAGAAACGAAAATTCAGTTCGTCGCAGCGCAGGGCAGAACTCGAGCAAAGCGGATCCCGGGGACCGAAAGCGGACGGAGAAAAGAAAAGGAGGAGACGGAAATCAAGTGACTGGGGAAATAAGCCAGCAAAACCGAACACAAAGAACGTTCTGTACGCTCAGAACACTCTGTACAACGCAATAGAAACTCACGCATGGTAGAACCCGATCTCTACTTGTGCGTCGTCTTTCGCTGTTTCTCTCGCATTCTAATTCGACGTAGTTAACGTACTAATCCGGAAAACGGGCTTCTTTATACTAGTATAATACCCTTTTTGTCCCCTTTTCCGAGGACCGTCCGAGATCTGCAGCGAAATTGTCTCTGCTCTCCACGACAAGGAAATGTCGCGAATGGTTGTTGGCCCTCTGTCAAGGAGTGAGTAGCGAGAGATTGGGCAGGGGAAGGCACTCGCAGAGCAGGAAAGCGTTTTTCCTCTTTCGAAACGGGGTGCAGAGCCATCCGTCGAACAGTGCTTCTTCACGAAGAAGACTTCCCCCGGAAGACTGGGTTTCGCCGCTTGTAAGTTATTTTTAGACGTTCTTTACCAAACGCCACGGCGTGAGCACTGAAGACAACAAAATTGCGATGTAGGTCCCGACACAAATATCGGTTAAGCAGTCCCAGGCCGTATTGGTTGATGTGATAACTTTGTTATGCTGCCCTCCTACCATCATTACATGTCTGGATATACAAGTTGATTCCCTGCTGTGGGATGCGGCTTAAATCATTGTCCCGTGTATATATACAATAAAATAAGTAAATTCCAAAGGTCCAGAGACACCTAAGTACTCCTTAAAGGTTAAGAATGCTAACGCATGAATGTCCAGTTGCACACCCGATAGGCCTTGCTTCCGCCCCGCGTTGTCGAAGGGATTTGTAATCTTCCCCCTTGAGGCGTCTTGCTTTGGTATCCGCAGTAGCTCTTTCGAATGGCTTCGATCTGTCTCCTACGCGTTGCGCCGCTGCTTGTTCCCGCCGTCGCGTAATGGTAGAGTTGACGACGACGGTGAATTTCGCCGCTTGTCTGTTCGCTCGTTCGGCTTCGTTCTTTCGCTCCCTTGACGTGCGGTGTACTGGCGTGGACGGCCAGCTCTCGCTTGTTCCGAGTTAAAGTTGCGGCCTTGAACGCCTCGTGCTATGAAAGTGGTCGTGGTATGGAATGCTTCTGAAAAAGCAGTCTTTGTTCTACGGGCGCCGGATCTTTCGCTCAATGGGTTGTTTAAGACGTTTGCCTTAAAAATGCTACCGCACGCTGAAACAAGAACAACAACAAGGATGACTTACGTATTGACCTGGGAATGGTCTTCTTCATGGTAAGGTATGAACTGAAGAGAGAGAGAGAGAGAGAGAGAGAGAGAGAGAGAGAGAGAGACTTTAATTACAGTTGAAGCGAGCATATTTGTGTTAGGGGTCTTGGTCAGTCCAAGACTCCTTTGGTACGGCCGGCTGTCTTCGCCCTTTCCGATAGCAAAAGCTGCGTTTCAGGGTAGGAGCTGACCAGCGTACTCTCACACTGCTCGCGGGAGGGGTTGGGGATGGGGGGAAGGTCTGGGTTTAGTTGGCATTCCCAGACATATGGTAGAGTGTGCCTGGGACTTGGCAATGACTTCGTAGAGGATCAGAACGAGGAGGATGCATGGCCTGTAGTCGTGTTGGGTGTGGGTACGTATTAGTCTGCAGTTGCTTCAGGATGACTTCCGGTTCTTTCGTGGCCTGATCGGTGACTGGTGGATAGAGTTGTCTCGCTAGTCTGGAATGTCGGGTGATGTCGGCGTATGTCAGTAGCGGTTGCCAGGTTCTCTCCGACTCTTCTTGCGATGCCCGGTGGGCGAGTTCTCGGACCAGGACGTGTTCCGTCTGGTTACTGAGAAGAGGAGAGTGGGCCGGGGTCCAAATGGTTCTGACCTGCTTCTCTGGGGTCGTTGACAGAGAACCGGAAGCGCTTGTCCTGAAACCCTACCTGCTTGGTATGCTCGACAGGCGGCTTGACTGTCCGTAATAATTACTTTGGCCTTTGTCTGGGAGAGGGCAAGGGCGATAGCTGTCTCTTCAGCCTGCTGGGTGTTAGACGACCGAAGCGTGAGACTGGAAAGGAGATCGATTCCGGAAATAACAGCCACCGATCTTACCCTGTACCTGGCGTATTCCGCCGGGTCTGTATTGACGACGTGGTCTTGTCTATATGCATCTGAATTGCGATCGGGTGGGGCAGCGGAAGAGAAGTAGTAACACAAGGAAGTGCCCGTATGTGCATTCATAATTGTGGCGAGAACAAAAAAAAATATCTGCACAAAAGAAAGAGGTGTTCTACACATGTCAGGGGCACCCGCCTGGGAACGTTGCATTGTTCTGCAATTAGCAGCTCAAAGTGAAAATAATAAAAAGGAAAGGAAACACGCAGAAGTACATGTGCAAAATTTCTCGACAGTATACTGACACGCGGTTTACAATTAACATTCAGGAAAATGAGTCATACAGGGGGGAGAAGACAGACAGACACATACGGCCGTACATAGGGCACGTACGGGGTGAAAAGTTTAACAGGTACAG
Source organism: Haemaphysalis longicornis (assembly GCF_048455015.1). NCBI lineage: Eukaryota > Metazoa > Arthropoda > Arachnida > Ixodida > Ixodidae > Haemaphysalis > Haemaphysalis longicornis. The sequence continues at coordinate 204,500,173 of NW_027526295.1, forward strand.
AAGCCTTCTCTCAGAGCGATAATTGCCTCTGCTACGGGACCAGATTACGAGTACGGGGAAGACAACGCCTAAAAAACGACGGCTGCTTCTAGCGACAAGCATCAGTTATGCTGCTGGTTTAGCCACACAATATAGCTATGTTGTAGCCATTTTTATGGCGAAGCTTTCTTTGTCTCACTGATGGCGGTATCGTAACCAAAATGCACTACAAGAAAGCCAACTTTCCACAATGGGAGGCCACATGATAGGATGATGATGAAACAAGAAAAAATTGGCTAGCGATTAGGATACTCCCTAATGCGATATTTGGGCGCAGCAGCAGTGCGCTGAGGCAGCACTCCCTCGTGGATTCTCTCGACGGCAGCGATGATAAGCCTTTGCGTCCGGCGGCGCGAAGTGCGTCTCAGGAAGGGACCGCGAACTGCGTCTTAGCGAACGCACATCATGGACACGTGCACGCCTCCCTCACGTTGTCGCCAAGCGTCGCGCCGTCGAGCGCCTCGTGCGGGCACAGCATACTGCTCCTCCCCTCCCCCACCGCACACTTTCGAAGAGCGCTGGTTCGCGCCGATACGGCAAACCGCCTTCCCCTCCCAATTTCGCGGCACTCTCCTCCTTTGCTTTCCTTCACTCGTCGGGCCTCCCATCGTTCGCTTTTTCCTTCACTCGTTGGTCTTCTTATGGTTCGCTCGGTCGCGACGACGGCGACGCGTCGCGGCCCAGAGACAGGTGACAAAGGGCTGTGCCCTAAAAGAAACGCTTCCCGTGGACCGAGGCTAAACTGGGTCGCTCGCGTTATGAATCCAACGCCTTTGCGTTCGCGCCAAAACCGCATTAGGATCGCTTAGCATTTCCTTTGGGTCCGTTGTGCGGGCGTTGGCTTTGGACTTCGGATGAGTTTGGCAGTGGGGATTTTGGACGACAACGACGACGGTCTAACGAAGAAGAGGGGTAGGGAAAGGGGGGGGGGGGCGCCCAGCTTTCTTGTCAGGTATTTGTTTGCTGCCGTCCGAGTTTCGACTTTGAATCTCAGGCACTTTGCACAATGACGGTTGACGCTGGGACTTGAATTCTCAGGCGGTTGATTGCAGTTGCTTTGACTTTCGCACTTCGCCATTTTATTTTCGCATGCGACAAAAATTCCTTTTTCAACCATCGTCGTCGTTAAACATACGGGATTTGATTTTGCTTTGGAAGGTCTGAGGGCACACGAGATTCCCCACCACGTGTGTGTTCTCAACTAAGGGGTAAAGTTAGACAGACGCTATGCTAAGAGACGAGGTAACCAGGTAGGAGCAATGTTATCGCATCGGTAAAAATTGCAGCGGTAGTATCGGAAAAACAAGAAACGAAGGCAAATAAACGTGGTTGCGCTTCTCTCCCCGGGGAACCTGGACAACTTGTGGACGTTCTTCTGATCCCTGGCAACCGTAAGCTTACTGAACAATATCTTTGTGGATCCCTAAAGCCGCTTCGGAGTAGCTTGTCCGGTGTACAATAAAGGACCAGATTGGTGTGGAAAGAGTCCAGGGTGGGTTTTCGGCAAACAAGCGAAATTAAGAGGCATCGGTCTACATTTCATAATACTCCGGGGTCAAGAACCTTTCCGCAACACATCGGGACGAAGAACCTTTGCGAGACAGTATTTGCAGTCGGTACGTCTCTTGTAATCAAACATTCGCTGTGTCATCTTTCCGTAAGTCTTGTTTACTTTGTTAGCATAACTTTACAGTTTCCCTCCTTCCACTGCCTTTCGCTTTTTGTGACTCTGAGCCTAGCCCATTGAGGGACACTTTTTTCCGACACGCAATCCAAACGAAGGGCAGAGAAGCTTGACAGCCGTGGACTGCCGGCTCACACCACGAAACCAAGGTAAACCGAGGTCTAAGCGAACCGAGCTCTCGAAGGATTATAGCATGCGGGCACACGAACCGACATCAACGCGACTAGACGCCCCCGTGGGAAAACATCTACGCGTGCCGGCGGGTATTAAAGTGGCCGGAGCGACAGACGCTGTGGGACAAAGGCCAGCCAGTCGATGCCTGCTCTCCTGCTCGATGCATTTACGGCCTAGCCAGCGCGGTCTATTGATCGCAGAACGCAGGAAATTAAGGTTCTCTGGGTGGGATCCAGACAGACTTGTTCATGAGACAGCGCTGTGTCCAGGTCAGTTCATTAACAGCCGGACTGGCAAACATATACGCTGACCGAATGGCTCTTTCCGGGGATAATATATTATCGGTTTTTCGCAAACTTGGCATATTCACTGGGACAGGCTGTAATGAAACGACTCAGGTTTGCGCAGGTCGCCCTATTCTTTGTTCACCTCACTGAGATTGCGCATTACAGGTGGTTCACATATGAGGACTAGATGGTGGCGCTTGCGTAGGCTGCTGTGGAAAGCATTTACTCACGTGGATAATGATGCGTATCTTCTGCAACCTTAGTCTATTTATATCGAGATAAGTAAGTATTATGTTGCATGGGACATGTTGTGTACTGAAGGTATCTAAGTTTTGCGTAAAAGTATGAATAAGGCTTTTCGGAACTGTTTCAATGCGTTTACTTGAAGTGGTCACAACGGCCGCGGGAACGCCACCAAAATAAGATTTTTCTCACGGTGATTTACTGTGCTAAACATGCAAGATCCATTGCCAAGAAATAGTGGGAATCAATCTGCACATCACATAGTGAAGAAGCGATGATGTGGTAGCTTGCAAAATATCTTATACTTGTTACAAATAAGCCCATCCCGAAACAGTCTACATCCTGTACTAAATTTCACATTTGTTTTAGTAACAAGCCGCGGTAGCTCAGTGGCTAAGGCGTTGCGCTGCTGAGCACGAGGTCGCGGGCTCGATTCCCGGCTGCGGCGCCCGCTTTTCTAATGGAGGCGAAAAGCAAAAACGCACGTTGAAGATCCCCAGGCGGTCAAAAATTAATCCGGAGCCCTCCACTACGGCGCACCTCATCGCCTGAGTAGCGTCGGTGTGTTAAACCTTACAATCAAATCAATGAAACATTTGATTTAGTAATCAAATCCGCCGTGCTCATTCTAGGAAGCATCGACGGCGCACCTTTAATCAAAACCCGAGAAACTGTTATGTTTGTTGCGCGGGACGGAGACCAGCCGCTTGCCGATAAAAAAAGAAATCGCCGACTTTTCAAACCTGGTGTGTAAACTCGACACCTAACGCTGAATCATGTTCCCAATAAGAAAGGGCAAATTTCTGTGGTTTTAGCCCTCCCCATTAGGGTGGAGACACTAAACTGTTATCATATTCAAGCGGAGGTTGAAATTGGTGCGATTGGCACGCCAGAGGTGGTGGCATCACAGAGCATGCGCTCGCGTAGTACCGTATGCCAGCCGCACACCGCACATCAAGCTCTGCCACCTGCCTATAGAAAATATTTTGCTTGAATTAAGCAGCACACGTATTTTTGCGGTGGTTCAGGCCTTCGAAAACTTCTCAGATGCCACACTTGGCACGCTGGCTTGATTGTGAACATAAGCATAGAACAGAAGGCCGCAAGGGTGACGAGGTTTATTCAGCGGGGCCAACTGCTACCCCGAGGAATGTTTCTCAAGCTATTTTTTTTTTTCGTCTCGTGGTGGATACTGCTAAACTACGTTCGTCATGACCCCCTAAGTCGCTTCTGTAATGGCCTACCATACGCGCCTGGACTCCTGAACCTTGCATCGCACCACTAACATTAATTTTCCGACAGGCCCTGGGGGCAAGTGGTGCGGCCGCCCTGTAATTACGCAAAGGGGACCTCATCACCACAATGACCTTAACTAAGTGCTCCATTACACCGTGTGGGCGCCAAATGGTATTCTGCAGCATCATCACCTCTCGGCGGCCTCTCGTTTCGCCGGAATGCCTTGCTGTGTAGGCGAGAAAATGCTAGTAAGCGTTTTTATTTGTTTGCCGAATATTCCTCCAGGCCTCAATATTAGGCGTTTTGTTCTCACTTTGTTTTCGTTCAAATTTCGTTAAGTATCGCTTTTGTTTTATTTTCTCGCGACGCAATCACCATACTTACCCGATTCTAACGCGCACCCGATTTTCCTGGCAAAAAAAAAAAAATAAACGAAAAACTTGCACCTCCGATTGTAACGCGCACGGAACTTTGTGACCCAGACAAACGAATGCGAGAGAAATGGGCGATTTATTTCCCGAAGTAATCTCACTTATCTCACTCCTCGTCGCTTTCCGCTGACCACATTATCTCGTCCACAGTGCCGTGAAGAGCGTTCGCGATGGCACACTTCTGAACGAACGTTCAACCATGGTCGATAGGACCGTGGTCCACGCCTCGCACGCCCATCCAGCGAGCTTCTCCAGAGGCGCACGCTTCAGCCGACCACTCGTTTTGAACGCGTGAGAGCCGCTGCTGCCATTGCTGTTATCAAGCGCGCAAGTGGAACGATTTGAAGATTTGTGTGAACGCCGATAGAAAAGCCTAGGCGCCTATGCTTTCTGCGTTCGAAAAATTGTTGCTAAAGGCTTTGGCGCCATCTTGATATGGCGATGGCGATGGGTGGGACGAAATTTCCGCTGTTTTGGCAGTTTCGGTTTCGTATCCGATTCTAACGCGCATGCGATTTTCCGGCCTATTTTTCCGGAAAAAAGGTGCGCGTTAGAATCGGGTAATTACACCCACCGCTCAAACACACATTCGGTAATTTTTTTCTTATTTGCAGGTAAACCTTATTGTGTTGAAGAGAAATCTGTTTGGCCGCTTTCCGTAGATGGCATATTTGGCTCTCTGCGGCGTCTTAGGGCTGGTGAGTTGTACTTAAAAACAAAGTGAGTATAAATGATGATGATGATTATTATTATGATGATGTGCTGTTCTGACACCTACAAACAAGCTTTCAAGGCTCCTTATAGGGTTATATTTAGTCACGTGCTCCGGTGTTTAGATTCTCGAATCTGGTGGGCAGAAGCATGTGACAGAACGCAAGACTTAAACAAAATTAAAAAAAAAAAGTAGTTGAAATCATGCCCGCTTAACGACGACGATGGTTGAAATGTAAATCTTTCTTCCGTGCGAAAATCAAATGGTGAAGAGCCAAAGTCAAAGCCGCTGCAATTGAAGCGTCAACGATCAAAGTACGAACCTCCTGCGAGCAAAAGTACAAACTCGGATGACAGCAAACGACTTTTTCACCATAAAGCTAAGCCCACCCCTCCCCCCCTTCCTTTCCGCCTCCCCATCGTCGTAGTTAAACTATCGTCGTCCTTTGGCGGAGGGGATTAGAACTTTGTTTGAAGAGCGAATGCGCTAAAGGTGAAGTGTGTGGTGTTTTTTTGAATGAAGAGGTGGCGCGTATTGAAAGACGTGCAATCAACTCGCCCAAGGTGTAACACCCGCGCGACGAACCCACAGGAAATCCTGATCGACACGAAGAGGGTGATGACGCAGTCTTACAGACGTGGGCTTCCTTATGGGAGAGACCCAGGTTCGATTCCGTCCACGGAAAACGTTTCAATGCGACGCATTCTTTGCTGACTACACCCACAGCCAGGAGCGTGTAACGCCCTGCATTTCCACAAAAATGCAGATATCTCAGAAGTTCCACCTTTAATCGCTATAATAGCGTACACGGAGATATCTGTTCGTGTAGAGGGCCGCGCAATGAACGAGGCAAAGCGGAGACGAGACGAACACAAGCGCTAAATGATTTATTGCATCGGGGCGCCAGTTATTGAATCAATTCGGTGCTGCTTTTCCTTGTTCATTCTCCCCTACCCCTTCTTCTTTTTTCCTTGTTGTTTTTGGTGGTCGACCAGATTGTGTATAACTGGCGCCCTGATGTCATAAATCATTTTGTAGTTAGTAATTTAAGCGCTTGTGTTTATCCCGTCTCCGCTTCATCTCGTTCATTGCACTGCCCTCTACTCGAACAGTGATGTACCAAACGGCTCAAGCTTGAACTCTTCGGAGATAAGTGGTCGCGCGATATTTTGAAATACTAAAAAATAAAAAAATAACAAAATTAAAGAAAATGGCGAACCGTGTAACGCCCTGCATTTCTACAATAATTCTGATTTCGCGAAAGTTTTACCTGTAATCGCTGTAATAGCGTAAATTTGGATAATTGGTTGAACGAAATTTTGAAAAAGTACAAAAGTACAAAAATATATAAAATAATTACGGAAAATGGCGATCGAGTGACGCCCTGCATATCCACAATAATGCAGATTTCGCGAAAGTTCCCAATGAGACCGTTATGATAACGTAAATTGTGGTAGATAGTCGGGCGAAATTTTGAAAAACTAAAACATAAGAAAAATATTTAAAAATTTCGACAAATGGCAAAACGTAAAACGCATGGTATTTCCCCAATAATGCAGATTTCGCGAAAGTTATGCCTGTAATCGTTACATCAGCATAAACGGAGACAACATGGTCGAACTAAATTTTGAAAAATAAAAATAAGGAAAACAAATTAACTGCGGAAATTGGCAAACAGTGTAACCCCCGGCATTTCCACAAAAATGCAGATGTCGCGAAAGTTCCAAATGCAATCGTCATAATTACATAAATGGAGATAATTGGTAGGACGAAATTTTGAAAAACTAAAACATAAGAAAAATATTTAAAAATTTCGACAAATGGCAAAACGTAAAACGCATGGTATTTCCCCAATAATGCAGATTTCGCGAAAGTTATGCCTGTAATCGTTACATCAGCATAAACGGAGACAACATGGTCGAACTAAATTTTGAAAAATAAAAATAAGGAAAACAAATTAACTGCGGAAATTGGCAAACAGTGTAACCCCCGGCATTTCCACAAAAATGCAGATGTCGCGAAAGTTCCAAATGCAATCGTCATAATTACATAAATGGAGATAATTGGTAGGACGAAATTTTGAAAAACTAAAACATAAGAAAAATATTTAAAAATTTCGACAAATGGCAAAACGTAAAACGCATGGTATTTCCCCAATAATGCAGATTTCGCGAAAGTTATGCCTGTAATCGTTACATCAGCATAAACGGAGACAACATGGTCGAACTAAATTTTGAAAAATAAAAATAAGGAAAACAAATTAACTGCGGAAATTGGCAAACAGTGTAACCCCCGGCATTTCCACAAAAATGCAGATGTCGCGAAAGTTCCAAATGCAATCGTCATAATTACATAAATGGAGATAATTGGTAGGACGAAATTTTGAAAAACTAAAACATAAGAAAAATATTTAAAAATTTCGACAAATGGCAAAACGTAAAACGCATGGTATTTCCCCAATAATGCAGATTTCGCGAAAGTTATGCCTGTAATCGTTACATCAGCATAAACGGAGACAACATGGTCGAACTAAATTTTGAAAAATAAAAATAAGGAAAACAAATTAACTGCGGAAATTGGCAAACAGTGTAACCCCCGGCATTTCCACAAAAATGCAGATGTCGCGAAAGTTCCAAATGCAATCGTCATAATTACATAAATGGAGATAATTGGTAGGACGAAATTTTGAAAAACTAAAACATAAGAAAAATATTTAAAAATTTCGACAAATGGCAAAACGTAAAACGCATGGTATTTCCCCAATAATGCAGATTTCGCGAAAGTTATGCCTGTAATCGTTACATCAGCATAAACGGAGACAACATGGTCGAACTAAATTTTGAAAAATAAAAATAAGGAAAACAAATTAACTGCGGAAATTGGCAAACAGTGTAACCCCCGGCATTTCCACAAAAATGCAGATGTCGCGAAAGTTCCAAATGCAATCGTCATAATTACATAAATGGAGATAATTGGTAGGACGAAATTTTGAAAAACTAAAACATAAGAAAAATATTTAAAAATTTCGACAAATGGCAAAACGTAAAACGCATGGTATTTCCCCAATAATGCAGATTTCGCGAAAGTTATGCCTGTAATCGTTACATCAGCATAAACGGAGACAACATGGTCGAACTAAATTTTGAAAAATAAAAATAAGGAAAACAAATTAACTGCGGAAATTGGCAAACAGTGTAACCCCCGGCATTTCCACAAAAATGCAGATGTCGCGAAAGTTCCAAATGCAATCGTCATAATTACATAAATGGAGATAATTGGTAGGACGAAATTTTGAAAAACTAAAACATAAGAAAAATATTTAAAAATTTCGACAAATGGCAAAACGTAAAACGCATGGTATTTCCCCAATAATGCAGATTTCGCGAAAGTTATGCCTGTAATCGTTACATCAGCATAAACGGAGACAACATGGTCGAACTAAATTTTGAAAAATAAAAATAAGGAAAACAAATTAACTGCGGAAATTGGCAAACAGTGTAACCCCCGGCATTTCCACAAAAATGCAGATGTCGCGAAAGTTCCAAATGCAATCGTCATAATTACATAAATGGAGATAATTGGTAGGACGAAATTTTGAAAAACTAAAACATAAGAAAAATATTTAAAAATTTCGACAAATGGCAAAACGTAAAACGCATGGTATTTCCCCAATAATGCAGATTTCGCGAAAGTTATGCCTGTAATCGTTACATCAGCATAAACGGAGACAACATGGTCGAACTAAATTTTGAAAAATAAAAATAAGGAAAACAAATTAACTGCGGAAATTGGCAAACAGTGTAACCCCCGGCATTTCCACAAAAATGCAGATGTCGCGAAAGTTCCAAATGCAATCGTCATAATTACATAAATGGAGATAATTGGTAGGACGAAATTTTGAAAAACTAAAACATAAGAAAAATATTTAAAAATTTCGACAAATGGCAAAACGTAAAACGCATGGTATTTCCCCAATAATGCAGATTTCGCGAAAGTTATGCCTGTAATCGTTACATCAGCATAAACGGAGACAACATGGTCGAACTAAATTTTGAAAAATAAAAATAAGGAAAACAAATTAACTGCGGAAATTGGCAAACAGTGTAACCCCCGGCATTTCCACAAAAATGCAGATGTCGCGAAAGTTCCAAATGCAATCGTCATAATTACATAAATGGAGATAATTGGTAGGACGAAATTTTGAAAAACTAAAACATAAGAAAAATATTTAAAAATTTCGACAAATGGCAAAACGTAAAACGCATGGTATTTCCCCAATAATGCAGATTTCGCGAAAGTTATGCCTGTAATCGTTACATCAGCATAAACGGAGACAACATGGTCGAACTAAATTTTGAAAAATAAAAATAAGGAAAACAAATTAACTGCGGAAATTGGCAAACAGTGTAACCCCCGGCATTTCCACAAAAATGCAGATGTCGCGAAAGTTCCAAATGCAATCGTCATAATTACATAAATGGAGATAATTGGTAGGACGAAATTTTGAAAAACTAAAACATAAGAAAAATATTTAAAAATTTCGACAAATGGCAAAACGTAAAACGCATGGTATTTCCCCAATAATGCAGATTTCGCGAAAGTTATGCCTGTAATCGTTACATCAGCATAAACGGAGACAACATGGTCGAACTAAATTTTGAAAAATAAAAATAAGGAAAACAAATTAACTGCGGAAATTGGCAAACAGTGTAACCCCCGGCATTTCCACAAAAATGCAGATGTCGCGAAAGTTCCAAATGCAATCGTCATAATTACATAAATGGAGATAATTGGTAGGACGAAATTTTGAAAAACTAAAACATAAGAAAAATATTTAAAAATTTCGACAAATGGCAAAACGTAAAACGCATGGAATTTCAAAAATAATGCAGATTTCGCCAAAGTTCCAAATGCGATCGTTATACTAGCGAAAACGGGGATAAGTGCTCGAACGAAATTTTGAAAAACTAAGAAAATAAGAAAAACAAAACAATCACACGAAATGGCAAAACGTGTAATGTCCTGCATTTCTACAATAATGCAGATTTCCCAAAAGTGCCACCTGTAATCGTTATAACAGTGTAAAGGAGGTACTTGGTTGAACGAAATTTCGAAAAAACTAAAAAATAAGAACTATATCAAGCAATTACGGAAAATGGCAAACCGTTTACGCCATGCATTTTCACAATAATGCAGATTTCGCCAATGTGCCACTTCGAATCATTATAATAGCTTAAATGGAGACAAATGGTCGGACAGGATTTAGAAAACCCCAAAGAATGCTACGCATTAATAGATAATTCTGTGAATTTCTGCGGAATTTTTTTCCTTGGTTCATCATCACCATTATTACCATGTGCAATCCCATTGTGTAAAGTTGGCTTTCTTGCAGTGCGTTTTGGTTACGACACCGCCGTCAGTGGGACCACAAAAGCTTCGCTTTAAAACGATTCCGGACAGTGCTCCGATTTTTGTCATTGGGCAGTTATGCGTATTATCTGCCTATGATACTTCTTTTAATTACTAGTTCGTTCAATTTTTATTAACGGTCAAGCGGCGTGCGTTAGTGGTGTTATGCGTTTTATTTACTACTTTGTAGAATATCCTTTGACGTAGCCCCCTGCACATGTTTGGCATGTGATCGTCGTGTTATACCAGGTGGGAGGTGCAGACACATTGCCTTGTTTAGAAAAAGTTTCCACGCAGCTTGCTGGAGATGCCTGCCGCCTCTCGTGTAAATCATCCTAACATGGTCTGGGTGAACGTCTTCCCGTCGAATTTGGAGACATCCACGTTGAAGTCAGGGATGAAACAAAAAGCGCTTGGCTCATTCGCACTGGTGAAACATGGAGTTGAGGTGGATAAACCGATAATTATTGAAGGTTCCGTGCTTAATGTTGGGAATGCAAGCCTCCTCTTGCCCAAAGTCTTCCAGCATAAACGGGATAAACCGCCAATTGTCTGGTTTGGAGACAACCTGTTGGGAATGAGCATTCCACCGCTGCCACCACTGTCGGGATTCGGGAACGACCTTCCCAGCGCCGCTCCCAGGTTGTGACTCGCATCCAGCTCGTCACCGATGTTGGGAATCAGCCATCCCGACGCTGTCACCGCTGTTGGGACTGGGCCCTCTCACCGCAGCCTCCACTGTTGCGACTGGCCATCCGAGCGCAGTCGCCGGTGTAGCGACGTCGCCTTGCTCCGTCCGCTATCGATGCGGCGCAGAGCAGAGCGATGAGGTTCTCGAGCCGACGAAAAGTTGAAGTAACATTTATTTATATACAGTATGTACAAGGGTAAGCAAACGCTACATGACTCGCACAAAGGCGACAGCACCCTTTCACTCGGTGCCTCCTAAGAGTGCCTCCGGAGAGAAGCCGCCGAGGAATGCCGACGATGAGAGCCTCCGGGCTTGTGTTATAGGGCTAGTGCGCTGCTACTTGAGCGGCACAGGCAGCGCGTCCTGGCAGCTGCGGCGGCATATTTTGCTCGTACGCGGCCGGCGCGGTCAGCCGCCCCCAGCGGTGGAGGTATCACAGAACGGCGCCTTTACGGGCGAAAAATAAGCAATTCTGGCTACTTTTATGTTTGCCGATGGCTCAAAAGTTACAAAAACAAGTCTGGAACATCGCCGAACAATAAATTATGTTGGTTTTTATGCGAATGTTATTAAGGAGAGCGCAGGCTGCGCTCCGAGAAGCCATTTGATCACCTAAACGCTTGGTTCCAGCATTTCTTTGTGAACAGCGTCTGTCGGAGCATATGTTGGCTCTACAGTTTTGTGGCTGTTCTCGTACGCAGGAACGTCAGCAAAACCGAATTTCACATCACGAATTTGTGCGGGCACCTTTTTCGGGTGACGTGTACACTAATTTCGATGTTCGGCAGTTTCAATAGCGCTCGTCGTGCTAACATTTAAATAAGCGTTTTATTTGCTGCTGTGCGTCCTCCGTTGGACGCACAGATGGCTTATCCCACGTGTGTTAGCCCCAGCCGCGGCAGACAGCCTTCCAGCAGCTTCTTCAAAAAAAAAACAAAAGCGCTTTGGGTTTGCCGATGAGCACAGAAACGAAGCAAGGGATTACGTATGTGAAATATGAACAAAATTCGAGATATTTAGAGAATTGTACGTGTGTATGGATTCCTATGCCGCTTCTGTTCAACGTTATACATATTGCGGCCAGATTGGTGCGTGTCTGATTTTTCTAAATTTTGTTTGCTTTTCTAGTTCATGTTATGTTGGAATCAATAAACAGGTGAGTGCGGCGGATTGGTTTTCTTTTAGTTCCATTAGTTCATTTCCAGCTCTATTGGTATTTATAGTTTTTCTTATACAAATAACATACATTTACGCTATTATACGACAAATGTTTTAATTATTTTTTAATAAATGTTTTAATTAATTTTTTGTGCGAATGCAAGGCGTTAAGGGTTTGGTGCGTATTAATAATTTTTTGTGTTGTTCGAGTTGCATTTCCGGGTTATTTAAAATTTTGTTTTATTAATCGTGTGATTGTTGTGAATAGGCAGACTTCTCGATATAGCAAGTTCATTTGTATTCTTTTTTCCTGTATGTATTTTTAACTTCACTCGACAAATGGTCTACAGTTACACTATTACGGCGCGTTAACTTCGATCTCCCATTGTGCGTTATTGTGCAAATGCCAGGCATTACAAAGATTGTGCTCTGAGGTATTACCAAAAAAAGTCTGACGGATTAAAATTTACATTCCATATTTTTTTCTTACTCCCAGCCGCACTTAAATTTTAAACTATTCATTTGAATCACACCATGTTCCAGGGCTATATACAGGGCCCTGTTTCGGCCTGAATTTCTGCGTTGATGCCGAAGACATGGTTGCTGGCGTCTGGTTTCTTTCTTTTTCCGCAGGTGAAGTAGCCTTACTTTTTGAGTATTTCTCAGGGCTTCCTATTTATTCGAAGCCGCAGAACAGTTCACGCACAGCTCGCTTCGCGTAGTCACGCTGGCCCTGCGCACGGGATACGCGGACCGGCGAAGTACGAGCAAAAGATGCGGCGCGGATCGACAGGGGGCGCCGCTGGTTCAAATTCAGTGGCGCCACCATACCAGCGCACGAGGCCTATACCCCGGGAAGTTCGTTGTGCCCCGAGAAGTTCGAATAGCTCAAATCAGGGCTTTCGCTGCCTGAAGTTTGCATTCCGACGAATGGTAGCGAAGCGGTGAGTCAGCTGCGCCGCCAATGGGAAAGGGAGGGCGACACCAACGCCGTCTCCGTGACCTCGCCTCCAGGCGTAGCGACATGCCCTTATTTGGTCGTTCTCAGATGCGGGATTCGGCCGCGCCGCCGCGACGAAATGGAGAGGTGCCTTGGCGGTTTGATCCGGTTTGGACCAGGCGTGACTCAGCCTCGCTGTCGGCGCGTCACCTCGTGCAACGCATTTGGGCCAGGCGCTCTGGCACAACAAACCGCCATGACCTCACCGAAGGCTATATCCGGAGTTCTTTTTTCTTTCAGTGATATGTTACGTCAAATGGCATATTTATTTATTTATTTATTTTTTTATTTATTTCAAAGCCCGGAGGATTTACAGAAAGGGGTGGTAGAATGGTTTGAGGTTGTAGCGCCCTCTGGTTGGCGCTCTTAGCCGGCGCCTTGGCGCCGGCTAGAAAAGAGGAGAATAAAGAGACGAGCGGAGCGTGCTTGGTGCGCCAGCACGGCACGGGCAGTTCGATTCCGAAAGCCTGCCACGCTGGTACTTTCTCTCTTGCGCTGCGCTGCGACCCCGCGGTTCCCGAGAGAGAGAGAGAAAATGACATTTATTGAAAATTTCCGGCGGGGAGGCGGGTCAGGCCACGCAGGTCTTCGCCACCCCCTGTCTATGTACTAAGCAGACCCCGAATCCATGCCTGGGCACCGGTTCAGACTACTCGGCGAGTCCCCTCCCGAAGGGGGGTCTCCTTTTCGCCTTTGCCGGGCCAGAGCAGCCTCGAGCCGCTGGACTGCCAGCAGTTGCCGCTCGTATTAGGGCGAGCTCACGAGTCCTATAATGTCCGGTGGTAGCTCTTTTGGGCTCCCCACTGCACTGTGTCTTTCACATCCCCACATGATGTGGGCCAGGTCTGCAGTCACCAACGCGCACACACTGCACACTGCACTTTCGTAAGTTCCAGGGCACACGTGGCGCGCGAGCGCTGGAGTCAGCACGGATCCAGTCTGTAGTTGACGAAGGAGGACAGCTTCGCCCCTCTTGAGCCTCGGGTGAGGTGGGGGCAGGGCGCGTCTTCCCGCACGATGCCAGTGAAGGATGTCCACGTAGTTGGTCAGGGGCTCCATGATCTCCGCCGCAGACGATGGGCAGGGGGGCACCGCACGGTGCGCGAGCTCGCGTGCGATGGCGTCCGCCTCCTCGTTGCCGTTGACGGTGCCACACGCAATGCCCCCCACGTGTGCGGGGAACCAGCGGATGTGCGTTGTAGTCTCCTTGCGCTCGGGGAGCAGGCTCGCTGCAGTCCCGCACACGGCGTTCCTGGCGTAGCTTGCTACTGCGGTCCTCGAGTCGCTGAGCACTGTGGTGATTGTGGGGCTGCTCGCTAGCGCTAGGGCTATGGCAGCCTCCTCTGCCTGCGCGGCCGTTCGGGCCTTGATGCTGCAGGCGTTCATTAGTTCCCCGGTGGTGGCTCGTACGACCACCACCACATATGTGTTGGGGCGGTCGCGGTGCTTGGCTGCATCCACGTATACTGCCCCCTCGTCACTGTTGTGTGCCTCGGCGAGCGCTCGGGCTCGCGCCGCTCTCCTCTCCGCGTTCCTGTCCGGGTGGACGTTCCGCGGCAAGGGGACTGTGGTGACTCCGGACTAAGACATGACCGACCCCAGCAACCTCGCGCCCTCGGGCCCTCTTTTGCCTGACGTTTCCTCGCGGCCGCCGGACGTCGCAGTCATACAGCTCCGTCTGCCCACCTTCGTGCGCAAGAATCCACACGTCTGGTTCGCCCAGGTCGAAGCTGTCTTCGATCTGCACCGCGTCACCTCGGAGACTACTCGGTTTCGCCACTTGCTTTGCAACCTGCCTCCGGAGGTGGCTGATGAAGTGGCAGACGTCATCGGTGCACCTCTGAACGATGCCCCGTACCAGCGGCTCAAGCAGAGTATTCTGGACCGAACCACGGCGTCTGAGAGCGTGCGCCTCCGGCACCTGCTCACCCACGAAGAGCTTGGAGATCGCCGCCCTTCCCAGCTGCTCAACACCATGCGACAGCTTGTGGGCGCGAGCAACGGGGACTCCAACGGTGCACTTTTAAAAGAACTCTTCCTGCAGCGCTTGCCACAGTCCACTCGCATCGTTTTAGCTGCTGCAGGGGACTTGACCCTCGACCGCGCCGCCGAGCTTGCTGATAAAGTTCACGACGCGACTTCTCCCTCAGTCACCCCCCTCGCTTCGACAGCAGAGTCATCGGCCATTTCCCGCTTAAAGACTCGGATCGATCAACTCGCCGCTTCCATTGAAGCGCTTCGGACGTCCTCTGATCGCCGATGCGGCTCCTCTCCACGTCCTAGCCGCCGTTCGTCTTCCCCGGGTGGTTCTTGTTCGCGCAGCCCTCGAAGCTCGGCTATCTACTGGTACCATCGCACTTTCCAGCACCGCGCCCGTCACTGCACTTCCCCATGCAGCTGGTCGGGAAACGCGCCGCGAGATCACTAATGGCGGCAAGTGACCTCGCCTTACAACCCGGTCGCCTTTTCCTGGTCATGGATCGCATTTCTGGTTTGCGCTTCCTTGTAGACACGGGTGCTGAAGTCAGTGTACTACCGGCCACCAAGGATGAGCGTACTTCTAAGTCACCTGGACCTACACTTCGTGCAGCGAACTCTACCTCTATTGCCACGTATGGTCTGCGGTCCCTCACCCTCGACCTTGGTTTGCGACGCGCCTTCCGGTGGGTCTTCGTAGTAGCCGACGTCAATCAGCCCATCCTCGGCTCCGATTTCCTCACCCACTTTGACCTAGATGTCAGCATGCGTCACCATCGCCTGATTGACAGCAAGACGCGCCTTTCCATCCTGGGCATACTGTCTACTGTCGCTCCAACTGGCATCCGCACGCTGCTTCCCTCATGCCCGTACGCAAGAATCCTCGAAGACTTCCCTGAGGTCACGAGACCCTGCAACTTAAAGCAGCCGCCCAAGCATAGCGTTACCCACCACATCGTCACGCGTGGTCCACCAGTCGCAGCTCGGCCGCGCCGCCTCTTCGGTGAGCGTCTGGCGACTGCTAAACGTGAATTCGAGCACATGCTGGAACTCGGTATTATCCGCCCATCGTCCAGCAACCACGCGTCTCCACTGCATATGGTTCCTAAGAAGAGTGGAAACTCGCGTCCGTGCGGCGATTACCGGGCGCTCAACGCTCAGACTGTCCACGACAGCTATCCCCTACCCCACATCCAGGATTTCACAAGCCACTTGGAAGGGTGCACAATCTTTAGCAAAGTGGACCTTGTCAAAGCGTATCACCAAATCCCCGTCGAGCCTGCCGATATCCCGAAGACGGCCATCACTACACCTTTCGGCTTGTTTGAGTCTGTGCGCATGCCCTTTGGGCTACGCAACGCAGCTCAAACATTTCAAAGGTTCATTGTCGAGGTGACGCGCGGCCTTGCGGCTGTATTTGCGTACATCGACGACATCCTAGTCTCGAGTCCTACTCCACAAGATCACGAGCGTCACCTCCGAGATTTCTTTGAACGCCTTCAACAATTTGGCCTGGTTGTCAACGCCCAGAAATGCGTCTTCGGGACGTCCGAGCTCGAGTTTCTGGGCCATCACATCTCGGCGCAGGGAATTCGTCCTTTACCCTCTCACGTTCAAGCCGTGAAGGACTTCCCCGAACCTACCAGCCTCCGCCAGCTTCGTGAGTTCCTGGGCCTGGTGAATTTCTTGCGACGCTTTATACCCCACTGCGCCGAGCTTCTGCATCCACTGACTGAGCTTCTTCGCACAACCAAGAGCTCCTCATCCGCGATTTCCTGGTCTCCCGAAGCTCAAGCCGCTTTCAACGCTGCTAAACAAGCCGTCGCCGACTCGGTGCTTCTCATCCACCCGAGAACCGACGTGCCCACTCGCATCATGGTAGATGCATCCAGCGTTGCAATAGGCGCTGTTCTCCAGCAGAGAATCGACTCCGAGTGGCACCCGCTGGGTTTCTTCTCTCGGAAGCTCCAACCTTCCGAGACGCGCTACAGCGTTTTTGGTCGTGAGCTGCTCGCCATTTACGCCACCTTCCAGCACTTCCGGCACATTTTGGAGGGCCAGTCCTTTCACGTTCTTACGGACCATAAGCCTCTGGCGTATGTTTTCCGTACGAACTCCTCCAAGTACGTTGCACGGGAACTCCGTCAGCTCGCCTATATATCGGAATTCACGACGGACATTCGGCACATCAAAGGCACCGACAACGAGGCGGCTGACGCGCTTTCACGCATTACCTCCATCGGCAGTGCTGCATCTGCTGTGGACTGGGAACGCCTAGCTCAGGCTCAGATTCAAGACCCTGAGCTGCAAGCACTGCGGGACCACCCGGGTTCCCTTCGTCAACAACTTGTGCCTCATCCGTTCGTGCCTGGCTCACTGTGGTGTGACATGTCAGCGGCGGCGCCTCGACCCTTCGTTCCGGCTGCCTTTCGTCGTGCTGTGTTTCACTCGCTCCACGACATCTGCCACCCCAGCATCCGAGCCACGCAGCGCCTCATCACACAGCGGTACGTCTGGCCGAGCATCAACGCTGATGTCCGCCAGTGGGCCCGTTCGTGCCTCGCTTGTCAGACAGCCAAGGTGACCCGCCACACGAACACCCCAACGCAGCCTTTTTTGCCACCTAGCTGTCGCTTTGACCACGTCCATCTTGATTTGGTCGGACCATTTCCTCCCTCCCGTGACTACCGGTACATTCTCACAATGATTGACCGCTTCACCCGTTGTCCCGAAGCCGTACCAATTCCGGACATCACGGCAGAAACGGTCGCAAAAGCCTTCGTTTCGACATGGGTTTGCCGTTTCGGCTGCCCCGGCATTGTTACCACGGATCGAGGCAGGCAGTTTGAATGCACCCTGTTCACTTCCCTCAGCCGCTTGCTTGGCACTAAACACTGCCGCACCACAGCATACCATCCCTGTGCCAACGGCATCGTTGAGCGGCTCCATCGCCAGCTAAAAAGTGCTCTCACTGCGCGCTTGGATAGAGAGCACTGGGTTGATCACCTGCCTGTAGTGCTTCTTGGCCTGCGTGCCGTCCTTCGTCGTGACCTCGGCTGTTCAACTGCTGAACTTGTCTACGGCGCACCCCTGCGGCTTCCTGGCGATTTGTTCGTCCCTACGGCCTCCTCGCCCCAGCCACTTGAGTACCTCCAATGCCTGCAGGACTGCATGCAGCACCTGCGACCGGTCCCACCTCGGTCTTCAGACCACCGCATCTTTGTGCATCCCGACCTGGCGTCTTCGACACACGTTTTCCTCAGGCGGGACGCTGTAAAGGCGCCTCTTAACCCCTCCTACGATGGGCCGTACCGTGTCCTTAACAAGACCCACAAGTCCGCCACCATCCTCTTGAATGGCCGCGAAGAAGTCGTCTCGTTGGACCGCCTCAAACCGGCCTACCTCGAGACGCCACCCAACGAACTCCGCGCAGACATCGCAGGCCTAAACACTCCACTGCTCGCCCCCAAAACCAACGCCCGCCAGCCTCGCCGTCGCGTCACGTTCGACATTCCGTCTGGGCGGGGGGCCCTGTAGCGCCCTCTGGTTAGCGCTCTTAGCCGGCGCCTTGGCGCCGGCTAGAAAAGAGGAGAATAAAGAGACGAGCGGCGCGTGCTTGGTGCGCCAGCACGGCACGGGCAGTTCGATTCCGAAAGCCTGCCACGCTGGTACTTTCTCTCTTGCGCTGCGCTGCGACCCCGCGGTTCCCGACAAGGTCATTATGTAGGTCATTGAGGGCATCATGTACAGCAATCTTGAAGCTCGCAGAATCAGGTAAATCGGCGATGGAGGCAGGAAGGTGGTTCCAGTCATTGCTAGTTTTAAGAAAGATGGCATCGGGATTCATGTTAGAATGGCTTCTCACTACGCCTACTTTATGCCTGTGTTCAGAGATGATATGTACGAGGCACGAGTGAAGAGTGTTCGCTTTTCACTCGTCCCTCGTACATGTGACCAACCCTGAAATGTGTTGATGACATTGTACCTTAGCGAAGTGCGTGCGCACGAAGTTCCCGATGCCAGATTTCGCTGTGTTTGAGGATATGGAAACGAAACACGAAGGCTTCGTCTTTTCTCTGTACACCCACACACATTCCCACTTATGATGCCATTGTTCTCTCAACTTATGTAAAGAGCAGATCGGTCTCATTCATCGGGCCCACAAAGCAGCAGAGGCCGTTGGAGCCCTGCACCAAGGGTAGCACCACTGCTGACCCCGTCTGGAACTGTGGCACGAGGCACAAGACACCGGTGGAGTGTCGCCAAACCACTAAAAAAATATAAACGTTTCCCCTCCTCCCTCTTAAGCAAAGAAAATACGAGGGTTCCTGGCGTTTCTATAAGGCTTCTGTGGCCATCCACCTTCAGGGTTTGGAGTCTAACCTCTTTTTTTCATGAGCAGACGCCGTTAACGGTGACAGCTACACCACTATTGTGTTCGTTACTAAATACAACAGTGTGAAATTATGAATCTGCAAACTGCGATGACAAAAACCTCCTCCTGATTTTACGGCAGATTTCACTTCGCACCGCAAGTTTCACTCTCCAGCAGGTTATTTCTCTTAAACTGGGGTTTTGTTTCAGTCTTTAACTGTGCTCTTAAACAATTTTGCGGTTATGCTGGCTCTGTGAAGCACTTTTCTTCATATGACCCCAATCGTTTCGTGCTAACCTGGTGATCAGTTAACGTTTCAACCGTCATTTAAACATCAGTGCTTAAGGAAAATGAATGGGAGAGTAACAGCATCAGAGGTGAGAGGGAAAGAGAAGGGAGGCATTTACTTGGCAGGGACGCCAGTCGACTATCGTCTTTCGTACACATTTGAAAACACGGCGATTTTTTTTTTCTTATTAGAATTTTCTTGTCCAGCTGCTATCTTGGTAAGCACACCTTTACTCTGGGAGGTACTCGATTCTGTCGTGTAAAATAAATGCGATCAAAAGATTATATTTCCGCGAAGACGTCTGAGTATCTGCGTCTAATCAAGGGGCACGTATTTTTGTTCACAGAGAGAAAGTCACGCAAGCTTTTCTTAACAGCGTGTTGGATAAGCCTATTGCACGCCTCCCCTCCATTGCGACTTGCGTACACTCTCTCCTCTTGTTTCTATCGCGTCTCTCTCTCTCTCTCCCACTCCCCGCGTCCCCGCGGGAGACGCTCAGTTCCAAAGCTTCTTCGCAAGGGAGGAAACCGGATTACGTACTTTTCGAGAGCAGCTTACGTGCAGGGGGCCCATTTGCTGATGAATGCGTCGTTATTGATCTGCGCCCTCTGCACGCAGTCGCTGCAGTCGCTGCAGCCGCTTCTGCCGATGCTTACGCATCCTTAATCTGGCCGTGTCGCGTAAGCGTCCCCCCACGTTACAGAGGACGTAGGGCTCGTTAAGAAGATTGGCTGCTGCTGCGCCCTCGGATGTACAGGTGGCGTCAGAAATGCATGGCGCAACAGTCATGGGGTGGCGAAATAAAGAAATATCACCGAACCTCCCAGCAGAACTTCCCGAAGTTGTTTTTTCTACTTGCTTGTTTTCTCAACGTATTACCTGCGCACTAAGCTGATGTTCTTCCCTCGATAATTTTTGTTTCTCTAATTTAGATGCCAAGTAACGAAGGAGCAATTTGCGAGAAGGCAGCTAGGGCTAAATGTCTGCTGCATGCGAGGGCACGAGAGCTGGCGAATTCCTAATACGTAAGGCGCCGTCTAGTGGGCGTATGGTAGTACGTCAGAGAACTGCCTCCATATCGTACGGTTTGTGTGTCCTTCGCGCTGATTGGATGGTCGGTCGCTCTAATCGCATATCTTGTTTTGCTCCGAACCAGGGATGGTGCGAGCGCGTGCACCGCTGCTTATGGAAATCGAGGCGCTCCATAAAAGAGGATAGTCTAATGGAGCACTTAGAAGCCGCTTCAGCTCGCCGAAAAAGAACGTAAGTTGGAACAGTTCACAAGCAAAATGTCGTGACGCAAAGCGGTGCTCATGTGAACGCATGCAGATCCACCCATGTTGGCTTCTCTCGTTTATCACGATGCGCCTCCACTATGGCTGCATACGAAAATTGCTTCAGATTTTTTGTATGTATACGACAGTCCCCTCTATTGCTGCTGTGACAGAGCGCGAATGGATGAGGCTGAAGTGCAGCAGAGTTCTTAAGTGTCGAATGACAATGTTACAGACGATAACATACCTCGTGCGGCGATGCGGGGTCGATTAATATCGGCAGACGCACGACAAAGTCGAGCTCCACTCACTGAGGCTGAGAAGGCTTATTGTCGCCAACCTCTGATGCAAGTTCCCATACCTTGTAGGAACATCCAACCGCTTATGACGCCGTGCGGTGTACAATCACCTCCCACCAGTTTTCGTCCTTCACCTCCGCACACATATCACTAGAATGATCTGCAAGCTTAAACACATCGTCGACGCCCTGCTATTCTTTCAGCTCATCCACGCGCCCTGTATTTAAGTCAACAACCATGCTTGTGCACTTCCACCAATCATGCACTACTATACTAAGAGACGTTCATCCGCTTAACGAACGAACTGGGCACGGCCGCCGGAACCTGCGCGATAACATTCAAGGTGACGGCGGACTTGCATTTGGTTTGTTGAACTAGGTACAAATTTGCTTCCGTGCCCGCATTCTTATCGGTGGCTACACGTTCCTTAAATCGCTGCTCAAAGGACTATATCTTTAAGGCTTATCAGGCTCTCTGGCTTCAACCACCACTCCCTTCCAAAATTTTGGGATAACAAGCTAGTGGCATCAACGTCTTCACACCAGCTGTACTCTCTGTCTATTTGGGTGCGTGCGCGTCAGTGTTGGCATGTGAATAAGAATAAACAAAAACTAAACAGGGTATAGGAAAAGGAAGAGAAAAAAATGAGAAGGAGAGAAATCAGGAAAGAAGGTGAGATGGATGGATGGATGGATGGATGGATGGATGGATGGATGGATGGATGGATGGATGGATGGATGGATGGATGGATGGATGGATGGATGGATGGATGGATGGATGGATCGATGGACGGACGGGTGGCCGGGTGGACGGGTAGATGGGTGGATGGACGGACGGATGGATGGATGGATGGATGGATGGATGGATGGATGGATGGATGGATGGATGGATGGATGGATGGATGGATGATTGATTGATTGATTGTAGGGTTTAACGCGCCGACGCAACGCAGGCGATGAGGCGCGCCGTAGTGGAGGGCTCCGGATTAATTTTGACCACCTGGGGATCTTTAACGTGCGCCGAAATCTCGCACACACGGGCGTTTTTGCTTTTCGCCTCCATCAGAAAAGTGGCCGCCGCGGCCGGGAATCGAACCCGCGACCTCGTGCTCAGCAGGGATGAATGGATGGGTGGGTGGGTGGGTGAATAGATGGATGGGTGGATGGAACGGACGGACGGATGGATGGAGAGAGAGAGAGAGAGAAAGAGAAACCTGAGAATGCACGCTTAGACATTTAGAGTATGTCACTGGATGTAACACGTTAGAGCATTTGCTTCACGTGAAAAGGACATTTGCTGAAGTTGTCAAGTTGGATATTTGCTAGGCTTATTTTGACCCCAGGTGCCACGGAAAAGATTCTGCAGAGTGTTCCGTTTACCGTTTTCGTCCTAAACCAAAGTGCCGCCGCTGTCCGATGCATGCCAGAGCTTCGGGCATCTCCATCTGTGCGTTGCTGGAGCACTTTACCCGGTAATCTGTTGCGACGTAATGCTTGCTCGCAACACCTCGATTTACGATACTAAAGCCGAACTTCGGCTCCAGTCATGCTTTGAGAGCGTTTAGAAGTGATTGGCTTTGGAGAGCGTTAAACCAGAAACCTGTCTCATGCAGTTTTCTGTCTTTCGCGGCTTACGAACGTTTACGTGTGGAAAACTTTCACAGGCTGCGGTAAGGGCCTTGCGTGCAAAGGGTGAGGTGCGAAAATCCGTCAATGGTAGTTACCACCTTGTTATCCTGGTAGACACCCTGGCTCCTTCCAAAAACTAGTTTTGAAAAACACCTCGGTGGTTTACTGAACCTACGTGAGGGTACCCTGAAAGCAACAATGTGGTACGAACCACCAGTGTAGTCATCAACTGCAGTGCGTTATCAAAGCAACAACGCTATAAAAAATATTTGTTCTGGGTCTCGCTCCTGAACCCATGCAATGCATAATGTGGAAAGCTAAACAGATTCCCTCTTACATTTTAATTAAGAAAAGCCTTGTAGCCGGCATCCTCAACACCTTTGTCACGGCGGGCAAAGATTTCTACAAAAAAAACCTACAAGACCTTAGAATGTCAGACATAACAAAAATGTACCGCAAGAACAAAGCCCTGTTCGTGAGAAATAAATTCATGATGAGCGTTTAGCTTTTGTAAAGTGAGGCCTTGAGCTGCTCTCGAGGTCTCAATTGAGGAAAGTGCGATCAGGAGCTCAATTCTTTAAAAAAGGGGCTTCGTTTTGATTGATTGATTGATTGATTGATTGATTGATTGATTGATTGATTGATTGATTGATTGATTGATTGATTGATTGATTGATTGATTGATTGATTGATTGATTGATTGATTGATTGATTGATTGTGGGGTTTAACGCGTCGACGCAACGCTGGCGATGAGGCGCGCCGTAGTGGAGGGCTCCGGATTAATTTTGACCCCCTAGGGATATTTTTTATTGTGCGCCGAAATCTCGTACACACGGGTGTTTTTGCTTTTCGCCTCCATCAGAAAAGCGGCCACCGCGGCCGGGAATCGAACCTGCGACCAGGACGTCGTTTTGAAGCGACGCGGCGTCTCCATGCAAATGCATGTGTTCTGAGGTTCGCCTCAGAACACATGCTCCTCTCTTGGGCGAAGAGAGGAGCAAATCGCATGCGGCATGCCGAGGTGCGCCGCGAGTAAACTGGAGAAAAGCGACGCCTACTGCCTGCCGTCTTTTTGTGCGTCGCTTTGCGCCTGTTTACTAGCTGTGCACCCCGGCATGCCGCATGCGATTTGCTCCTGTCTCCGCCTCTGAAAGTGACGCCCCTGCCTCAGAACACATGCATTTGAATGCCGACACCGCGTCGCTTCAAAATGACGCCCCTTTTTTGGAGAATTGAGCCCCAGAATGCCGACACAGGTACAAGTTTTGAAAAGAACAATTTTGAAAGCACCTGCGTGAGTCCGTGTAGCAAAGTTGTATTAGAGCACACTAGGAAACAGAGATTTTGTAAATGCCCCGCCATGAATCGGTTTACTGGAACCTTCTTGTCTTTTCATTTTTTTTGGGGGGGGGGGGGGGGGGAGGGGGGGACACAGACTCATGCCGGTAGTGACGTACCAAGTTGCAAATGGTAATGGGAGTTTTCTTTTAACATGGGCTTGCGCCACATCCAGGGACCATTCGTGCACCTAATCATTGTCAAGACGTCAATGTCTAGAAATTCCACGCGGAGCGTAATTAAAACGAATTCCTACAAAATATTCCGGGTCAACAGCTTCGTCTGGCATTGTGAAAAGTCGGTTATATACAGCGGATGAAAATCCGGTTGTTACTGTCTAACAAAGGTCGGCGTAAACATCGGAAAAAATTGTTGTTTCGAGAGTATAGCAAAGTCATGATTAGAAATGTTTCAGCGAACTTCTCAAGAATAGTAACTTAGGGCAGGACGTGTGACACTTCCTTTCTTCGGAACGACCAAAACAAATAAGTCCTGATGCATAATCCAGATGTTTGCTCCAGAGAATTTATGGATGTGTTTAAGAGCCGAGCTGTCCTAGCGCTGGCCTTGACGACAGTCCCTGCTGGTATCGTGCCATGCTCTCTATGGAAAAGATTTGTGGTGTACCTGGCTAAACGACAGTTAAGCGATAGAATTCGCCACTGTTGCGAGTTCCACTGTCAGTGGCAGGCTGTGAAACCTTACCTTGAAATCTAATTTACCCAGTATACGAGGACGAGCTAGTTGGTACTCCATCATTAAACAGTTTAGCCCCGCAAAGAAGACAAAGGACGTATACGCCAAAACTGGAGCTCCGTGAAGCTGGATTTGTTCATTGCGTAGCAAAAAAAAAAAAAAAAGGAAGACTTGTTACCCGCGTTGTGTTTAAAATTTTAGCGCGCTTTTTCTTGCAATAGGAACCACTAAGCTATGTTAACCCAACAAAAGAACCATTTTGTGGCTCTGAGCCATAGTCGAGGTGGCGCTCGTCTCTGTCAGCTGTGTCGTTTCGTTATGAGGACCGACATTAGGTGAAAACCAACGACAGGATCGGAAGAATGATATCCCACTAAGAACAGATTCTTGCTATTGGTCCCATATGATTACTTTGTATATAAAGCATGCCTACGATGACCAGGTATTTAACCTGTGTGAGTGACCAGGATTTCTTGTGTTCAGCGTGGTTTGCAGAACAGGCCTAATCATGGTCAACCACCGTCAGGCGCGAAGATTTTTTAGACGAAGGACGTGACACAAGAGGGCAGGCGCTAGCTGGCTTGCCATCGATGTCTCATCCTTCATAGGCTCGCATCCTTGTCGCATTCTTCCTAAGGGTAGTTGATAATGGAGTTCGAAATAGCTCGGTAGCGTACGTTATTGAGGCCTAACCATTTCATCACGCGCTGAGGTATTTCTAGGTATTTCTGGCAAATAACTCATTAAAAGGCTAAAACTCAAACCGCCGACATTATAAAGAACTAAAACGCTTAAACGCGCTTGTATTCCTGCTTTTGAACTTCTTTGTACGTTTTCAGGCATTAACAAATTTTAGATAGCCACGAAAAGCGACCCCAGAACTGTAGTTTTTATCCCTGTCCTTGAAGTAAGTGCGTGTAATTATGCGATAAAATAAGGACAAAGAAAACTAGAAGCATTCAGTTCTACATATCGCTGGACTCGCCTGGATAAACTTAAATTTGCTTTTTTTCTCAGCTCGGCTTAGACAGTGGTCCGTCCGGCTAAAGGATTTCGATCACTACAAAGAACTCCAAGCCTCTCATTCCCGGAGCGTATCGCCCACCCCTCACGCTATGCAGTTGTATCTTCATCAGCGTCACGCTTAGCAGGGCGGAAACCTCCATCATGCAGGGAAGATTAGGACCCGAGCCCGAGTGCGGTGTTCCTCTTTAAGCGCGCAGCCCGTAATCCAGATTAACGGCAGGTAACAGGACACGGCTGTCCACTATCGCGAGCACGCTCGCGACACAGACAAACTGGAGATCCGAAACAATAAGAGAGGAGCAGCGGAATTGCGGCTAAGAGGACTAAAGAAGCAACAAGAGGAGAAAGATTCTAACAAAGGAGGTATAAGAACTAGAAGAAGCCACGAAGCACGTAGACCTCCCTCCGGGGGGAAGAAGGAACGTGAAGGAAGACGGGCGTTCGGCAGTCAGAAGACATGGGGAGTAGGCGAGAGGGGATGCGGCGCCTCATCTCGGAAATAGGTGGTCCGGTCAGTTCTTCCGGCCCCGGGGCGGAAGTAGCTGGTAGGAGCTGCACGGCGGACCCATCCGTTCCCGCTTCCCGACTCGTTTTGGCGCTTTGGGCGGCGGTAATAGGGCGCCCTTGCCGCCAGGCGCGGCTTAGCGAGTCTCCGGTTCATTACTGACGCTTCTCACACCCGCTGCTCAGCCGTTGTGTCTCCAGCGCTATCCCCGATGAAAGTGACTCCACTCTGAGCGGCACACTGCCACACATACCAGCCAGCCAGCCAGCCAGCCGACGAGCAAGCAGCGCTACCACGTTCTTCTATTTTCCTCTCGTGACTCCTTTCCTCCATCTTTTCTGCTCTCCTTTTCTCATCCCGGATCTCCTGTCTCTACTGGCTTCTGTTGAAGGCACCATGTAGGCGACTTCGACCTGAGCGACGCACGCGGCGCCTCTTATCGGATGAGGGATCCGATGTACGAGCTAATTACGCCCGGATGCGTGGCTGCTGTTAAGAGAATGCGCGCCATTTGGGAAGGAAGCATCGGTCTCCCGGTGCTGCGGGAGGTAAATAGGGGCTTCGCTTATACACTTAATTTTCACGAAACAACAAGCGCGGTCACAACCGATCATTGCCGCGGCACGCTATGAGAAAGCATTTCAGAGTGTTGGTAATTAAGTTCCTTGGTGATAATTACCGAAACCTCCAATGGGCAACGACTGATTGCGCACTATAATAAAGACTAGTGTTAGGGAGCTGAACGAGCAGTCGTTATGGGGCCTGGGTAGGTTGCTTGTTACAGAAACGTACTTACGTGCAGTATTCTCTATGTAACGTATCTTAAACTGTACGAAATTTCCCCCAATTGTATGAACACTTGCCAATCTTCTTCATTACTGTCCGTTAATATGCTCAATCACTGCGCTACGAAAAAATTTACCGTCGTTTTACGTTGTGAATTGGAGGTTACAGGCAGAGTGGGGTGAGCAGTCTTGGTAATTCCTGTAGTAATTCTGGGTTTAGAATAGGTTATAGTTGCGTTAAAATGCGTAGACAAATTAGCAAGTCTACGTTAACCCAGCACAGAATTTCATAACGGTTCTACCGGTATACATGCAGTGGTAGTGCGAGCGCTGTTGATGTGCCCGTCGTAGATGTGTCCGCGCCTATTTTCATGCGTGTCTTTGCAGTGTATTCACCTGTGTTCCACATGACCACCATGCCATACTTTCTCTTCCGCAGTAGTAACTGACCTGATCGATATCTGGAGGGGAGAGCGGCCGACTTTAACATTTCTCGTCAACCTCACCGTAGCATTCCTAAGGGGTCTTATCATTGACCAGCGATACCGAATACTGCCGAACGGAAACTGCTACAGGACACCAAAAGATCGCGGTGATTTTTAATCTCCCTCGTGGTCGGAAGGAATCGCATGGCAGCGCTATTTGCGGTTATCCATTCAGCGTGACGAAATATCAACGGGTGAGGAGGGGATATCGAAAGATGAACCGAAAACACGCCGGCTGAAAATAAAAGACGGAGTGAAATTTTTTCGGTGTCACTCAAGTTTGGCTACGTGCTTTGAAGGCGAAAGCCTGTTGGTAACGGTGGTGGCAAAGCATTTATTTCAAGTAAAAGAGGTTCGCGCTAGAAATCGGGAGAAACCTTCAGTCCACGGCCTCTGCGGCGGCTGCCGTCCTTCGTGCTCTCTCCACCAACTGTTGCTGGTCATCCGAGTCCGAACTGCACAGCGCGGCCTCCCAGTCCTCGAGGGCGGGGGTGCGAAAAAAATTCACAGCATATCCACGGGGTGAATGATGATGAGTGGGCGAAGCTCCTGAGGGGAAATCATCGGTAAAACCGTGACTCTTCAGTGAAAGTTCGCCCACTACATCTGTGTCCGAACGTAACGTCTAGAAAGTCTCGCTTAAACCGCGCGTCGGCACCTTGGGGCTGAGCTCGCCTGATGCGTTTTGCAGACGCCTCACGAGCTCTCACTGCATCGGGGTCTGCCTGCCGATACGCGCGCTTTCTCGCCGCTTCCCGTTCTCTGACGTTTTGGAGATCCTCTTCGCGCCGCAGCCGTGCCGCTTCGCGTACGGCAGGGTCCTCGCGCCGTTGCCGTGACGCTTGGGCCTCTCGTTCTCGAACGCTGGGATCTTGGCGGCGTCGTCGCGCAGCCAGACGACACGCTTCGGCCTCCCGCTCTCGTACGGCAGGATCTTGGCGGCGGCGTCGCGCAGCTCCACGGAGCGCTTCTGCCTCGCGGGCTCGCACATCTGCAGCCTTATCCATCGGGCGACTCCAAGCGCGCGCCAACAGCGAACGGATTTTATTACAACGCTCCCCGCCATCTAGTAAACAATCCAAGAACTAAACTAGAGGTAGCCACGCCATCTAGTAAACAATCCAAGCGCATCTTTTCATCATATACAAGTACCGCCATCTAGTAAACAATCCAAGAACTAAACTAGAGGTAGCCACGCCATCTAGTAAACAATCCAAGAACTAAACTAGAGGTGGCTACATACATATGTCGAGGATGGACAGACCCACGCCCTAAGGAGCTTCGCCCCTAAAATGAGGGCTGCCGGTGTGTTTTGGCAAGAACACGTGGTGTGGTAGAGTGTTGGATGTTCGGTGTAGTTTGAGAATGTTGGGGGATATATGGTGGGGTGTTCGATATGCAGGATGCTAAGGTGGGTGTATGTGTTCGTCTGTAGTTGCCGCCAGGCTACAGCCTCCTCTCGGGAGAGCTTCTGGTAGGCACATCTTGCAAGGCAGTGGTGTTCCAGAAGTGCACAGTACTGCTACTGCAAAGGCTCTGGGTCACGGAGCGACTGGTGCGGTGCCCGGAGGGTGCATTGTCGGGCTGTAGCGTGTGCTCGCTCGTTTCCATCGAGCCCTGCGTGACATGGCATTCATTTTAGTACAGGGGGGTTTAGGGTATCCTTGTGCTTCTTCAGTAGTCGGAGGGCAGATATTGAGATGCGACCGTTGCCCTAGTTTCTGCATGCCTGTTGGCAGTCTGTGAATATGGGAAGTGGTTTATTCGAAGTTTGAGACGTCATCGCCAGTGCGATAGCCATTTATTCGGCTTCAACTATGTTTCTGGTTTTTACGGTCGCAGTGCGACTGCATCACCTGAGGCGTCGATGACGCTTACTGGTGTGGCGATTGGGGTGCGTAGTGGGCCGCGTCCGTGAATGGCATATGGGGGTGGTCAGGGTACTTCCCTTGAAGAAATTGTACCCACGCTAGTCAGCGCTGTGCGTGGTGCTCACAGCACATGTTGCGCGGGAGCGGGAGCAACCCTGATGAGCATACGGTGCCCTGCTGTGGCGGGTACCCCTTAAATATACGTGCCCTCGTCGACACAGGAGCCACGACATTTTACCGTCCTTAATTTGTCGTAATTGATTTTACCACATCTTACGCCACCTTAATCTAGTCTTCTGTTACCGCGATTCCACCTTTATCTACCTTATCTATTCCCCCATACTTTATCGTAATTCAACGTAATCCCACCTTACCGATCATTACCATCAATCAGCAACCAATCAGTAATCTATCTTAATTCGTCTTAATCTACTCACTCTATCTTAATGGCCCTAACTCCACTTCGACCCCACGTTACAAATCAGTACTATTAATAGCTAATCAATCGTTATTCTATCTTTATTATTCTTAATCTCACTGAATTATTCTAATTTTTCTCAACCCACCTTAATCGCCATAATCCCACCATAATCAACCTTAGTAATCATTGTTATCGTCCACTAATCAATTACCATTACATTTTGTAATCATTAATATTCCAACTATACACGGCTGGCATGATTTGGTTCGGTTTAGGCCTTGCTTGGGTTTTCGTTCCGTTCGTGTCAATTAAAGGTCACTTCCAATGAGACGTGCAATCAAAACTCGATTTAACGAAGTTGAGGGTATTCGCGAATTATTTCGTTAAGTCGAAAGCTTCGGTAAATCGAGTGAGGCAATTCTTAGTCACTTAATTCGGTACATTCGATTATATACTGTACTGGCATCCAGCAAGCTTATGCGGTGTTGTATTTGCGCATCGTAGATGCTCCGAAAAAAAAGTCTCACCCATGCGTATAAAAAAAGGCCGTGAAAATTGTTACCCGAACAAGAAAAGCCCCCGGGGGCCTACAAATTTATTTCCCACCAAAGAATTCGGTGATTTTTGCTTGAGTGCGCGTTGTAAGCAACGGCCGCATGGATGTCTCGTAAGTTTGTAGTGCGTCCAGTGCGTCCTCCGTATCCTCGTGCCTCCCGACAAACATTCGCAGCAGATGAAGGGCATCTATCCTTTGAAAGACATCGAAGCTCCCGTGCCGACACACGTTCAACGCCTTCGTCAGAGTCTTCAGCCGCCACTTCCTTCACGCTTCCTGCGAGCCGCAAGATATCTCCGTCATCCAAAACTTCGGTATAGTGACCGCGTTTGAGTCGGCGCTCACGTAGTCGGAGGAGTTTATCCCGACGGGCACTTCGTTCACCGAACGAAGGGGCCCACATGCATTTTCACGCTCGACGTGCACGGGACTCGGGTGGCTTTATGTCCAACACGCTCGTCACAAGGTTTAGTTGTCGCGCTTGCTTGCACACACCTCTTCCGCGCCCGCGAGTAGCAATGCTAGATGGACTGCAGGCTTAACAACTTGAATTTCACAAAACCCACAGGAGTTCTAACAGAAAACGACGTAAAAGAAGGCCGAAAGGACGGGAACTACCCGCAGAACGCTGGCGAACGAACAACACAAAGCACACCCTGAAACTTCCTACCGCACCCTCACGGTGGCTCAGTGGCTAAGGCGTTGCGCTGCTGAGCACGAGGTCGTGGGTTCGATTCCCGGCCGCGGCGGCCGCTTTTCTGATGGAGGCGAAAAGCAAAAACGCCTGTGTGTACGAGATTTCGGCGCACAGTAAAGATCCCCAGGTGGTCAAAATTAATCCCGAGACCTCCACTACGGCGCGTCTCATCGCCTGCGTTGCGTCGGCGCGTTAAACCCTACAATCAATCAAAACATCGAACCGAAACTTTTTTTCTCCTACCGCTGGCGGCATCTCGTGAATTCAACTCCAAATTACAACAACAGTTTTGCGCCGCGCAGTTTTGTAAAAGCGGGACACAGGTGCTCCTCGATGCTATCTTTGGCGCGCCATGAATTAATTTTGAGGCTTTTCCGGAAAATATACCAAAAAGCAACACTTTTAGTCTGCATTTTTTTGAGAAAAGGTTTGTTAAACCGGAACAGATTATGATATTGGTTTCGTTAGTTCGGCTTAAGAGGAGGAGGGGGAGGGATGCCATTAATGATGAAGAGAAGTCAGCCTGGCTTGCTACTCCACATGAACATGAGAGGGGCGAAAATGAGCGAATGAAGCGAAGACACAAAAACTCATATATACACTAACAAACGCAAACAAGCACACATAAACCGACAATCACAGAAACACACCCACACAGCACACGCACAGTAGTTAGGTTTAAGCAAACGTTCACAGGGTTTCGTTCAGGCGGGAGTCACGGAGAAATGACACCAATGCCCGTGTACTCCGTGTTGCCGCGGAAGAGGAGTGCCATGGACTGATGACGTTGTAAAGTTTCAGTGGTGCATCGGCACGCAGTCAAAGCATTGGGCTCTATGGGCGTCTGAGGGGGGATCGGGATATCTTCAATAAATAGGGACTTTCGTTAAATCGGGTTTCATTCAATCGAGTTTTTACTTATAATGTTCTCGCCCTAAAGGGACCACGCAGACTTAATGCAGAAGGCAAAAGTTTGGTTCATTCAAAAGATTCTCTCATTAGAACAACACTGAACCCACTTTTAACGCAAACTTCACTCAAACAAGCTATATATTTAGGATAAATCGATTATTATCGCTTAATATCGCCTAACGTAAATAAGTGCCACCCTAACTGCGGGACACAAATGATCCAGTACTCATTAGCTACCATGTTAAATACTGTTATCATTATAAAAAAGTGGCCGTTGCAACGCTTTCATTCAGACAATGGCGTGATATGATTTTCAAGCCCGATATAGCGTAATGAGATGTGTTTTCATGCTGTACCTGACATTTCTTATTTCTCGGATTTGAATTGAGCACTGAATTGCACTCGTTTTGTACTCCTCTTGCTTTGTACTACACTTGTTTTTGAACTAGTGCGCTAGTTTTGCACTTGTTTTGTAGCTCACTGCACTTGTTTTGTAATTCCTCTAGCCATGCTTGACTTGCTGCTCTGGGTGTAAGGCGGCCTGGGTACTTCGTGCTGTTCGAACAGCTTTTCTTCTGATCTTCCTGTAACATGGTCGCGAAATAAACTCAATTCAATTCAGTTAGACAAAGAGAATTGCCATGTGACCCATTAGCTCAATTCCCGTACTAGAACATATGACGTATTATGGGCAGCTGTGCGCTTGGCTGAGGTGAGCAAAAGCAAACGCAAGTTAGGCAGGGCTTATAAGCATGCGGAACGAGCTATTTTCACTTAAATTCAATGCATATTTTATAGCAGTATATATGGTTGGGTAAACACGAAAAGTTACGAAGGCACACGTAAACACAGAAGCACATTTGCGTACTGCGCGCGCTATGCTTGTTATGGCTGCACAGCAGTCCGGTGGTTTGGGGATACACTACACTGCCCAAATAGCTTAAGCGACAGTGTGTTACGTGAGCCTGTTTGTCCAGCACACCCAATGTTTCACGGAACAATTACTATTACCGTAACAATTACCGTAAAAAAAAATAGGCCAGGTGCAAATCCAGTCAAAAAGAAAGCGAGTGCAGACAGCGGGCCTGAGCGGCATTGTGGCGCCAGCTAGAAAACGGACGGTAAATGCAACAACAAAAGACGTTTCCCCATCCGCTGCAGTGCCAGTCAACATACTTAACATTCGTTTCAAATACCTGCCGTGGATACTTCATCGCTACGATATGAAACATACGATACTGTGGGAGAATTGGAATTTTGGCTTAAATTGTGTGATTTCTTACTGAATAAAGCATCGTTTGCTGTTGGACAAGCGCTGCGAACACTACAAAACGCCTAATCTTTCGAATGAAACAAACTTTTACGTATTCATGACCCCTCCAAAGGAGGCAACCCGGAGCAAAAGCAAACCATCCAGCGGCATATTTAGTTTTTTTATGTAATTGCCCCAACAGCAGAAGAAAACAAAAAAGGAAAGAAGCTGACTAACACGTAAGACTCGGAGGTAGCGAAGCGGTACGCAACCTTCTCGACCATCACGACGGTTTAAGTCTACGATCGCAGCTGATCTGCTCCTTCTTCGCTGCCGCGACAACCTTTACTCCATCATTGTTGCTATAAGTATGAGCTTCTTTCATTTTTATTGAAGTGATAATCATCGGACATTACCTTGGAGGGGCGTACGCTATGACGTTGACATGTCTTTGTCGATCCGAGCAAGTGTTCCTACGATTACGACTAACGCTAGAGTCTTTCTCGTGCCGAGTAAGTGTTGCTAGGAGTACGGAGAACGCCGCTTTTTTTGGCAATCTTGGCCAATCTCCCGAAGTGAGCATGCTTGGCTTGACAAACGTGCGCCGGGGACGCTGGGCAGTCACCATGAAGCACGAACACACGAGCATTTTCTTGATTTTCCTAACGTCGGGGTGGTAGCCCAAATCTTGACCGATCTCCCTAAGTATGGTTGGCTTGACAAACGTGTACAGAAGACGCTGGGCGGCCGTCGCGACGCACGCACACACGAGCGATAGGCATTTTGCTGGTTTTGTTAACTGCAAGGCGGTCGCCGCAAGGTCCGCACCCACGCGCGCGTGCTCGGAAATTTCTTGACATTTTTAACCTGGACACGAAAAATTACGATTTGCGAAAGAGCTTCGCGTTAAAACAGAAAAAATGTTTTTCTTTTTTTCTTAAGCTGGTTTTCGGAGTTTTAACACTGTATGTTTTTGTCCATGATTTTATGGCGCAAAATATACCCGGAAGCACAAGAGAAAAATATTGGGGTACTTTTCCGCATTTCGTCATTGTGTTCCTGACTATTTTTCGCGCAACGGAAGTGTGTAGAAGTTACCAGAATATTAACTTGCCCGACCTTCCGCTATAAATATTTGTTTTTGTTGTTCTACGCTGATTCTTTTCCATTAGTTGTACAACTCTAACATGAAGTCAAGGAACAATAGTGGCTGCACATCAACGACACGGAACAAAAATTAAAGAAGTCCAAAAAAGAACGACTGTCCGCTTTTTAACGACCCTCCGGCCCCGTGTTTTGAACTCAAAGAGGTGCTCAATTTACCCGGTTCATTGTGTATCTGCTGTTGTCCGTCTTCGTGCCGGCTGTGTCGCTGCTGTTGACCGCCCTTATACTTGCCCTGCGTCCATCTTCACTTCGGGCCTTTATGCCCTACAATGGTGTTACGAGCGCATGACCGGGGAAACGGAAGCGCCCTGAGCGGGTCTTCAAACTCATAGAAGTTCCTCAACCACGAGGCGATAACAGACTTTCGCTCAAGACGCCGAGGGAGCGCAAGTAAAGTGAAAGAAAGTAAAGCTCAAGGAGACAAACATAAACAGCCGAATTTTCACAAGACACTCCGTGTTTGTAAAGAGTCAGCCAGGCGAAATAGAAAGACCTGGGACGCTGTTACTCGATGACCGTGAGCTTATCTGTTGCCATCAGAGGAAGCTATGTGCTGGTTGAACCAGGGAAATTCTTTCGCGCGATGATGTAGTATTCCGCGTAACGCCTGTCACGCGGCCTGCGCCGGGATGTCAGATTACTCAGGCGCTCTTCAAGCGCTCCTGCAGCAATATCGCATCTTGCCTCGGAGCAGTAGAAAAATGAAGGCGATGTCGTGAGAGGTAAAAAGACAGCGATAAGCTCTGACGCCTTCGCAATGGCTGTTGGCACTCGGAGACCGTAAGTGCAAGG
The DNA here is from genome assembly GCF_048455015.1 of Haemaphysalis longicornis. Lineage (NCBI taxonomy): Eukaryota > Metazoa > Arthropoda > Arachnida > Ixodida > Ixodidae > Haemaphysalis > Haemaphysalis longicornis. The sequence goes on from NW_027526295.1 coordinate 204,535,583, forward strand.
AAGTGAAGTTGAGAGCCGCAGACGCGAAACCAATTTAAAGACGACGGATAGGAAGGAGGACATGGTTTCTGCAACGAACGCGCTTAAAACGTACCTCAAGTGTAATTTGCAGCCATTGAATGACAAAGGAACAAGTTGAAAGTGATGATGATGATGGATTGATTTTATTGGCGCAAGGCCGACATGGGCAAAGAGCGCCAAACACAAAGTGATTTGATAGGAGAGAACACGAAATAAAATCAGTTAAAAACAATGAGCACGGCTGGTGTAAAGGGCCAGGGTGAAGAGCAAGAGTGGTTAAAAATTAAATAAGGTGGCTGGTGTATAGGACCAGGGGTAAAACTATGGGTGATAAGAGATGAGTTGTAAGAAATGAACTTCAGATAGGAACCTTAAGGTTCGCTGAACAGAGAACAAACAAGTTGAAAGTAGCCCCTGAGAGCCGAGCACAAAAACCTTGAGTCCACAATCTATGTTGGAAAAGGAAAGCATATACTACATGAAGCCATAAAAAAGAACTTGTTTAGCTTGGTAGTGTTTATGTGGAGAAGAAAAAAATGAGAAGGACATCGTCCACTGACCATCCCGAGCAAAATAGCGTGGGAGGAGCCGTTCGAACGTTCGAACAACTTTTAGTGGAAATAATAACCAGAAGGAAGACAAGGAACTTCATGATTAAATTGTACGAGCGTGAGTTAGTGTAAGAGGCAGAGCAATGCGAATGGGAAAAGAAAGATAAGAAAAAGTGTGATTTGAAGTAAGAGCCTTTATTACTTGGTGGGAGCGCTGTGCGCGGAATATATTTTTGAGACGACGGCATGCGGGCTCTCTCTCTCTCTCTCTCTCTCTCTTTCTTTCTCTCTCTCTCTCTCTCTCTCTCTCTCTCTCTCTCTCACACACACACACACACACACGCACGCACACGCACACGCACACGCACGCGCACACGCACGCACACACACGTGCACACGCGCAAGCTAGCACATGCGCACGCGCACACGCACGCACGCAAGCACGTGCGCCACGCACACGCACGCGCACGCGTACGCTCGCCCACGCCCACGCACACGTTCATGCACACACACACACGCCCGCGCGTCTGTGTGTGTGTGTGTGTGTGTGTGTGTGTTAGTGAGTGAGTGAGTGAGTGAGTGAGCGAGCGAGCGAGCGCGTGGGTGTGTGTGTTTGTGCGTGTGTGTGTGTGTGTGTGTGAGAGAGAGAGAGAGAGTGAGTGAGTGAGTGAGCGCGTGCGCGCGTGCGCGCGTGCTCACTCACTCACTCTCGCGCACAGCGCACAGCGCACAGCGCACGCGCGCTCACAGCGCACACGCGATATAGGCACAAGTTTAAGCAACCCAAGACCAACAGAGATTAAGTGGACAGCTTCGTGCGTCGAGTCAATGAAGATGAAAGTTGGAATAAAGCCAGCTTCAATCGCAGGCCAATCTCGATCACATCGCAAATCTCTGGCTTGCGTTTCGACGCTCCCGTAGAACCGCCGCCTTCGAATTATAAATATTCCGTGTTCTTTTGTTATTCAGTGCAGAAAGCCGCAGGATGCGGATCGGTAGCCTGCGCTTGATCATACGTCCGGATTTTCCCGCTTTCACATCTCCCATCTGAATAGTGCGATGCGTACACAAAGCCGGGATGGTCAGCACTTCACGCGAGTGCTACAAACGCCGGCCATTACGGCAACCGTCCGTTCAGGCCATCTGGAGGGTTTTCAAGGCCGCCAAGTAACGCAACCGCTCTGGGGGGCTAGAGCGGTCCATTCGAAGGCAGCGTACGACGGCCGTGGGTCAAGAAATCTCAAGCAGGTGCCGCATAGGAAGCCTAAATGAAGGAAGGGAGTTTGAAGAGATGACGTGATGCCCCCTCTCTTTGGACACTTCTGCTATGACTCCAGTACACTCGTTGTTAGTACGCTCCGTGATAAAGCAAGCACTGTTACTTCGGCGCAGATATAATCAGTATGGGCAAATGTCATTGAATTGCGTTTTAGCAGAACACTACAGTTGCGTTCAATTAGAATACGGTGTCATACGGGTAAGAGAAAAGCACTTCCCGGGCATTATGGTTTTAAAGAGTTTATTGACCAAAGGAAGGAACTAGGCCTGAGAGGTTTAGTGCGATTTGACGGAGACGCAATGTTTCTCAGCCTGATGCCTGTTCTCTACAGGCGAGCTCAAATTTAAAGTCGAGGCACTCCCTACAAGGCAAAGCATGTTCGGTCAACCAAGACTGACGTGTTGATCGTTTGTCTTCTTTCTTAGTTTTTAAAATGCTTACCAGTGTCTAAGACTGCTTGAATGACTACTTATTCAGACGGATTATTCAAGCCCTGACTACCTCACCCGTGACAGCCTTTTAGTGTAGTCAGTCGAGGCTGGCTTTTGAGTGCCCGCCTTGTTCCAACTCTTGCTCCCCAAAAGCGGTTCTCGTCAACACAGAATATCCCACACCAAACACAAATTCATTTCTTTTTTCGACGCAGCATCGTTCTTTTTCCTTATGGCCGGACCTTTTCTTCCCTAGATCTAATCGAAACGTCAACTCAACGCCATTCAATCACGTCACAGAAAATAAAAACAGACACGGGGGTAAACTGGCATGCTTCCTGGTTTCTACAGGCAAACAAACACACGCACACATACCAGTAAGGGGGACTTGAAATCAATCCAGCTCGCACGCGGAACGGCACGAGGGTCCTCTTCCTGACAGAAATCTGTCGGGCCACGAAAACGACTCGCGTCCACATTCTGCGTGTTCCCCATTATTCTCTGTCTCCCTATTTCTCCTTTTTTTTAGAAGCGGATGCTGACATAGGGTGTGTGCCTGTGTGCCGATAGCCAACTGGGGCACAAAGGAAGAAGGCCGAGAGAGACGGAGCAGTTCTGGTGGCGCATCCCTGACGGACAATGGTTCCGAACACGAAGGTGCTCTCAGCGGCGATTGTTTCGAGTGTTTGCACACAAGCGACGAAGACCTATACGCGCGCACGAGTGCCTTTGTCCGCTGGAAGGGCACGGTCGCTGCTTGCGCCAGCTGTCCGAACTGTACGTTCACCAGTGTGTGCCCCGCCTTATTATTTTCAGCCTCTGTCCATCCTCCTCCTCCACCTCATCCGGAGCGACACAGCATTCGTGTGTCCTACTAGATGGAATTACGCACTGTGCGAACTTGGGGGAGCGGGTGCTCATTGTGGTTATCATTACAAGGTGTCCACCACCAAGTAATCCGATGTGGGTGATCGATCTTGCAGAGTTGATGGGGAGTATGGCAACGGACAAGGTCACGGAAAACAAGATATGATTGCGTAGGTTGAAGCGGATGCTAGGAATAACATGAACAAAAGCGAGGAGTGTGTTAGCGTGCCGAAATCTTAGTAATCAGTGAAATGTTTTTGACGTTGTCGTTTTTGAGAGACAAAAGCATCAAAGCATGGCACAGAGAATAGGCAAAGGACAAGTCCCTGCGATTTACACTTGGGTGTTATTTATGGTAAAAAGTACACCGGGTAATGCTTGCTGTTTGTTTAGTTTAGGTAAAGTTCACTACATTTATTGGAAGAAAATGGGGCGGGTGTGGTTTAACCAATCATGATGGCCGACGAAACAGCTTGTTTGGGTTTCGCTGTCACCACCTGCGAATTGCTTTTTCGCACTTGTGTGTGTGTTGGGGGCGTCGAGCGTGCGATCATTGATCACGCGGGTGTTTTCCACTGGATTTAAACTCTCCGCTTCGGTCGATCTGCTAAGTGTGTCTTTAGAGCATCAGTCCGCACTTGCTGGTATCAGCCAACGTGCGTGGTCCTTGTCCAGCAAGCTCCAAGGGGCCGGGACCAACGCAAAATTTTCTTCGCCCCGGGATAGGCCTCAGTGCATTACCGTTCTCGTCTAGCCACGTTTACCACGCGCAGTAAAACACTTATCCAGGAAGTTATGTTGTATCAAGCGGTCTCGGCCTTGTTCTTGGTATCTTGCCTGAAACCGACAAGTCGATAGACATAGGTCCCTGCAGGCTGGCTCGTTGATGTGGCGCTGGCGTCACGTTCCTCGAAGTAGCGCACTGCCATTGCTAGCGTCTTGCGCGAACCCCTGAGTCGTCGCTATCCGACCTTCATCAATACGTTTCGGGCCACGGGGAATGTTACGGCATATGCCGTCGTAAGTTGCTCCGCAAGTCGCCCCGCGCGATTTCCGGGTGGCCTCGCCAGCAACTATGAGACGCTAATTACGGCTTGCCCACCGGTCACTCGCGGAATTTGGAACCACACCAGTAAGTGTACGTCGCCTCAGGAGGGTTTGCACGAGCTCTGCACAACTGCTCACGGAAAAAAAATTCTATCTTGTGGCTGTCGTTAAAACAATTCTACTGTAATGACATTTGCCAGATTTTTGGTTAGACTCGCACGTGAAGGTTAGAGGCAGTGTAGTGGAGCGAATACAAATGGAGAGAAAAGAGGAACTGCCTTTCTCAAGAAAGCGAGTAATCTTATCCCTCGTGTAATCCCTCCGCCTGCAGCCTCGTCTAGCGCAAGGCACTCTGAGAGCAATAACCTTAGCAAGAAATAGAACTTACAGCACAGTATATCTCGATGTAACAAACGGTTATTCGCTCTCTGGTATCAAATATGACCTTTCTAACGACTAAGATGGCAAAGGCTAGACGATTTTATGAGCGTGTGCGGCTTCAAACAATTATAAAGCTCACGTGTATCGTATCGCAATGATTGAATATTTTGCAATATATGACTAAAAATTCGCGCACTTCAAGCAGTTTTTATTGTTGGAAGTTTTCTTTTTTTTTAACAAATTTCCTGGGATTCGGATATGAAAGCTGATAGGCACCGCGAACCATGCTCCATAATCAAGGGGGGGGTTTCTATTTCTGAACCAACGAACGGAGGTGTTCGTTGCACCTAATTTTGTAACGCTCCGCAGGTCATCAAAGGAATAAAGACTGCAAAAAAACGCAATTACATTTGTAGAATCTCTTTGAAGAGGTATCGATATGTCTACAACCTTTGGAACGAGAAAAACAGCACTAAGACCATGATGGCTGATGAACTTTCGAAGACAGAGTACTACTGCCTGCAGGACTTCGCAGGAGCACGTTTCTTCAAGACTGCATCTTCAGGGAACCGCGTCCCCATCGGTATTTTCTACGGCGCCAATACAAGAACCATTCGCCTCGAACTGGGCCCCGACATGAGTCTGCGAAAACTATAACGCTTTGTATCCTGCCGTCGGGTATGCCAGACTATACGCACAGACTGCGCAGGGACTTGAATCATGGCTGCCCGCTCAACGTCTCTACCCTTTAGAAGCATGCTGGTTCCACGTCCTTGGCGGCCGGGAAGATGTAGAATCTCTTTGAAGAGGTCACAGCCGCATTGCCATCGACCGCCATAGGCCTGGTGCGGCCAGCCATTGTCTTTAAAGAAAAGAGGTCAATCTCCCTTTGCTGGCATCATCGTCATGTCTAGTCCCGCATGAGCGCACACACTGTTTTCTTCCTCTTCACAAGTTTCCCCTTGACGTTCCATTAAAGACATACCTCGATGGTCACCTGTCTCCCACCTTGACGCTTGATTCTGGTCCCTGGGGGTCGACGGATCTCACAATATCTAAATAAAACCCTGGTTTCAGGGTAATAAACGGCTATCAGTTGGTGTTTTGTCCTTTGTTCGTAAATAATCCGTTTTTTCTTACCGATGACATCTCAAATTTTATTTATCTCATTTATGCCCTAAAAGCAGTACTAACGCTCCTCAAATAAACATTTAGTCATCTTGCTCTTATTTTGGCGTTATGAAGAGCGGATGTCTTGTAGAAGGCAACCTGCCATCCCCCGCCACGCTGCGCCAGTGTGATTATTGATATTTTCTCCCACCGTCACATGAACTGTTTGTGTATTCCTGTAGGGAATATTACTACGGGCACGTTGAAAGCTGCATGGTGACGCAGAACGCTCAACATGCCCAATGTCGGAAGAGAGAGAGAGAGAGAGAGAGAGAGAGAAATCACTTTATTTTCCAAGACCTAGCAACAAGACTTCATTCGTAGGCCCCAATGAAGTTTTGCCAATCCAATCTAATGGCTAGGTACGCGTGGTGGCCGCCGGCCGAAGGCTGGCAGCGACGGTGGCGGCTCGGTCAACCAGAAGTAGATGCACCCCCGGTTGCGAGCTTCCCAGCGCGTGCTCCCACTGCTCGACAAATTCTTGCCTGCTGAAATCATTTGCATAATTTTAGGAGCCGTGCTCGCAAAAGAACTGCGCTTACACGAAAGCACTGCCAAAGCAAGGAATACGATAAAAATATGAATGAAACGCAGCAGTGAAATTGACTGTTTGGCGAGTTGATAAATGTTCACTGTTGCGGAATGCACAGCGTTTCATTCCGTGAGTGAGAGATGAGGCGCGTCGCAAAACTTTTTCCGTTAATCCCGTCCTTGTGTAACACAGCGAGTAACAAAGGGAACCCTGAATATTCTGCTCACTAATTAGTTTTTGTTTCCAGACTAATTAGCGCCCTGTTTATTTACTGCACGCTTCCTTTTATACGTCATGCTTTCATGGGAAGCAATCTAACAGGAATGAGCTTACCGAATTGGTTCTTCCAATCGATTTTTCGTCATTCCGACTTTCTCCCATGCGAGTTTTGATGCAGGGTTTTAAACCTTGAACGTTCGTTAAAACGCCAAGATAATTCACTTTGCTGCGAAGACATAACAGGTGCATCCCACACTTTCGCCATTTTTAGGTACCCCACACTGTCCCGAATTATTTGGTGTTTGCCAGCAGCCATTCTAAAGATAATATCGTTGCGGGGTCAACTTTCACATGTTTATGATGTCGAGTTCGTATATTCGTTTAAGCGTAAATTGGTACCCCTTTCACACGCTAGTCCTGTCTGCAGCAGTCTTAGCATGTTAAGAGTAGCGGAAAGGACCCTCTGCTTTTCGCTTTTTCATTTAAATATTACAAAAAATATCTTAACCGCTGATAGTTCTCCACGAACCATAGCAATAGATACGTGATCGGATGCAAGCAAGGCATGGCTATTTTTGTCTGATGATAGGAGAGTTCTGAGCCATGCGCAAACGTTTCTCACAGCCACAGGTCTGTCAGCGTTCCTTAGGGCTTGTACAAGAGATCAGCAGCAACGGTTTCTATGTACGGTTTAAATGGGTTCCTTTCTATGTTGGCGTCCAGGGCAATGAGGACGCCGTTCAGGTGGCACGGAATGCGCTGTCATTCGCGCCGACTGTTAAAGTTTCCACCGATCACTGGAACGACTTCTGGCGGACAGTAGTCGACCATTTCAACTCCTTGGGAAATCCCCATCATCATCCTTGCGTCACAGAGGGACTTACAAAATCTGAGGGACTTTTGCTATACCGCATCCGAACGAGCTTAGCAAAGACCGCAGCTTGGCTGTTCAAATTGCGCGTCGTGCGATCACCACTGTGTTCGTCATGTGCAGTGCTATGGGATGTGCACCACTGCGTAATGTGTTCCCAGGAAGATGGTGTAGAACGGACGGCAGTGCTCTCAGCGATAAGGAAGTTGGAAGCCCCACACACCACTCTGGACCACGTCGTCTTCCCAGATGGACTTTGGATGCTGCGCAAAGAGGTGTTGCGCCTTTTTCTTGGTTTCATTCAGGAGATGGAACTGGCAGACTCGTGGTGAAGAGACCATAACATTAACTGATTATGTGGCGCTCGGGAGGAGCAATTGCCGGCCCACCTTGCCAGGCTTACACTGCCTAATTCAACAAAACAGCTCCTCCTCCCCCCCGCTCCCAACACCGCCGCAGGACAATTGACCGCCACTGTTTCTTTTTTGTCTTTACCTCACACTTTGACATATACATTATCCTAAAAGTTCTTTCCCAGCTCACTAGAAAAGCTGTCCACACCCGCGAAACACAGATCTTTCCTTTTATGATCGTATGCCGTTGAAAGAAGTCGAAACCCATATTCCAACCGAAAGCCAGACGCAGTAGGACGACATATGAGCCGACGACGGCCTGTGTCACAGCACGATTAAACAGGGAGCCGCATTGGACTTTCAATGGGATATTATCCCCTCGCGCACATTTAATTGTAGAATCTTGTGAGGGAGGCGTAACGAACCAGAATACGCGGAAGCGAGCTCTACTTTAGGGCGAGATCTTCTAGGGCAATGCCTTTTTCCTTGAGCCGCTTTTCGTCATTTCGAGGCAATGCTCGTTCCTCAAATGCCCCACTTTTTTTTTCTCTCTGATTTTCCGTCATGGGGATGCCCGAAGCGCTTTAGGGGTCCAGGAGGCACATTACGTCTCTTCTACGCCGAGTGAAACTTGAGAGGGCTGACGCGCTTAGAAAATAGCCGTGCTACGCTGTTAAACGACGTCAGAATAGAAGGCCGTGCAGTGTTCACTGCTATGTGTTTTCTATGCCGGCAAGTGCAAAGCTGGTGACGCACTCCCGTCAGCCAACGCTTCAGATGACAGGCCAGTTTGCTTATGTGCTTAGGGCGGAGGGTTCGTCCTTTCACGTTCCGCGAGAATTGACGTAAACTGTGCCGTATGCGGAAGCAGGGTGAGGGAAAAAAGTAAGACGCAAGCGAAAAAACGCGTACTGGCTCGTGCCATTTTCTCTTCCCCCGTGTACGGTGTGATTAGTGATTATAGAGACAATCCTGTTAATAGTGCACCCTTATTGCCACCCCGGGGATCTCTTTTGATTGCTTTGGGCAATTTAGTGCTGTTCTTTTCTTCTTCCCTTTATACTTTGGATTCGGCCAGTTACAGACCGGCACCATCAATGGCCACACTCATCGGATGACGTTCTTTTTCTCGTTTGGATGAGGGCTTTTCCCCCCCTGAACATTAAAGTGGAACACATTGCTCTCCCTTCGTACTTGTATCATTTACAACGAGGAAAACGGGAGTGATTACTGTACTATGCATATGCCTCCCTGGACATTAACGACTGCCGGCCTTTCCTTCTGTATTTCCTCAACCAGTCCCTCATCCCTAACCATATTATTCTGCAGTGCATAGCGAGGGCCTCGGTTCTGGAAGCCTTGCTGTCGGAAGGTACCATAAGAGGGTTTCCCGTCAGTCGGCTGCTCATGACAGGCTGTAGACGCAGCCAGTCGTGGCCCGGGGGTTAAAAAGTGGGTCCCCTCCAACCCCCATTGTCAGGGTGGCGCGGGTCACCATTCTAAAGCGTCAGAGGTAGCTGTGCTAAATACAAATACCCCAGAAAGTGCCAGATAACACAGACGCCCGGATAGCCGGATAGGTACGGCATCCGAGATCTAATCGGAAGGCGTGGGTTCGGTCCCCACTCTGGACGCGTGTTTTCCTTGACTTTCCTTCATATATAAAAACTCTAAAACTTTTAATTTCACTTATCGTAGTAAGAACATCCTAACACTTCCCCTGTACCTTCCTTAGCATTATAGAATGAAGGCGTTTCTTTATATATATATATATATATATATATATATATATATATATATATATATATATATATATATATATATATATATATATATAACAAAAGAAAACTTTGAACAAGGTAAAAGCACGATTGTTGCCAACGTTTCAGCAAAGAGACTTGCCTTCGTCAGGGCCCTGACGAAAGCAAGTCTTTTTGCTGAAACGTTGGCAACAATAGTGCTTTTACCTTGTTCAAAGTTTTCTTTTCTGGTGGTCTCTACCATCTTCAAAAGTTCAACTGCTCGCTATATATATATATATATATATATCAGAATAGGAAATGAGGGGCTCATTGAAATAAGACAGAAATACGGGTTGACAGTCAAGAAAACCTCGGAAAGCAAAGGGGAGGATGCGGTAGGTCATTGAAACCGATAAAGAATTTGGAAAGACAAAGAAAGTGGAGAAAAAATGCCCGCCGGGTGGGATCCGAACCCACTACCTCCAGATCACCGGTCTGGTGCGATGACTACCAACGCAACCGGCGGGGCTATTTTCCCCCCCACTTTCTGGGGTATTCATGTTAAGGTACTTTTTTGTTTCCTGCGCTTGGGGGTGGTAAACAGCGCCACTCCACTTTATTTCTGTCTTTCCAAATTCTTTATTGGTTTCAATGACTTCCTGCATCCTCCCATTTGCTCTCCGAGGTTTTCTTGACTGCCAACCCTTATTTTTCTCTCTTATGTATATATATATATATATATATATATATATATATATATATATATATATATATATATATATATATATATATATATATATATATATATATATATATATATGTATATATATAGGGAGCAGTTGAACTTTTGAAGATGGTAGAGAACACAAGAAAAGAAAACGTTCAACAAGGTAAAAGAACGATTGTTGCCAACGTTTCAGCAAAGAGACGTGCTTTCGTCAAGGCAATCTCTCGCCTGGCTGGCATGTTTTATATAGGGGTAGGTCCCCAGGTGAGAGGGGAGAAGGAAAGAAGGAAGTGAAATGGAGAAAACGGATTGGTTTGGGATTATGTCGGGGGAGATATTGAGGGGCAAAGACGGTTGTATAGTTTAAGCCGCGAAGTAGGTCACAGGTCCTACCTGTGACCTACGAAGTAGCACCTACCCCTATATAAAGCCTGCCAGCCAGGCGAGAGATTGCCCTGACGAAAGCAAGTCTCTTTGCTGAAACGTTGGCAACAATCGTGCTTTTACCTTGTTGGAAGTTATCTTTTCTTATATATATCGCCTAAATCTCTACGTTATTTGTGGAGTTCCGTAGAGGAAAAGCCAAAAGACACGGGAATACACTGGCAGAGAGAGGCACGCAGCGCCGTGTGCGCCGGCACCCGCCACGTGCATTTCACATTGCTATGCGATTGTAAACCTAATTGAAACATCGACACCGCTTACCTGATTCCCGCCTATCAGCCCGTCTCCACCGCGTTCCTGGAAGAACACGACAGCGATGTCACTCACTCACTCACTCACTCACTCACTCACTCACTCACTCACTCACTCACTCACTCACTCACTCACTCACTCACTCACTCACTCACTCACTCGCTGATGGGGCTTTCGTCACAGTCTGTGCCACACGGGCGTTTGTTTGCTGGCGCAAGCCATTTAAGCATATAAGCACACTCATAGAGAGAGAGAGAGAAAGAGAGAGACTGTGACTTCTATACGCGACCCAATCAGTGTGTGCTCCGCGCGAGGAGTAACATCATTCACTCATGGTCGCTTCCCAGCCTGTAGGCCGCATTTCGGCGACTAGCCAGCAACTGGCACCAATTAATTCAAGAAGGGCGTTTATGTTATACTCAGCTCGGTTACGCGACCAACAGGACGACTCGAAGGCACGCAGGCAGGGGGCTCTAATGAAAGCCATCGCTCTCTGCTGTCTGACCCGAAGAGGCCTCACCAGCCGAAGTTGCCGCTGCGTGGGCGACAGCAAAGGTGCACGCCGGTCGGGCCGCCCGTCGATACGAACCAAATAGAGATAAAATTTAACCCGTGCTTTCTCGAAGGAAAGAAAACGAAGCGAAAGAAAAAGGTGACGAGTAAGGGTAGAAACAATTCCACGTAGATGAGCTCTGATTGTCCTCTAGAGATTCCTTCTTCGTTGTTGCTGAATCGTAGCCTCTGGCACACTCTGCCCTTGATCTTTTCGCTTCTCTAATATCGGCTTCCCAAGTGCGTTGATATTACATGTGGGAATACGGTTAAGGTTGGTGATAGGCTTTCTTAGTCGGGCGCTTGGGTAGCTAGGTAAGATTCTAAACCAATAGTAATGGTCTTGCATCAGACTATATTAAGGAACGAAGAAATCCGTATTGCCTAATACGGCGTGACGACGCAATGTTGAAAGTGCTTGAATAGCAAAAGAGGGTCCAAAAACATAATCAGAGGCTACAGCGACAGTTTGGCCTTGCTCGCATGATAAAAACGCACTGTTCAATTTAACGGCATTAGCCGCACTTGAGACGGGTTGAGCGCAGGTGGAGAAGAACGCGGAACATAGCGAAGACGGAGAGAACGGCAGGGGTGCATGAGCACACAATGGCTACAGACAGGCGGAAAGAAGGGGTACAGGCCGGAAATGGAGGTGTCCGTGCCGAGAAGAGAACGCGTGCACGGAGAAACCTGCGGTAACAAGATGTATGATGTAGGCCCGAACACTGACATCCTGCGGTCAAGGCCACTGTAATCGGATGTGGACGAGGGAGACATCCATTGCTGGCCGAGATGGGAGTCATTTTTGGTTAGCTTCCTTTCGAGCTGCTCCGGTGGACATGAACAAACGAAAATGCTGGAAAAAAAAAATCGGTGCCGTTTTGCTCTGTGAAGAAGGATGACCGGCGAAGCTGTGGTGCGTAACGTTTGAGTCATCTTAACGGCTAATTGTCATGCAATTTCTTTCGGGATTGTTCCCGTAAAACAACAGTCACAGCCGTCTTCTGTATTGGCCACGTATTGGCAGCAGACAGTAATTCTGGGACGTTTACAACTTCACTGTGGACTAATTAATAACCACAAGTAAATGACAGTCGGAGTAATAGTAGAGTCGTCTTAGGGGCTAATTTTTGTTTCGTTTGTTTCGGGATGCTTTCAACAACACAAGAGTTTGAGCCGTTTTCTGTAATCATACTCCGTCTGTAGATGGTTATGCTTCACTTTGCGACACACAACGTGGAAATGCTAGCTTACGGCTAGTACCCAGGCTTACACCGACACTGTTACAGTAGGCTTCAGCTTCAGCACAAATGCATTGCATTCATTAGATACAATGTAAGCCGTCTTACATCAAAATATGAAATCCCTAGGACTTCGTTTTTTTTATGAATTGTTTTAATACGCTGAATGTGTGCAGCTGTTTTACGATCCGGTTATTTGTGTGCGCAACGCAAGGTGGCGCTACGCTCGCGGGCGATGCTTGTCTGAATTTTACAGAGAGCGAACGCTTCTTTGGTGTTTATTTCAGCGTGCGGTGCTGGGAAGGATCGTCGACTAAGAAGGATTGTCTGGAGGCGCTCGCCAAGTGGTACAGGTAGGGGATAAAAGTAGCTGTGATCTGTAACGGGTCGGTAAGAGAGCGCGCGCTGTCTGATATGCCGCCTTATTTCTCCCAAGTACCGCAAGTCCGGGGGGTCCAAGTGATGCTGTGTATTTTGATTGGGTGAGGTGGGATGAGTCCCCGCAGTCGCCGTGGGACTCTGCCAGCAGCAGGGTGTTGCAATGCTCTTTGTGAATCCGTGATGATATTTAATCCCCTGGTGGCGGGCTCATCATGTCGTGGGGCCTGTAGTATGGAGCCCGTTTCGGTTTCGTCTAGGCTCCAGTGGGGTGAGGGTCATTGCATCCAGCATGGTTCCCTGGTTGTCCACCACTACGAGGGTGGCACTGTCCTTCACTTCCATACCCGAATCTGCGTAGACGGTGTTGTAAATTCAAACAAACACTGGCCATAATACTCGACAATAAGGACCCATAAAATGGCACCTGCTTAGCGTGCGGTGAATCATCCACACTGCTTCATGCCACGTGGGCCTGCACTCACGTATTGCCCAGGAATAACAAGAAGAGGTACAACCCTACTCCAGAAACTTGGGAGGAGACCCTGCCCAGCTCATCCCAGTAGGATCAGCTTATGTTGGTATAAAGGGCGATGGTAGGGGCCACAGCCTCAGGAGCCCTAGGCATGGGCTTCTGCCCTTCATGTCCTTCTTCCTTCATCCACCACCCTTTCTCCTTTCTCTTACAAAAGTTTATCCTCCACCACAATCCTTCTTTACATCTTTGTGTGGTCGAAGATGATGTCGTGGATCCTAACCATAGACAGCTTCGTTGTATAAACAAAAACTGCAGTTGTAATCGTCGCAGCTGATTCTACAAACACTCGCGCCTATAGTACGCAAAATTTCCTGCAACAGCACGTCCCATAACCACATTCCAATAAATTTGTACAGTAAACTATGCTTCTGTCCACACACAATAGGAAAAACATACAAGGAAACTGCGGGACCCATAAGCGCTTGATGAATTAGTACCTTCTACGTTTAGTTAGTGGTGGTTAGTGTGCACTTGCTCTGGACACCTAAAAAAAATTCGCCCAGTGTGGCACCTACGTAAATCTAATGTTTCATGACCGTAACAGCATCTGACCGCCTTAATGTAGTACTCGGGCTGAACAGAATTCTGATCCATTGCCTTTGGCATTCATTTCAGCGGCAATGGGTCTCATTTAGTAGTCACCCTTCTCGGTGCTTAAAGGAGCCATGGAGAGAAAACACAAGTTTGGTTCATTCAAAAGATTGCCTCGTCAGAATCATACTGACACCACTTTAAACGTAAACTTCGCTCAAATAATCCACATAATTAGGAAAAATGGGAATGGCCATGCGACCCACTAGCTAATTTCCCGCAACAGAACCTATGATGTCACACGAGACAGCTCTGCAATTGGCGGAGGGCGGCAAAAGCAAACGAAAATTAGGCAGTGTATAAGCCTGCCGAACGAGCTATTTGCCTTAAATTTAGGGCACATTCTTTTTAAAGCCGTAAGAATGGTGGTAAGTGTAAGTTAAGAAAGCATATGTAAAGATAGAAGTACCGCTGCGTACTGCTGTTGTTGGTACTGCGCGCACTATTCTTGTTTAGCTGCACAGGACGGCGGGGCTTTGGGGTTGTCTCAGACGACAGTGGCCGATTGATTGACGCGACGGTGTCTTACGTGAACATATTTGTCGAGCGAGCAGTATGTTTCACGAAACGATTTTCTCCCAGAACGAAAAAAAAAGGCAGAAAACGACACGCCACGGTATGGTGGCGCCATCTAGGTTCAGTAGCGTAAACAAACGCGCGAATACCTCCATACCAACTCTGCCGTACAAGGTGGAGACACCCTTTGAACGGTCCCGTGCCTCTGCGATTGGGTCAACGTGCTCAGCGCGTTGTTCGTTTCATTTCCCACGCGACCCAGCAACGCGAAACAAATCAGTTGAATCAACCTTCGCCAGTTTACCACGTTGCGGCGATACTTTCAGCGCGATTTTGATACAATGACTTGCTTCGGCGGCGAGCGAGCGATCCAAAATGGCGGCCCCAGCGTGTATGTGTCTCTACCCTGTACGGCGGATCACGAATCAAGGGATCCTAGGCTGCAGAACGATCTGTGATGTCATTGCAGCTACGAAAACAGACGATTTAGCGGGAAAATCAAAATTTTAACATAAACTGATTAATTTCTCAGTGAATAAAGCAGCGTTTGCATTCGAACAAGCGCTGGGGGCACTACAAAACACGAAATCTTTCGAATAACACAAACTTGTATTTTGTCTTCATGGCTCCTTTAAAGGGACACCGAAGTGAATTTGTCAAGCTCCTGTTTTTGCTTGCACTGCGTAGACTGGCTCAAATTAGCACACTTTTCATCGTTTATTCGGTTGACAAATCGGTAATTATTTTACAAAGCGCGAAAGAAGAAAAACTACCATGCGCGGTTTGCGGCGGCCGCACCAACTAAAGCTGTGACGTTAGGAGGAGCGGGCACCGTGATTGGACGATGCCCAAGGGGAGCAACCAAACAAGTTTCGGTTTCGGTTTCGGTTCTGTAAAACACAACCGTTGGCGTTGTTGGATGGGCATTCTCAATAACTCAGTAATCATCGTACCGCGCTTCTGCCATGTTGTCAGGTGTAAAAATGCATAAAGATAAGCCTCCTAGGACGGATTGGAATCGTAGCATTCACTAGCCGAAACCTACGCAGTGCATGAACGCCCTCCGCGTACCCGCAGACGCCCAAATGTCATGCGCTTTTCCCCCATATTTGGAGCTTGCCTCCCTCATGCCTGTGTCGTAAAAAGCGTGTTCGCACCAGGCCAAGGGTCTGTTCATTCTGGCCTGTGCCCACTGCCCGCAAGCAGTCGGTGCTTATGGCAACAGCACGCCAACGAAAGCTCGCTAGCGCGCCAGTGCCAGCCTGCGCGCGTTTTGTGAACTAGTCGTGGAGCCATGAACGTTGCGGCCCAAAAAAAGGTGAACTCAATATAGAAAAAATCGGCGGAAAACGAAAAAGTTAACTTATAAAAAACTTGCGACTGGCAAAACACTTGCGATGACATACCTAGCGCCCCAAACCACTAGGCCACGCGCGGAGGCTGCACGGCGAAAGAAATATAAGGTATATAATGTATAACCAGTTTACACTTTTATTTAGTTTTAGTATTTCAAGCAGCTTAGGTGACTATTTGTTGTATTGCGCTCGTGCAGTAAGCGTCGCCCGAGTTTCCACAATAGCTCACGTCTAGCAATTGCATTTCGTAGACGGAAAAGCGTTCGCAGATGCGTAGTCGTGCTGCTGACCGCTGTGCTTGTTCGCCCAGCGCAAAAAAAGTGCTTCCCGCACCCTAGTTTTACGCTGTACGGTAAAAATATCAGTTGATTTTATTTCCTTAGCACCTATATTGACTTCGCTGACTCTTCTCCCGCCTTCAAGAGGCCTTATATTTTCCTACTGGCATACCAGTCAGCGAAGCGGCGCATGTGCGCTTGTGTGAAGCGACCTTCACTTGGAGCTAGATACAGTGTACAAACTAACCAAGTAAAGAAAGGCAAATTCTACCATTCACAAACGTGTCCTGGCTTACCTATCCTTTTATCACTCCCTTTCTCCTCTAATCTTTATATACCCCTCCTCCCCCTCCCCCCCGCACTGGGTTGTATGCAGGTGAGCCCCCAGCTGGGCTCAATAATATCCCCAGTGCATCTCCTTTCCTTTTCACTCGAACCACTTAGTTAGTTAGTAAGGCTTCGTTTCAACTGAGCGAACGAATTGCGACGACCCGTCGGCGGCCGGCGGACGAAACGCTGGGCCGACTGACTGTCTGAAGGCCGGGGAGCCGTGCAGTCGCGCAGCCAATTGCCAGCTTATCCCCTCCTGACGTCACACGAAAACGCCGAAGAAAATGGGCGAGCGTAAAGAGAGGAGGAAGGCATTTTCGAATTAATTTTTCTACTAAATAAAATCGCGTAAACGCGCCCAGGGTGGTCGAAACATGGCCTGGGGACTCCGGACTACAATTTGCGCAAGTAATCCCGCAATGTTTACATATCACTTCAGTGTCCCTTTAAGGGGGAAATACAATTAGAACCTGACTTCATGTTATATCATAAAACCCTATTGTTTGTTTGACTGGTGTTCGTGTCATTTTTATCTATACTCATGTGTGGAGCTTTGCTTGATCAGGAAGAAATAACATAATCGGATACCGGTGAAGCTGAGCTAGATGGGTGCCAAAATTCTACGAAGGCTGCCTCCCTCCGACGAAAATATTTCTCCCTCACCAGAACAGGACCTGCTCGCCTCGGTGTAGTATTCGGCCGAATTTTCCAAAGTTATGGAGACATTTTCGTCCTGCAGTGGATGCAAACAGTCCAGTAAGGATGAGGATGACGTTGATAACGCTTTATTCGTCCATGCTATCGACGTAGTCGTGAGTCGATGCGAAGTTGCAGATGTCAGGATGAATTGCCTTGTAAATTACAACGCCCGGGCGTATTTATGCTAACCATTTTATTCATGACTACTGTCGATGTTGTTGGTGTCTCCATTGGCGTTTGCTAGTATAACTAATAACTATGTTTCAAAATTATTTACAACGAAATCAGTGCCACCAGCGTGACTCCAGAGCCACTCGGTAATTAGTTTTGAGTCACCGCTTCATCGCCTGTAGGCGCGAATTTGAAGTATTGCTTACTGCCACTTCTAGTACGTGGGGTTTAGGTCTAGCCCCCGGCCCCAAAGCTAGTCTGGTGGTAAATAAAAGTTTGATGGTGAAGGCCGGCGCACTGCCACTCCGTGCACGCGGGTCGTGAGTTTTGCTTCTTATTTTTCGTACAAGAAAAATCGGCCAGAAGGCGCATTGGGGTGGAGTTAACTAAAAGTGTTTTTTCTAAAAAAAGAAAGCACGAAAACACTTGTATTTGGGGAAGCTAGAAAGACGTGGAAGATTGCAGGAAACTGAGGGTGCCGGCTGATTCTTGGGCGGATGCAACCGTCCTGGAGGACTCGACGTCAAGCCCGCAACACTTCTCTAGACTGGGAGGCCGGCGAAGTCTTCGTTAAAGCACAAATTGCTGTCGACAGGCAACTTGTGCCTTGAGTGATGGCACGCGGCGAAAGGCCGCTCGCCATCACTCAAACTCACCTGCATACCTGAGTTCGAACGCGTGTGGACGGAACTGCACATGAGGGGGATAGCTTACCTCGGTGTTAGTAATCGTTTGCGCATTTTTTGTTCATGCAACTCTTCTGTGACTATACCATGTATTAAAGTTCGTCTTAAGCCATAAAGAATGTTTCCTTCCGCCCAAAGAGCCCAGGCTAAACAAAACAACCTCGAAAAAAAAAGCGCCACCCATGCAAGGACTCCGGTTAGTTTCTAGATAGTAGAGAAGGCTCTAAGTCTATAGGCCAGTTTATGGCGTCGGGATTGAACATAAAAAAACTGGCCATGATAGGGAAACCGCTTAGACGTGCCGCTGGTGAGCTGGATGAGTGATTTGAGAGGGAGGATGCCGCCTGAAACAAGGCCGCTTACGTAAGGGGCTAAGCGTTGGTTAAGTTTGAAAGTCCTAGACCATAAATTACGGGTTCACAAAACTGCGGCTAAGAAGTTACAATCCAAAAAAAGTGGCGACCGAGGGGCACATAAGCCGACCAACGGAGATGTGTTTCGGTCCGTGAAGTCATTGCAGCGTTCACAAAACACACCGTTGGTCAAGTTGGTACTTTTGAATAAAAAACAAGAAAAATCCGAGGACACGTAGGCAGTTATGAATTGTGACTGCGATTGCATCAATGACCGACCCCTGGCATTTCGACGGCACTACGCACATTCTGCGCACAACCTGCAGCACTGATGCACATGATATCGACCTGCACCCGAAGACGGTCATCGAACGCTGGACCCTACGCAAAAATGTGAAAGAATGTGTACCGTGTACTTGTGTCCCGTGTACTTGCTTGTCCTCGTCGTCGTAGCGCTTTTCCCACGATGAACATTTACCGACAAGCCCAGCTCGCAGTTCCTCTATATGTGAAAAGGAGTGACGCAGCTGCCGGACGCCGGCCTATTCCCTCAATGCACCATTCAATACTTTCCTCCCTGGAGCCTGGAACAGTTTGATATCTCCTGCTGGTTAGCTGGCTCAACGCGCCATGCTCCAGCGCTCTGGTTACGCACATCCTGCATTACGCTTTGATGCAATCAAAAGCACTGGGCTTTCGTGGCTCTTTAAAGCACCGCTGTATTTTTTTTTTCGCTGGGAATACTTTGTTCAGAAAATATACAACCGCTTCGCCCCTTCAAAGTTGCATGTCCGCAACTTTGAAATCACGACGCAGGGCAGCGCCACATTCAGTCGTAAAGCCGCGTCACGCGCGAACTCGAGGCAGAGCGACATTAATGAGATTTCCCGCAGCGAGTGGGAAAAAATCGCGCTCTTTCGCGCCCGGCCGAGCGAGAAAATTTGCGCGCAATGCCGAAATACGGAGCGGTCGCTGCACTCTGTTAACGGCGACGCTGTCCACGTGGAAACGTCCCGACCCTCCTACGCAGGAGAAGGGAATAGAGTACGTAATTGAAGGTTGGGGGATGCGTAGGCTGTGCGAGACAAATGAGGGGGACAATGGACGCAAGGAGGCATTTACTTGACAAAAGTCGATAAAGACTATCGTCTTTTGGCGACGTTTGCAACGAAAGAGGCAGATACGCGGCCAATTTTTTTTTCTACTCTCCACTGCATGTGTTCACCGTAACATTACTTTCCGACTACAGAGGGGCAGAGTTTCAGTCGAACGGCGGGACCTTGTCGCTGTGTTTGCTGGTGCTAGCTGCCAAGTAATTTTTTAACGCGCATTTGCGGTTTTATTCGAGCTATTAATTCGACGAAAAGAAAATATCCAGGTAAATTTATCTTTCAGGAAATTGGTAAAAACGTTATTTGAAGATTCATTTGTGTATCTTTAAGAGTACTTGATTATATCGCCATTCCCTCTCAGCAAACGGGAGGCTCGGCTAGACGCGCACGCTTTGCTCCGGATTCAGAAGCCCATAACGCGGTGTTTGTCGGACATCCCTGGTACACTGTGCCAACCGTACTTAGCTCTCGAACCGCCTCAATGGCCGAGTTTCCTCGCTCCAGCAGCGCCGTTGGCTGCCGTTTGTTGCCCACCGGCATGAATGTTTCGTCGCACTCATTTTCATTCTTTTTTCTTTTGTGACCCGCGCTGCCTGCAGACTCGATTCTAATGCGGGTGGAAGTGGTGGCGGGAGTCACAAGACTCGTCGAGGCGCTGACAAGTGGAAAGCCGCCCTGTGGCTTGGAGACTCCGTGGCAGCGTATCAAGCCTGGTGAAGGCAGATCTCTCCACACGCTCTCTCCGATCTGTCGTCCTGTACTACTCTAGTACTCACTCTCTTGACAGAGCGTCGCGAAAATTTGTCCGACAGGCCCTATTCATCGCTACCGCAATAAAAATACGATATTTTGACAAATTAAAATGGTATTGATCAACGCGCAAGCGCTCATGCCGCTCGCGATTTTTCGCTGCATCTGGAAAAAAACTCCCACCTCCCCTCGCGGGAACCCCTGTGCAGATGCGACGCATAGGCGGAGCGGCTAAGGGACCGCGTTTTATAGCGCGCATAACGTTGAGGGGACTGCGTAAGCCGGTCCCAGTCGATGACGACGTTGGCGTACTTGTAAAGCGGCGTGGACTCTAGGTGTTTGAGCCAAGGGTATATGTTGCTTCGCCGGAGAACGGCACACCGGTTATTTGCGCAGCGCGCCCGAAGGAGAGGAAACCGCGGAAGAGAGAGTACTGCACGTGCGCCGGCCACAGCGCGTCTGCCGCGGCTAGACGCAACGTGCCGCGGCTACGACGCAACACAATCCAACACAATCCACTTTAATCCAATCCAATCCAATCCAATCCAATCGAATTGAATCCAATCCAATGCCCCTCGCGAGAGAGTGTTCGCTATCGGAGAGGAGAGAGGCTGAGCGGCGGAGAGCGCAGCTGGCGCGGCGAGGAGAATGGGGGAGGGGTGGACAACGCCGACGACAACGACGACGACGCCGGAGGGACAAGGCGAGTGAATCAGATGCTCTGCATCTAAAAACGCCGTCTTTAAATGTGACGCCGAGGTATCGGCACGAAACCACGAAACTAAGGTCAATTTGTTTACATCAAGGGATAAAGTGCGTTTGCTATGAAACTAAAAAGCCTGCACTTAGTGGTGGCTACACTCTCCATTGCGGTTGTTGAATAATATTTCTTATGTGTACATCCACAGTCTCGCCGACCGTGTTTCCAGCCCTGTTAGATTGTATGCAACCCCTCCAGCACTACAATTAGGTAGGAAAATGTCGGCAGGCCTTACAGTTATAGCTGTGCCCATAAGCTAGTTTTTGGAGCCATGTTCGCACCTGTTCTACAGTGCACAAATAGTTAGAAGAGTACTGCGTACTAACACTAGGTGTGATCCCACTTTTTCAATATGGTAACATCTCTAGTTGATATAAATTATCCTAGGCCAAGAAGTAATCTTGCAAAGCTAAAAAATGTATAACACGTTAACATTGGACATAAACGTCTTCCCCTGAACTGCTGAATGAACTACTCAGCGCCATAAAAACCCTAGAAGGCCGGACTTAATTTATGGTTACTTCTCCTTATCGCGGTTGTTGATTAATATTTATGTCACCGCTGTCCTTCGAGTGGGCTGCATAATTTTTTCGGAGTACGCAGGAGCACGACACTCGTAGAAGGCCCGAGAACCCCGAGCCGGCTTTCGTGTGACAGGTTGCGAAACTTGTGGAACAAAAGAGCAAGAAAGCGGTAGCTGTGACGGCGAGAGCTGAGCAGCTTACGACTTTTTGTAAGGGAACACGAAGTCTAGAGTGCGCGCCACCTCCTGGGAATGTAAGGTGAGACGACGAAGCAAAAGCTAAGTTGTGTAATCATTAGAACCCACCCCAGCGTCCGCTTTATGTGTCGCAGGTTTCGGAGAGCCAGCTTCTCTTGAGCAGTGTCCACTTACGTCCGAAGTCAGATTTGCTCCGCGAAGGGCCCTGAACTCGAGGCTGAGCGGAGTCGCGTCGTTAGCCGCAGTGGGAGATTTACGATCTTATGTTGCATATATTACAACGGCTCATCTCGCTGACTGGTCATTTCTCATTTCGTGACGTCAGCACGGATATATCATGGCTCGCTGATCGATGCTTGGAAAGTCTAGCCACTTGACTGTTGAGAGGCGCGCAGAAGAAAATTCTTGGCATTGGGTAGTCGCCGTATGGTCAGATTCAATACTTTGTGTCCCTTGTTCTAAATTCTTTTTAACGTGGGTGGAACTGGATAATTCGTGATATTTTTTAGGCACCATCCAAAGTGCTGCCTACCTATCCTTCCCCTCCTAGTCGCTATTTCAGTCCATCTGTAACGGCACACGCGCATGAGTGTATGACGGCGCTTGACAGATTGCGAACCTGTTTATTTGAATAGTAAGTGGTGACGATGTTTGTCCGCTGTGGCTATGGTAGCATGATGTTCCGGCGATGAAGTGAGGAAAGGTTCCCAGAGTTCTAAAGTTAAACTTGTTAAATAACTGAGGCTAAACTTTAGGGCGCAGGATAAACATCTCACACTTAGTTACATCAAGGCAGGAGATATACTCAAAGGTACTTAACAGAACACACCTGACTGGCGAGAGTCTCGCGACTTATGGCGCCGACGACGGGCGGAAGCGTCTCTTGTGTCAGTCCCCTGGCCGACCCTGTGAAGCCGGGGAAGCAAGCTTACATTTTCTTCACCCGCATCCACTGTCCCAATATGCGCGTTCTGGGCACTAATTTTGCAGTCAATTCGGAAAACGCTTCTTAGCTCTAATCAGCTATGTTCCCGCCAAAGGAAGAGGGGCCAATCACTAACAGACACAAAGTTTCAACCCGATAGTGCGCGCCTCGATAAAAGAAATATTCCCATGGACTATGTAGTTGACAAGGAACTCCAAAGTAGAAAGTGAAAACACAGAAACGGCCGTTGCAACGGGCGCAAGGCGCATGGAGCCCAAAGCGCCTTACACCCGTGCGCGGTGGCGAACACCACGGGAGGCGCGGAATGTTCGACAACGCTGAAACCCAAAACCGAGCAAAGCTCAGCCAGAGACGGTTTTCGAAATAACCTCGTCATCCGGGGGAGAGGGCGCAAACACGCACTACACACACATGAAGGAATAAAACCTCGGGAAAGACGAGGACGAAGACTTTCTTTCTTCCTCTTTCTTTCTGTCTTTAAAATTTTCTCATCTGTTGCAATGACCTATCGCCTTCTCCCCTTTGCTTTCCGAGGCATTCTTGACTGCCAACCCTTATTTCTGTCTCAATTCAACGAGCCCCTCATTTCGAATTATCATTAGCTACATGCATTGCGAGGGTCTCTGTTCTGGCAGTCTTGGTGCCATAGGTAGCTTAAGAGGGTTCAACGCTGGTCGACCACTCTCGACATGTCGTAGGCACTCGAGTCACGGCCCGGAGGTTAAAAAGAAGGTCCCCTTCACCCCGAGTAGTCTGAGTGGCGCTGGCTACCACCCCCAAGTGCAGGAAACAAAAATACCTTAAGATCAATACCCGAGAAAGTAGAGGGGAAACAGCCCGTCCGGTAGCGTAGTGGTCATCGCACCAGACGCGTATTCTGGAGGTCGTGGGTTCGGATCTCACCCGGTGGGCATTTTTCTCCACTTTCTTCGTGTTCTACCCCTCCACCCCCTACAACCGCTCCACTTGACGAAGCGGTCGAGGAAGACTCGGACTGTTTATAATGCCTAAATGTACCACCTCCCCGTCCCTTCAAATTTGGCATTGGAACTGTCGCTCCTTTCGCAGGAAAAAATCATCCCTCCACCAGCTTATCGCCCCTAACCCCCCAGCAGTACTCACCTTACAAGAAGTAGAATTCACCAATCCCTCTCTCCGAGACTACACCACATTTCAAAATCCCAACTCGCCGCGGACCGCCACGTTCGTGCACAATACCTACCCAGCGCAACATCATCCGCTGAGCACTGCAATTGACTGCATACTAGTAGAACTCTTACCTACCAGCAAGAAGGAACCAAGTGTTTTTATCCTCAACGTCTATTCCCCTCCCTCTGGCAACCTCCAGGAACTTCCTCTACTCCTCCGGGCTGTCATTAAATTAGCTAAGCACCACCGATTAGTAGTCCTCGGCGACTTTAATGCACCGCACACTGCATGGGGTTATGCGCGCAATGCGAAATCAGGAACTACCGTCTGGGATGCAGCACACCGTCACGGCTTTACTCTTTGCAACATGCCCCTCATCCCGACCCGCCTCGCCTCCAGCGTCACCCGGGATACCACCCCAGACCTAACATTCGTTCGTAACGTCTCCCAATACACATGGCAATGCCTCCCCCACACTCTCGGAAGTGATCACAGCATCGTTCACCTCACCATTTCGGGCATAACCAAGACCCAACTAGGCGTCGCCCGCCTCACAGATTGGAAAGCCTTCCGGGATACTCTACAAGCTACCCCACCCGCCAATTCGGACCTCGATGAATGGACGACCACCATTGAACGTGCTCTTCAAAAACACACCAAACGAATCCCGATCACGACCGAGTACCCCGCTGTAGATCCGCACCTCGATCACCTTTGGACAGCCAGGCACAGCCTGGTAACACGCTGGAAGCGTAACAAAACAAACCGGCGCCTGAAGTTACGCATAGCTCACCTCACAAAGCAAGCGGAAAACTACGCACAACAACTAAGTCAGCAGAATTGGCTCCAATTTTGCGCCCAGTTACAAGGAACGCTTAGTACGCGCAAAACCTGGCACCTACTTCGATCACTAATGGGTACCCGAGAGAAGAAGATCACCAATCAACATAACATCCGCCGACTCATGCATGCCTTCCCAGGAGATGAACAAGGCCTCCTCAACACCTTAAGACAAAGGTACGAACTTTCTCCACAGACTCCTGTGCCTTCTTATTCGGACTATACTGGTGATCCTAACGCGACGCTGGACACGCCTTTTACCTACGAAGAACTCGAGGCAGCAATCCGCAACCTCACGCGCAACACAGCTCCAGGTCCAGACAAAATCACGAATCGTTTAATACGCAACCTTCCTCCTGCCAGCCTCGACCAGCTCCTGAATCTTATCAATGATCATTGGACACAAGGGACGCTTCCGCCTGCTTGGAAACACGCTGACATCTCACTGATCCCCAAACCTGGCAAACCAATCGAGATACCCAACCTGCGTCCCATCTCCCTTACTTCATGCCTCGGGAAACTGCTTGAACACATGGTTTCCAATCGCCTTACGGCGTACATAGAAGATAACAACCTCTTCCCCACGACCATGTACGGCTTTCGACCTCAACTGTCTACCCAAGACGTCCTCCTGCAGCTCAAGGAAGACCTTCTCAATAACCTTCCGAAGCATCACAAACACTGTATCCTCGCTCTCGACATCAAGAGCGCGTTCGATAACGTTTCCCACGACGCGTTACTAAACAGCCTGGCCACTCTCCATGTTGGGACACGACTATACAACTATGTGAGAGCCTTCCTTACCAACCGCACCGCTACAGTGGGGATCTCTCATTTACGCACACCCTCCTTCCCAGCGCTTCCCCGAGGAACACCACAAGGCTCCGTCATTTCTCCTTTGCTATTTAACATAGCTCTCAAAGATCTGCCTCCGCTACTGGACACCGTCCCATCCCTCCACCATGCCCTATATGCCGACGACCTTACCATATGGACCAACACAGGTTCCATCGGCGAACAACAAGAATCGCTTCAACGAGCCATCGACATCACTACCATATATCTCTCTAAATGTGGTCTTACCTGCTCCCCGGAAAAATCCGCACTGCTAACCCTTCAGCAGAGAACTCGTGGACGACACACGGCGCCGACGCCGGACCCGGCTCTTACTATAGAGACTCGCCCCGTTCCTGTACTAACCCATCTCAGGGTACTCGGACTGACAATCCCACGAGATGGCTCCGGCTCGCACACCATCCTCGCACTTCAACGCACAGTTACTCAATTGGCACAACTAGTTAAGCGCATCACCCACCAACGTACTGGTCTCAAAGAAGCTGAAACTTCCCGTCTGGTTCAAGCTTTTCTCATCTGTCGCCTTACATACGGAGCTCCTTACCTGTCCCTCAAACCAGCAGAGCACAAGAAACTTGACATTTTAATTAGGCAAGCATACAAAATTGCACTCGGCCTCCCCACTAACACCTCTACTGACTTGTTTTTACGCTTGGGAATACATAATACTTGGACAGAGCTGTGCGAAGCTCAACGAACTTCGCAATTCCAACGCCTTAAGCTTACACCCACTGGCTGTAGTACTTTAGCTCGCCTGGGCTATCCGACCCCGACTCAGCCTCACCGCCTGGCACGTCTTCCCCCCCTACTACGCGCTCGCATTAAAGTCGCCCCGCTACCCCGGAACATGCACCCAGGCATCCACGATGGTCGTCGCACCGCGCGAACCAACTACATCCGCTCCCACTACCAGCATCTGCCAGACACGCTTTACGTCGATGCATCCCCATACCCCAACCGATCGACTTACGCCGTCGCGACTGTAGATAGTCAAAAACGTACCGTCGCCACTGCCTCCACGCGAGCCTCAACACAAACTGAAGCGGAAGAGATAGCCATTGCGCTGTCCCTTACCTCCACTCGTCGTGACTACGTGACAGTAATCACGGACTCGCAGGAAGCCTGCCGACACCTTCAAAAAGGTCTACTCCCTCGCACTGCCCTACGCATCATTGAACACTCCTCTTACCTCCCTGAGGAGTGCCACATTTTATGGACCCTGGCCATTGTGGGTTGGCCGGCAATGAAGCGGCGCACGACGCGGCCCGAGAAGTGGTACACCGGGCCATTGCCCCCGACCCCCCTCCTACCACCCTGGATGCCCACCCCCTACTTACCTACAATGACATACTCACACACTACAAGCTCTCTCGTCGCACCTTCCCTCCACCTCACCTGTCTCTAACAAAAGCCGATGAAATCACTCTCCGTCAACTTCAAACCCGGACCTTCCCTCACAATACACTTTGGCATTTGATTTTCCCCACCTCTCACTCACCACAGTGCAAGTTTTGCCCCGAAAGGGGTACACTGTATCACATCGTATGGGAATGCTCCCACACACCCGACCTCCCTCCCAATCCCCACCCCTCCCCTTCACAGTGGGCGGCGCAGCTGTCCAGCTCTGAACCGCTCCCAGCTTAACCTGGTGAGACGGGCCCGGACTGCCAGCCAGAGCCAGGGACTCCTGGACTAAGGAGTCTCCCCACTGGTCTGCCTCCACACACGGAGTCAGATTGGGCCTGAATAAAAGTTTATTCCTCCTCCTCCTCCTCTTTGTGTCTTTAAAAATTCCTCGTCAATTTCAATGGCCTACCGCACTCTCCCCTTTGCTTTCCGAGGGATTCTTGACTGCCAACCCTTATTTTTGTCTACATGCATACATGCATACATGCATAGATGCATACATATACATGCATAAATACCAGGGTGTCGAACCGGAACCGAACGCAAACCGAAAACAGGAACCGAGGCGGTATTTTTGCCAGAACTGAACCCTAACCCAAAATCGAAACGTTATTTCTTGAGCACGCTGAACCTGAACCGTAACTGAATGGAAAAATTAAACAGCGGTTACCGGTTCACGACGAAACAATGCGACCAACCGCTGTTAATATTGCGCAATGAATGCCATTCACGCCTTTTTCTATCAAGTGCCATCAACATGGTACCTTCTCATGCACTTTTCCCTCCAGATCAATCAGAACACTATCAACGCTGTCTTTGTAGTAGCAACAGGGAAAAGGAATGCGCCCCAATGTAGCAATGGTATGATGCTGCTGGTAGCGCGAGCAAATTGCAAGGATGACCAAACGAAATGTAATTCCCGGCAGCTTTCAGGCGATATGAAGCGACTTTGGCCGTCCCCCGCTGCGATTTTATAGAAGAAATCAGGCTGCAAGAGTGCTCCACTGCGCAACGGCGAAGGCCCACAACCGAAGTGTCCAAACATTTTTTATTACATAATTTTTTTAAAGGTGGCACACATGGGAAGTGTAAGTAGTAAATACTTGACAAGTGTGACCCGCAGGATTTGCTCAGTGGCTAAGTCGTTTTCTGCTGACCAGAAATAACAGATTCTATCGCCGTTCCTCGCGGCTGTTTTTCTATTGTAGACGGAAAACGAGAACGTCTATGTGTCCAAATTTCGACTCACCTTAAATACTCCCAGTGGTTTAAATTACTCTGCCACTCTGCAACATCAGCTGCACCGCTTGTATGATGGAGGGGAAACGCAAAAATTTCCTGTGTGTTCGATATTTCTGTGCGTGTTAAAGATCCTTAGGTAGTCAAAATTAATCCGGAGCCCTCGAATACGGCGCGCCTCATCGCCTGTGTAGCGTCGGCGCGTTAAACCTCATGGTCAACCTAAGCTGCGCCTCGTAGGAGAAGGTTAGCATCGGGGCATCAAACGTGCCAATTTTTTTGAAGTAGCGTGTTTCCACGGAAAAACACCAAGAAGCAAAGGCAACTTACGTGGTATTTGGTATTAATTATTTACACGCAAAATAAACAAAATTGAATAACCAAAGCACCAAAAGGCGGGTACTCTATATACACATCCCTTTATTTGTCGGACCTTTCACAACCAAACCTGTCATCAATGCAAAGGAAGCGAGTGCCGTGGTTCTATTGTCAGTTTCTCAGGATGGTAGAGGGGACAATTTTGCGTTTTTTACAGATGCAAATAATAATAAATGTCGCAGGGAAAATTGTTAGCGCATGGTGGACAGTTATTCCTTTTTCAAAAAACTGGATCCCTCGTCCATGCAGGAACTACTTATTTCTTCTTGGTTGCAAAACCAGCACTAACGCAGATAACACAAACATGAAAGTCAGGCCAGTGGCACACTGTCCCATTCGCCCAGCGTTCGTCCTTTCTGCTTGTTCTGCAGTTTTTAGCTCTGATTCGTTTTCGGCGGTGCACTGTTACTAACTGGCCAACTCGCTACTCTACTGCTATTCTTGCTCGTTTCGTAGGAAATGTACTGCTGTCGGCGAACTAAAGATCGTCTCCCCAAAACACTTGCATATCGTGATTCTTTCATCAGATTACGCTTTTCAGTCTGTAACGGCATAATCTGTTATAAGATTCCGTAATGTACCAGTCAGAACGATGGCCGGTGGTCAGGCGGAACGATAACATATTCGTGGCTATACACACTCAAGTGACAGCTATCGCAAAATGTATCCCAGTAGTCATAGCAATAATGCAATGACTGCGCGTTGACTAAACCTTACTTTGAATAAAATTGTTGCTTAAACCCGCAAGAAGGTGAAAGCTAACAAATTATTCTAGGATGCCAAAAAATCTAATTCACAGGTAGCGTTCCCGTGGCTGCTGCAAGGCTTTTTGTCATGCTACACCGCTGGTATTAAACGCTGGTATTTAAACGGGCCAGCACACAGTCCTAACTTTAGGGTTTGACGGACAGCGTGACGGGCCATTTCATTACGAGATTTCTGATTTCGAGAATAACGGGAAGGGTAAAAAATATATCCCACTGTCACATTTCTTGGCTCTGGCTTTATGTAGTGCCCAGGACAACAAAACGTCAGGGTGAGAAAGCAGCTGGTAAATCGCCAGTACTTCAACTGTATTCCTGATATATCGCCCATTGTTTAAACTTTGCTTGGAAATTTAATTACTGTTGTTTTCTGCCTTTGGGGAACAGTATTTTTGTTTGTATTTTGATCATATTGTAGTTTCCAACTTCTAAATTTTTTCGCTCTCTTAGCTGACAGTTCAACTCATTCGCGAACAGTTCGCGAACCGGTTGAAGCATCCGACCGGTTCGCGAACCAGTTCTGTACGGGATTTCCCAGAACCGGAACTGAACCGGAACGAAATCCATTCGCCCTAACAACCGAACCGATATTTCTTGCGGTTCCACACGTTGATACATACATACATACATATACATACATACATACTGTAGGGACGCAGCCCCTACGAGCGCCCGCGCACGGTGATTACGGTGAAGTGCGCGCGTCGAACAGCGATACTGGCGTCAGTGCGTCATGAGCCCATGCGCGCGTGTGTGATGAACAGTGAGACGGGACAAATACGTGTAGTGCGCATACAACCCGGAACATGCGCACAACCAACTGAGTGGCGTAAAAGCGGCGCTCACAGGAGATCCAGGGGGGAGTGCGCACCGGGGCACACGCGAGAGCGGCTGCTACCGCGGGCTGCGGACGGGACCGACGGGCGGCCAGCCCCACAGCAATGACGCCCGGATAGCGAGGAGCAACCAGCGTCCGCGGCGGACGCTCTTTACCCGTCGTCGGCCCAAGTGACTGGAGACGTCGTCGTGAGTGTACGGCACCACGCTGTAACTTTCTAGACAAGCAGGGCGTCAACCGCCGCAGTGTTTTCTTTACGCGGTTTCCGTGATTGCTTGCTGTACTCTTTTTATATTGCTCTCAACTTGCTTTGTTTGTTTTTTCCTACCTTGGTTTTCCCGGAATAAACCGGTGATTTGTTCTCATGCGGATCGGCGTTACTTCGTCGGGCGGGTTGGGGCTCGCGAACCCTTTATGCTCGAAGGGGGATCCTTCAATACATACATACATGCATGCATGCATGCATACATACATACATACATACATACATACATACATACATACATACATACATACATACATGCATACATACATACATGCATGCATGCATACACATTATAATTGTTTCCCTGTTGTACCGGATCGTCGCAGCCAGCTACTATACAATCATTTTGTTGGCCCTTTCCTTTTTGTGAAATGGCATGCCGTTTGTAGTATCTTTATAGCTGCCTAGAGAACCACTATTGTGAAGGTATTGGCAGCGAATTTTATTTTTACTTTCGAGTCAAGTTTGGCATTTACCGCCCTGTGTATTTTGTATTAGAGCACACGCACACTGCACGCAAGTGCAACGCTACAGAAAAAAATGCATGAAATGGAGGGTAAATGTGGGCTCCGCAAGTACTATAACGAGCGCAACTGCAAAATAGTTTTTAAGGAGGTATCGATAGCTTTGCTAACATAAAAAGTGTTTTACACCTCTGTAAAAAATGGCTGAGGGCTTGAAATACGACGATGGACCGTCTGACAGAGCAATGGAGCTAGAAAGAAAGCAAGCGGCCAAGTTTCTGGCTCCAAGCTTGATCGGGTCCGGTGGGAGTTTTCAGATCTTGACTGTAGCTGTTGTGTTGGTGACTACATGTCTTTCATGTATTCTCGTAAACACGCGCCCCGCATCCGGCCTCGTGTAGGATCGCGAGGATCGCTTTGTGGAGTACATTACGGAAGGCCTAATATATATTTGAAGTTATTATTGCTTATGGGTTGGAATTATAGTTATTGTCAAATAACTGATATTTTATTTAGATTAAGATAGGCAGGGTGAACTGATGTTTCTGGAAGCCATACATGGGATTGGAGAGCTTCTGGGTAACTTTGAGAAAACGTTCGAGCATCCCCAGCAAGGTCCTCCGTATAATTTCGCCTACGCCGGAAGTGTGGCAGGTCTATAGATGCGGGCATGGTCTCGTTCCCGAGGAAAGACGTGGCTTTAAAGGTAGGTCGTATTAGCAGGATGCCTGTGAAGATAGCCCGTTGCAATTAAGGTGGGCAAGCACACGTGACCACTTCTTGTGGAAGGGAGAATAGAATCTCCTGTAGGGCCCATTCCGCTATCAAGTTAATTTGCTTAACACGTAATTAATATTGTTACAGGGCATTAATTAAATTCCCCGCGAAGAGGATGGTATACATGTACTGTGGTAGCCGGGATCAACAAGAAGAGAGATGAAGAGGACGCTGACGGTGAAGCGCGTCCTCTTCATCTCTCTTTTTGCGATAGGATGTGCAATCTCTTCATCTCTCGATTATGCGACACGATACGCAATCACGCGGGCTCTTCCAACGAGCTGCGCAACCGATGCCACCGATTTCCTCCTGCACGACGTCATCTTACACCACGGTGCTCCTCGCCAGCTCCTGACAGACCGCGGACGATATTTCCTTTCCCGAGTAGTCGACGACATCCTCCGCTCATGCGCAACCGTTCACAAGGTTACTACCGCCTACCACCCTCAAACCAACGGCCTCACGGAGCGCTTTAACCGGACTTTAACAGATATGCTTTCAATGTACGTTTCTGACGACCATGGTGACTGGGACATTGCCTTGCCTTACCTACAATTCGTCGCGCCTTGATACTGCCGGATTCTCTCCCTTCTACCTCCTATTCGGCCGAGAGCCGACGTTACCACTGAACACTGAACACCACTGAACACTGAATACCCTATGCCACCTTCCGTATATGCACAAGACGCCAACGCCCGCGCTGACTTTGCCCGCAACGTTGCTCCCGTCAGGCTCGCTTCGTCCCAGCGCTCTCAAAAAAATCGCTACGACTGCCGCCACAGCTCCCGCCACTTTGCACCTGGATCCCTGGTGCTGCTCTGGTGTCCTGCGCGCCGCGTAGGGCGTTCGGGAAAGCTTCTAGCCAGGTACTACAGCCCCTATCGTGTCGTACACCAACTGACTGAGGTCAATTACGAAATCGCCCCGTTGGTTCCGTCAGACTCACCCCGCTCTCCACAAGCAGATGTCCTCCCCGTCGCGCGTCTTAAGCCATACCGCTCGCAACCCACAGCTTTACCCTGACAAGCACCGAGACGGCGCTCCTACCACGGGGGGGTTGTGTTACGGGGCATTAATTAAATTGTCCGCTAAGAGGACGGTATTAAATGTGCCGTGGTACCCGGGATAATCATCAAGAAGATAGATGAAGAGGACGCTGACGGTGAAGCACGTTCGTTCCTGGCTTGCGCGGTGCTCTCTTCCACCGTGGTTCGTAATAGCTAGCCTCTGAATAAGTATCGTAAATACACCATTGTAAATACAGCTTTACCTTGTATCATTATGAATGAATTTCCTCCCTCCTGTAAATACCGCAATAAAAATGGATAATAAGCTTACAATAAGTCACCCAAGGCCTGAACCGCAGCAGAACTCTTGGATCTTTTCTATGTAAGCACTGAAGGACGTACACCACTCATTACATTACGTTGGAAATTGCTTATTTACATGTTCCGTCGTCGCTTTTCACGGTGGTAGTTGTAGTCATCGTCATACCCATCTATATCCTCGTCTTCCTCATACATGACTGGGGGGCGCGGATCGTTTTGTTCGCAGGCTTTCCCATTTCTCCCAAAGTGGAACGCGTCAGCACGCGCTAGAACCGGCGGCAACCGGCTTTGCTAACTGGGCATCTGGTGCGCGATGTGTAGAGTCAAACCCGGTTATAGCAAACCCGGAACTGCAATATGCGCCACGATTAGTTCGATATATCCAATAGTTCGATATAGCCGAACCCGCCTATAAGGAATTTATTGTTACGAGTTCGCAATACGCGGGAATCCCCTTGCCATCCCCGCATGCAGAAACGAACAAAATAAAGTATGTCATTACCATACAAAAAACAATCAATTTATTGCAAATCATAAAGCTTCTTTCCGCCTTAACGCCTGAACTGCCTACTTCCAAAAAAAGCAGTGATTTTTGTTTTGCCTTTCGTATTGGCCGCGTCAACTAGCACAGCATTCTTTACACGAGACATTGTTTGCTCCAGGTCGACTCCATGTCCTTCAATATCGAAGAAACATTGGCGGAGGACATGTACTGCCGAAAGGACTTCATAAAGTGTCGGACGGCTTTCACTCGCGACATCCTCTGCCTCCTTGGTGCTTTTCATCAGCATTACGACGGTGCTGCAAACGGTGCCCTCGTCCGAGGGGCTTACAGTGACGGCAACGTCGTCGTCGACACTCAGGAAATCTTCGAAGGACACTCCTTTCGCCACAGCATGACAGACTGGGCGGGTTCCGTCATGAGTTCCGCGCGTCGGAAACAGTTACGGAAAGTGTCGGGCGTCATGTCACTCCATATGAGGCGCAATGTCTCAGTCGTGGCCTTTGCTCCGAAGTCGCGACCGTTCAAAATCTCAATCGCACCTCCGAGACCATTCATTTTGGTGGCCATTCTAGGCACGCTGAGCTCATCAGATGTGAAGTTCGTTATAAGGAATGTGGTTCGCGTGTATTTTCGTAACTGATTTATTTTTCTTCGATATATGGCATGATTCGCTCTATCCTGGTTCGTAATATTCGAGTTTGACTGTATTGTGCTCCCCCTTTAAGGCGCGGACGCACTGAACTCTTTCATTTGCATTTTTCGTGAGCGTCACGCGCAAGCCTGGATGACGGTGGGCGCTTCTCGTAAACCGCACGCTCACGCGCGTGGTACGCGGTGGGATGAACCGGGGTTTTTATGATGACGTTGCGCACCTGACGGCCAGCAACAGCATCTCCGCTGTTAAAATGAGATCCTGTCAGTTCATTTAACCTTATTATCTGTGAAGCTGCTTGGGTAGATTTGTCCACAATTTTTTCCTGGCTAAAGTATATTTTGGCCAACCCTTCTTGACAAAACTGAACCATAAAGCACTACGCATGATGTGAATGACTAAAGGAACAAAGCTAGGACAAAGCCCCCCCCCCGCACGAGAACTCCTTCATCCCTGTCAGATGAGCGAGAAACCCTTCTCCCTCCCTACCCAAATCATTCTTGTCCGGGACTCTCAAACGCCGCACGTGGCGAACGCTGGCACGTGGCTGCCCATTTGTACGCGTCTAACAGTGCTAACCATTCAATATGTTCTGCAAACTCCAGCTCTGGCCGGTCACGCATTTACACAGGTCACAGCCGGTAGGCGGTCAGTTTGTTCTGGGCAACAGAGGTGACGAATGTCCGCCACGAGAAAACTACGGTGGCCTAAATGGGCAGAAAACTACAGCGTGCACACTGATCTCTTTTCAATTGAGTGTCTAATAAAACTGACCACAATTTGAATGCAGAGTACCAACAAGTGTTGGGGCAAATTATGAAAGGCCACGGTGGTCATCCCCCTCCCGGTTAACGTTGTTCCGCCTCTTTCATTGATGAAGTGGCGTTGTAAGAATTTTAGTTCGAAACTATGTTAGTGTTCCTCAAACTGGTGGTCTTGAGGTGGTCATGTTTTTTGAGAGCCTAGACCAGGACGACGAGAGGTCGCCATTGTTGTGGCACTTGTGGCGCTTGTAGAGGCGAGGCAGGAGAGGGATTGCAACTACTCCCCTAAAACGAAACGGTGCTGTATCGCCCGTTCTTCACTCACCTACGGAGGTGTGACGTGTTGAAGAGCACAAATATGACAGTTGAGCGGTTGGTCATATTCCATCACGGTGGCAAAACACCGCAACTTGTAGTGTAGGCTGAAGAGGAAGAACACGGGATGAGAGAGAGAGAGAGAGAGAGAGAGAGAGAGAGAGAGAGAGAGAGAGAGAGAGAGAGAAAGATGGTATCTACTTTTATTTGGAGCAAACGCTGTTGTTGGGGCGCCCGCCTGGTGAGGGGACTCCGGGTCGAGGTAGCCCTGAGCTTCCCTGGCCGCACCGGGCCTCACCACCAGCCGACGCTGGGATGCGAGGACTGGTCTTAGCTGGCCAGCCGGCCCGCCCACTGCTCGTAGTCTGGGTGGGGACTAAGGTAAGAGATGGGGTGTATTGGCACTCCCATACCATGTGGTAGACAGGACAGGGCAGGGTACAGAATTCGAGGTATGTATTTATTTTTTTCTGTGCTTACTTTAGCGATGACCAAGCCGGACAAAAAAGTGTTTCGGCGGCCGCGGTGATCAACGTGACCGCTGTATATACCTCATCACAGATTCACACACCTTGGAGTATACAATTCAAACGGTATCGAAACCTGTAACTTAATTTAGAGACCGCCCCTGAACACTATGACCCGCTCACCTACATGATGGACTTTTAGCTCGATGCTCTTCTAAGGACGATGTCCTGGCCGAGTTGCCGTCACGTCTCAGCAGCTTTCCAAAGCTCGAAGCTTATTCATAAAAATGCACGGAACAAATGGATCTTTTATTGACATTACAAAAACGAGATTGGCGCAAGGAAGTCTGCCCAGTACAAGTGCGAAAAACATGAGGAATAAAAGAAGAGTACAGGAAATATGCTGCAATGGGATAGTTGCGGAAGGCGTGCTCCTGCCGCCCGGTTTTCCCGATCACTCTGTACGCGGCACGCAACCCCCGATAACCGTGGCGAACCATTCGGTGGTTTCGGTTACTATACAGCTCTGCTAGGGACTGTTTTATTGCGCAGCACTTACGCGTTCGCTTCTGTGGTATTGCGTCCTCGGTGGCCGCGTAACCGGGAGAACGATGGAAACTCCGAATACAAAAGAAAAACGGAGAAGGAACTTGTGGCGAAAGTGTGAGGTGGAGGACGGTATGCCGAGCCCGCACGAGACATGTTGGGCGGTGGCGACACGCCGCGAGATAGCGCCATAGGAGCCCGTGCCGTCGTGCGATAGACGATGTCCTGTTCACTTCCTGAGACGCAGTCCGCGATCTCTTCCTGGGACGGAGGCTGTGATCACTTGATTGATTGATTGATTGATTTTTTGATTGATGGATTGATTGATTGAATGATTGATTGATTTATCGATCGGTCGATTGATTGGTCGATTGATTGATTGATTGATTGATTGATTGATTGATTGATTGATTGATTGATTGATTGATTGATTGATTGATTGATTGATTGATTGATTGATTGATTGATTGATTGATTGATCGATCGATCGATCGAGGGGCGCCATCGTGGAGGGCTCCGGACTAATTTTGACCACCTTGGGATTTTTCACGTGCGGCGAAATATCGAACACGGCGTTTTAGCTTTAAGCCTCGATCAGAAAAGCGGCCGCCGCCGCCGGGAATTGAACCCGCGTCCTTGGGCTCAGCAGCACAACGCCTTAACCAACTGAGCCACCGCGGCGGGAGCGATCACTCCCTGAAATGCAGTTTTCTCCGCCGATGCAGAGGATTACCATCGCTGACACTTTAACGGGAGGTTCAAAC
Source organism: Haemaphysalis longicornis (assembly GCF_048455015.1). Classification (NCBI taxonomy): domain Eukaryota; kingdom Metazoa; phylum Arthropoda; class Arachnida; order Ixodida; family Ixodidae; genus Haemaphysalis; species Haemaphysalis longicornis. Next base: position 204,572,764 of record NW_027526295.1, read on the forward strand.
ACAATTTACAACATGTTCGGCGACGCGCTTCGAGATAACGATACAGTAGCATGCGCCGCCGTGCGTTCGCTCATAACGCGATCACTTGCTGAGATACAGCAGCTATGGCCCATGACCGAGAAGACTGGAGTTCGCGCCGCCCACAAATTCCGTGTGATGGAGTTAGTAATCGTAGCTATTTTCTTTACTCTTTTTCACTTTCTCCGGCGTCGTCATTCTTTTTGTTCTGGTACATTTTGGCGTATGTTTCAGGCTCTAAAAATAACTTGTAGTAGTCTTATCACAACAAACTTTATCAAACTAGACAAATGAGCCCCCAAAGAGAATATCTCTACGAAATCGAGTAAATGTCCTTTTCGCGTTTCCTGAGAAAAGGGATTTCTTTTTTTTTATTTCGCATGTTTTATGTTTTCGGGGAACGTGGACAATGTCTCTTTCCACGAACCTCTTGGGCACCGTACATGAGCAGGCAAAGTGTACGTACGCAGCGGAGAGCGCGGACGTCGAATCCTCTGCGGTCTTCTCGACAGTGAGGCTGACACAGCAGGGAACCAAGTAAGGCCATCCTTTCTCATCCACAGGAGCAGAAGCTGCTACGTACTAGAATAAGGAAAAGTGGGGGGATGTTTTATGATCATGGCTGGCAGGGTTCATGCTTCCTGTTTATACTTCCACGCATTTTGCTATGCATCGCCGTAGGCCATACGGGTGACAGCTGTATACTAGACACACAAAAATGCATCGGTGGTTCTTGAGCCGCTTCTGGCTCATAGTGCGTCGGTGATGGAGTTGCGGTGTCCGAATGAGGGAACGGGCCTCGGGGATGGGGGAGGCGGCCGATTGGACGTCGTCGACGTGTCGACGCGAAGAGATTGTTTCTGGCGCAGACCTCCCGGAGAGACGGGGCGCGCGTCTAATATCTCCGCGGCTGCAAGCAAAAAGGATGCGACGTGTCGCGGCGGGCATCTCGGGCGCCAGTCCATGCGCGTTGCCCTGGTGTGGTTCGCGTAAAAAGCAGATCGGAAGCGTCGATGTTCATTCGCGGCTGCGTTGAGGAGCCGGGCGTTTTGCCGTAGGAGTGCTGTGCAGTTGGAAAAGGCTCTATTGCGTTTAAACCATCGGGGGTCGGAAACGTTCGTAACCCTAAATTTATGAAAACAAGTAATGGACAAAACAAACATTCTCCCGAAGATGCAGCAACCAAATCATTTTCTTATGTTCCTCTTCTTGTTTAGAAATTACAGCACTGTTCCACCCCTACTCGGATGCCTGTGAGCGAGAGTAATTCGGGCGCTTTTGGCGCATTTAAAGGAGCAGCTTGTTGGTATAGGCCCTTCGATCCGGGTTACCTTCTGCATGTTCCTGGGATCTGTCGCGACGTTAGTACAATCCCCGTCTGCCATTTGCAGTAGAGCGTAATATACGTTTGTGTTTAATTTTTACAATTTCTGATAAAGCCTCACAAATAGAGGGAAGGTTGCTCTACCTCTTAACAACGAATAAAAAATGGGTTTTTATTTGGTAAGACACGTAAGCCTAGATCGTAGCTTAGGGATTTGTATTCCTACAGAGAAAATTGTTTTACGGAGCCATAAAGGAAGTAGTCTTATTGAAAATGCCATTTTGACCAAGTTATCGTTAGTCGAGTGGTAGTCCTAAATCGTGCTTTCCAGCTATGTCACCGTCCTGCTAATGATGATGAAAAAACTTTATTTTAGTCGTCACTGTTAAGACGGAGTCACTGAATTTGACACTTCTGACGGATCCGGCACACCCAATGAGGCGAGGTAACAGTGTCCAACGAGACACCACCCCTGATCACCGTCCTGCTAATCACAACATGTACGCTCACGATATGTCTGTTGATGTCCCAGCAGTTTCTTCAATATGGGAGCCGTCTAACCCGCACAAACATAAGAGGAAAAATCATCACTTTATCGTTTTGCAGAATGGCAGCCTTTGAGGAAGTGACGAATGAAATAAGCCGTCACTTCAACAATGGCACGGCACTTTAGCCTACCCAGACGACACACAGCAGGTCTTGCTTCGAATGAACTCTAGAGCACCTCCGCTGGGTAATGAGCCATTAAATAGGAGCCCTATACCTCCACTCTGATCTTATTAACGCCACTGACAAACCACTACCGAACCCAAACGGTGCATGCATCTTCGAACGGAATGTCGGTCTGCTGCTGCCAGCCTAGCATGTCCATATTGCTCTGCCCGGCCATGGCTATCTGTGCCGTGCTTTTTTTTCGTGCTAAGAGAGCTTGAAGTGACTGGATCATAAAGCAATGGCACGGCGCAGCGCCATGCCCCATATCAAATGCCTGAGTGCGGCACATGCGCAGAAGGGTTGTGGTTGGCTCCATCTGGAAGAGGAAGGTATTAAGGTAAGTTCTCAAAATGTAGTTACCGCATGATAAGCTACAAAAAGCGCTTAGCAGTCTATATCGACAATTTCGATAGTGTCCTTTTGTAGAGAAAAAGTTGAAAGAAACCTCCATGGACACGGAACCTCATCCTGCCACAGTTCTTCACAAGAGGGGAGACAGTCTGTTCACGCGCCTTCGACTCAAGTTCCACAGAGGAATGTTTGGTTCCTGTCCGGAGATAAATTGAAAACAACAGAATGGTGGTGGTAATGAGTAGACGTCGGAGTATTAGAGATTAAAAAGGCACGATTTAGGCGCCAAAAATACGCAGGTAAAAGAACCTTTAGGACTCCAATATCATAAGTATAGGAGTGCAAAGTATTGACATAAACGCAAATAATTTCAAGAGAAGACGTGCGCGACCTCTAAATACGACAGGAAAACAAAGCCAAGACTTGAACATAACCCATAAAAACATCTGGACTAAGGGCCATCCACTGGTTTTAATTCCATATGTAATTTTACAGCAGTTTCCGTGGCTAGTTCCTGATATATTACAGTGAATTTCCGAAAGAACACCCACCCAAACTGAAGAGATATCAAGTTAAACTTTCGGGTCAGGTGTGAAAAACTACAAAAAGAAAGTGGCCGCACCGCCAACCCAAACTGCAGAGATATCAAGTAAAAACCACAGGCAGGCCAAATGTCTTGTACTAAATTGAGACCTCGGCAGTGTTCGCGGCCGCAAAACGTTTTTTTGCGGAGGCAGCTCCCCCGGCTTTGAAGTCGTCGAAGCAAGCGCGATTTTTGGGGGCGGGCGATCTTCGGATTCTTTTAGTAACTTGAATATTTCTCCCGTAAAGGAGGGTTGATGGTGTTTCGGAGGAGAACGTTTTCTAGAAACTTTACGGTACATCTGCGGATACGAGAGGAGGCAATACCGGTACGTGCTACCATACTGAGGCACAAAGATCATTTCCTCAACAGAACAAGACTGGCCCCTCGGGTGCAGTATTCGGCTGAATACATTTTGAAAGAGCCCTTCGTCTTGCCGGTGGACATTAGCAGGATGATGATGATGATGAAGAGGAGGAGGAGGAGGACGACGACGACGACGACAATGATGATAAGGATGTTGATGCGTTGTGTATAAACCATCCAATGTTAGCACATTCCCCTGTTAGCGTACCCTTTGTTTTCACGGATACCTTTCTGAATACTTTTCTAGCAGCGACAGGCTGTGTAGTTCATGCATCGGCTTGCATACCTTCACTTATTTAACCTCTTTGTGGCGTCTTGTTACTTCTATTTCAGCCTTTTTTTAGACAACTTGTCATGAATTCTTTTGATGCCCTGTGGAAGAAAGCTGCAATAGAATGTACATACCGTCGTACTCCCAGCGCTTATTGTTATGTAGCACACTGTTCCCAGCGTATCAGTTACGTCAGACCTCCATGAAGCCTCTGTTCCACTTCACCGGCAAGAATCTTGCGGTTTTGCATGGACTGAAATTTGCACTCTAGTTCTTGGGCTAAGTTTTCTCTGGTAGTTCGAGCGCGACGCCACCACACATGGAGACGTTATGAGCTTGTGCACATTTTGAACTTGGGCCCGAGAGACATAGAACTCCGCGAAGCCATGCAGCTCCCCGAACTCCATATTTAATAGAACTCCACACAGCCAAATTTACGTGGGGATCAGACTACTGATTCTACGCGTTTCAAAGGTTTGCCGCACCTGTAAGAGGCTGTTATGCTTAAGAGTTGTTCCTCTGCATCTCTACGGAGGGAATTCACTTCTCAAGACGCGGGTGTTCACACGTGTGTAGTACCACCCCAGCAAGTTTCTAGGAAGCTTTCGATCGCTCAGAACTTCGAGGAGCTTTGGAAAACAGGCAGCCGCCGTTGTCATGAAGCAGCTAGAAAGGGTAGAAGAATTGCCTAAACGTTATCAAGTGTTCACCGCACTCCACTCGGTGAGGCGTCTGTAAAGGTTGCTCAAGCCCCGGGCATTTTTCACGGCGATGTTTACAGGAAGGGCTTCAGAACGGTCATCTGTTGGGTATGTTTCAAACGCAGCCTTCAGGGATCGTCTGGTAGCTCCGACAGAAACATTCGAGATGTTCGCACCGCAAATATGTTCGCAGACGTCGATGTGCGCGCAAGCCAGAGCCCGCGCAAAAATAAAAGAGGGAAAAAAACTTAGAAAGTGGAGAGAAAAAAAAAGAGAAGAAAAAAAAACGTTGGCGAACTTAAAGGGGAAATTTCTTCGAGCTCCTAAGTCTGTCGACGTAGTTTGAAGGGAAAGCCCAGGGATTATCCAAGATATTTTTACAGCTACATCATGTTTGTGTGTCTTTTTTCGCTGTTGTTTCCTCACCTTTTCGTGCAATTTTTTTCGACGGGCAGACTGCATGGCGGCACTTCACCCCACAGCTTCTCCGGAATCATAATTCCCCGCGGCTGCAGGAAGTTACTGTTCCACTAACGGGATTTCAAGTTCACCTGTCACGCGATGTGACGACAGCGCTGCAAGCACTTGTTTGCTGGCATGCAGTGCGATGATCAAGAGTGGTACTAGCGCACTCAGTTCCTATTCGGGAGAACTGGGTTCGATCCCCATGTAAACTCCATGGCACCCAATTTTATTTTGAAACTAATGAATTTCCTTCGTTGAAACTAATCCGGACACGCACTTTGGCATGAATTCCGGTATTCTTAGTTTCAAGTGTTTACTTTACAGCATCGGAGTTGGCCAAAAAACATCGCGTTTTTGGCCAACTGCAAAATAAAGGTAATTTTAGACGGGTGCAGAGCTCAGAGACGACGTAAAAATGAGACTCAGAGAAACAAATACGGGCGCCGCGTGTTTCCCCCCTCCCCTTTGTTTTTTCTTGCTCTATGCTTCACATGTACTGCCAACTGTATCTGCGTTGTGTGCCCCTCCTTTTTTAATTGCCTAATACCGCTGTACGTTTTATTCAATTAGCCATGAACAAACTCACTCAGACAAAAATTTGTTGAACACCACGCGATAACCGCGTTTTTGTTTTTCTTACAAATTATTCACTGTTGTCAGACCTCGTTATTGGCTTAGGTGGCTAGGCTCTCGACCGCGCATATGATAAGATGTCATTTTTGTGACAGGAGAAAAAGAATGTTCTCTACCGCAAATATTAAGAGTGTTGGATTTCCGCATCTCCTATATGCAGCACGAAATAATACGCGGGTACGGCGAATTGCACCTAATACATCCGTGAAGTAATGCACAAAGAGTAAACGCAAAAACCCAATATTGAATATCAAGGCAGGGTAGTTTACGCAGACCAGGCTAGGTCGCCAGGTCGAGGAAACCAAGTCTCCTCCCATGTATTTTTTTCTGCGTCGCAATGAGTGTTTTTTTCCTTTTTTTTTTTTTGCTTCTGTCGCAAAAATCACAGCATGTCGCCAGAGTTAGCACATGCCTTTCTTTCTCGTGAGGGGCATCTCAGGTAGAGACTGTAACCAGGAACGGTTGTGTAAAGGAAACACTTTCCGCGTCGGGATTTCAGGCTTGTGCTAAGCTGTAAACAAAATCGTGGATCCGCAGAAAATTGTAGCAACAAATGTATCTTAGAGGAGGAATGCTTTGGAGTAAACTGTAAAAAAATACCACGAACTGTTGCAATCGTCCGTAAGTAACCAAGAGCTGGGATTTCAGAATTGAAGGTCCCAAGTACCGCCAGTGGCACTGCATGCATTGCAACATACAGATTTAGCTGGCACTTTGCTACAGCAGTATTCCTCAGAGCTTAAAGGAGCAACCGCGCCTTTGCCAGAAGCTTGTTTCCGTGACTCTAAACAGTACTGAGCCATTCTATGCACTTAACTTAATGTCTTTTTGGTGTTTCCGTCCTGGTTTTTTTATGTCTTTTTTGGCATAAGTATACATTGCATTCAACTAGCCGAACTATGCAAGCTGCAACTTGAGAATTCTCCGACGTACAGAGTGGAATTCCTTTTTATTTGAATTCAGTGGGAAGGGCCGCTGGGGTTGAGGTGAGGGAAATACAAGAAGCAATTTGAGTAGCAAAACTCACGTTTTCCTGCTGTTAATTTCGACCGGCTCAGTCCCATTCTACAGTTGTTTTACAGCACAGCTGCTGCAATAGATCCTGATACTGCTGCTAAATTCTTACACTTGCGAAGATTATCAGACTTGTAAAAAATTAATTATTTCAATTCCTGACGCTAAAGCTCAGGTGGTTCGAACCAATGCCAGCCACTATCGTGCTAGGCCACGCAGGCCGAACAGCAGTCCAGTTATAGTGGTTTCTGAATGCAATAGCGGGATTGTTGAAAATAAACCATAGTGCGGCGCTGTGCTGGTGCATATATCTTGAAACACCTTGAAGGTGATCTTCTCCAAGCGCACACAAAGAAAGGGTGCATCCCTGCGCTAAGAATAAACCAGATATAGGTAGAATGGCTGTTTTACTGGCTATTAACACCGAATTATTTGCTTGCTTTTTCAGGCGGAAGGTCGATTCTGAATTTCCTGCATTCGACAACTCTCTGAGGAAATTTATTCTGCATAATAATGATGCAGGACTAGATGTTGCCTGCGCTGGCCCTTAAATTATAAAAAGAGGAAGATACGCTCCTTTGATATCCCGCAATACTAACGAGAGAGAGAGAGATCCGCAGCCCCGGGAGGATGTTGAATTTCCCGCGCGAAAGCAGTGGCAGGAAGCGGCACGCGCCTCGCAGCTCAACCAGAGAAGAGTACGAAGAGGGCGGGCAGCGGGTGTATGCGCGTGAGCACGCAATAAAGAAAGAGGAGAACCAGGAGGTGTTCGATCAGGTAACGCGGGTGTTTGTCTCTTCGCGGTCTCTACATTTCTGGTGCCGTAAAACCCGGGAGAAGGCCGGCATCCCTCGCACCGATACGTTACCGAGGATGGAGAAGCTGCGCAGGCAGCGAGGCATCCTTCGTAGTTCTACCACCCGACTTCTGTCCGTGGCCAGCGACATCCCGCTGGAGGGTACTCGACCGTCATTGGGCGACCTCCAGGAAATTACGGACGGGCTGCGCTCTAAATAGTCCGCTCTCGCGGAGATGGACAGCCAGATCGCCGACTCCCTTGACGGTAAGGCGTTTGATGAAGAAGTCGCGGCTGCCATAGATTACCGTGAGAAGATCGGCAACGCGATGAGCAGGCTTCTGTTCGCCATGAACGCGCGCGCTACGGCTTGTGCTCCTGTCACTGAAGGCCAGCTACAGAGGCTAGCGGGGACTATCAACGAGTCCAGCAACGCCATCGGAGCTGCTTACACGGAGCTCATGAGCGAAAATGCAGCCGCTCACGGAAGGCCACGAGCACCGGGTCTACGCGAAAATTTGCCAAAGCTTCAAATACCCGTCTTTGCCCGTGAGAGCCGTGAATGGCAGAGCTGTCGGGAGCACTATGAGACCACCAAACACGCTCACCCCGATCTTTCCGACAATGAAAAGTTCCAGTATTTGAAGACTTACCTGGCCGGCGCTGCAAAGCGGGCAATCGAAGGTATACGCCTGACTGACGCAAATTATAAGATTGCCGTCAAGGTGCTCACTGAACGCTATGGCCGAAAAGATGTCCTAATCGATGACCACATAGACAGCCTGTTTTACATCGAACCAATCGAGTCATCGTCTCAAGTTTCACGTCTGCGAGACCTCTATGAGCAGATCCGATTCCGGACCGGCTGTTTGGATAGCCTTGGCATGCCGTCTGCAGAGTACGCGGTTGTTCTGCAGCAGGTGTTGATGCGCTCATTGCCAGGGGGTCTGGCAATCCTGTACCGCAAGCACACGAAGACCGACACGGCCGGAGCGGACTCTGCAGCGCAGTCATCAATCAGCGCAATCATCCTGTAGCGCAATCATCCTGCAGCGCAAGAACATCCTGAAGTTCCTGCGAGTGGAGGTTGAAAGCAGAGAGGAGAGAGTCGAGTGTCACGCGAGAAACCCACTTCAAGGAGGTTGCCAACTAACCGCAACGTGACACCGCCTCAAATATTATCCGCCCTAGCAATGGCAGCATGGTCTGCATCCCCAGGTGCCGAGCCGTCCATGGTTGCGCAGACTAAGTGCTCCCTCTGCGACATTCCAGGACACGCGACGCATAGGTACCAGGCCACACTATCAGCGTAGGAAAAGCGCCGGCGGCTGTCCAGGAAGCATTGCTGTTTCAAGTGCGGGAAGAAGGGCCACACTGCCCGTAGTTGTCGAGCCGCAGCATGGCTCAGGTGCGACCACTGCTCAGGGCGCCATATTTCTACACCGTGCGGTATTTGGGGACGAGCAGCAACGGGCACTCCACGACCACCTACTCTTATCGGAGCTGAAAACCGACAGGTGGAAACACAACGAGGAAGGCAGGTGACAACAGCTCCTGCAAGGAGCACGTCCTCGTCCCCTGTGTTGCTCCAAACCGCCATGGTGTGGGCGTCCAGAAACGGCCACCGCGTGCCGGTACGGATACTGTTTGATACCGGAAGCCAACGGTCCTTCGTCCGTCAAGACGTGTCGCAGCAACTGTCTCTGCCCACCACTGGAACTGAGGATTTAGCAGTGTTGACATTCGGCAAGTGCAACCGCCAACGCCAGTACAAATGCCGAAGGGTGAACATTACTCTCTGTGGCCGCTTTGAATGAAATTAGCTGACCCTCCAAGCTCTGGAAGTGCCAGAGGTCTATACAGTAAGGGGCCCGGCCATAGAGAGCACCGTTATTGCAATGCTGCGTGACCGGAATTTACTATTAGTTGAAGAGCCCAAAGACGATAAACCTCAGGACTCCGTGATAAGCGTGTTGATCGGCTCTGACAATTAATGGAGGATTGTAACCGGACGTGTCGAGCGCTTCACCGAAACCCTGTGCGCCGTGGAGACAGTATTCGGTTGGGTCGTTCAAGGAACCTACACTGACTTCTGCCATCGTCTGACACCACGTACCACCAGTGCAACTGCATTGTTCCTGGCTTGTACTGACGATTGGCGCATGGAGTTCCGACCGGGAGACCCGTCGGAGATGTGGCGGTTGGACGCCATCGGTATAAGCGACATTGACGAGGAGCACGACGTCAACAAATACCCGGCGCTCGTACAGTTTCGTGAGAGGTGCGTTAGTCGCCGGCGTGCCATAATGCTCATCTGCTGCTACTCTTCGAATGCTGGCTTGCTGAAATATTTGCGTCACAGTGAGGGCAAAAGTGAGGCAGCCTTTGAGAAATCGGTACTCGCTGGTTAGGCTTTCGGTGCTCCGGAGAGTGTGTAGCGGAAAAATCACCCTTTATTTAAGTTCGCACGCAATGCTAACATCTTTCGTCTCCCCCTTTCTAAAGTCAGTATGGGAAGCTTAACGTGTGTGCTCACTTGTGGGTTGAAGCTATAGCATGCGCGTGACCAGGTGGCTACTCATCATTAGTAAGCTATCTAGTGGAGACATGGTTGTTCGTCCATTATGCTTAAGTCACGCGCAAGTGATAATAAAATCTGTGAACGCTCAACAATGTCGCAATTTGGTCTGAACACAGGGTGGCCTCCTGGTTTTTCTGGAAGCTAGGTCCTCAAGAAAATTGGCCGCTCGCCTCCCTGCAAATGTTAGTCTTCTGCTGTCCCTGCCACGTAACTGGCTCTCCGCTCTTATCCGCCCACCTCTCACGCTGCTCCCCTCACACCTCGGTTCCCCTTTGGACGTTTGCGGAGTTGAATTTTGCAGCGTTCACACTACTGGCGCACCGTCCCTCAGGACTGGTGGGCTTAGCGCTTGAGCCACAAGCGTAAGGATTCGGAGCCAGCCTTGTTTGTGGTTAAAACATTATTTTCGACGCATTCTTTATTTGCTCTCGCAATAATCGAGTACGCATCTACTTTTAACTAAGACGACGCTGCAAACAACACTCATGAATTGACGTAATTTGCCAACTAAGCCTAATGTTATCTTTTTGGCTGAACAGTGTTGACAAATATGTACCATCTTTCGGCATTTAGATTGAAAATGTTTTGGCTATATAAACGGCTCGCTCGAAAATTCTTCCAACCTTGGCCAGGTAATTGAATCCCAGGGATGGATGTACGGGCGGACGGACGGAGGAACAGACAGACATACAGACAGACATGAGTAAATGGAGCTTTCAATAGCTCCTCGGTACCACACGAAGTACAACCGGTTATACCCAATTGCAACAGTACAAAAATAGGGCCAACCGGCAAAGAGAATTTTGTCCACCCGAAGGTGGAGAGAAATTAACGGGAAAAAGCTTTCTTGCGACCCACCGCCAGGGGGACGAGCCCGGGGGGACCCCTCTTGTCCCCCCTAGGAAAAAGCCGGATAGGGTGGGTTGCTGGTAACGGGAATTTGGACATCGGGATGGGTTATGGGAAAAAGGGTGGGAATGAGGGAAGCAATTTTGCTCCAATCCTTTTGTCTGACTCTCTTCCAAGACTGATTGCTCAGCGAGGGCATCAGACAGTGCCAATTGCCAAATATGCGGTCCCTGCCACGGGTTACCGCTCACCCATAGGGTCCGATAACTGGGCCCAAACTGTCGGAGACAGAAAGTACCCTATTTAGTGGCGACAGCCGGGTCCCCCCCCCCCCCGACCCTCAGCTCTGCGGCCGATGCGTACTAACGTCCTCGATCAACTGTCCCGCACAAGGTACTCATGAATCACCAGTGAAGCTTTCCACTATACACGGGTACTTGCAACACCTGCTTTTCACGGTCTCCAGACACCGGAAGTTTGTATGCGAACGTGACCTGAAATCCATGTTGGCAAGCCAACCACGTTCGCCAGGCTCCCACGGGAGCAGTTATGAGAGCCATGTACTTATGTCCTCCTCTGTGCCTACTGTTTCGCTCAATGGAACAAGAGTCTTTTGGCATTGCCGTGGCGTAGCGGCTCGGCAGAGGAGATCGGTCCGGGCCTACTAGCCGTTAGTAAGCCAGGAGAGTTTCCCCGGTCGGTGTACTAACCTCACCTTTCCTCGTTTTCCCCGTGCGGAACACCAAGTAGCTCGTGGTAGCACGTCCCGTGGCAGCCAGAGAAGATCAGTCTATAGGCCCCTCGCAGCAAGGTTACAGGGGGGCGCGACCCCCTTCTCCGGCCTCATACGGACTGTACAACATCTAGCCCCCATGACATTTGGTTACAGGGGTATGTCACTCCCCCCGACTTAAAGCGATCAGGTCGCTGGCCCCGCCAAAACTTGCGGTTACAAGGGTCGCCAGTCCCCCGGCCCGTAATGGTTTCCCGAATTTAATCGGTATTCCCAATACAACGACTGTACGCTTGCGGCACTTGCTACTTTCGCAACTTGGCTCGCCGGCCTCCTCCCACGCTGGATTACAGGGGTGCGTTACTTCCCCCAGCCAAAGAAAGTCATAGTTGATCGATCTCGACACGCTTTCCTGCTTCAATCGCATTGCCAAGTGCCGGATTGACACCCGACCGCCCGACCTCCGCGTAGGACCTGATTCCAGTTGTACCAGGAACCTCCGCAGTGGCGGCCGTTTTGCACGCTCCCTAGGCAGGGATTGTGCGGCCTCCCCGATTCCTCGAGGAGGTCTCGTGGAATTACCGTACTTCCACGCTCTGGCCCCTATGACATTAGGTTACAAGGGTTTGTCACAACCCCCGGCCTGCAGACCAGTTCGCAAGTTCAACAGAACGAGCCCCAAGCTATGGTTACAGGGGTGTGCACGCCCCCGGCTCGGTAGTGGTCTACCCATTGCTTCAGCAATGGTACGCCAACACTACGTGCGAACTGTACCGCTTGAGCGCAGTGATTACGTTGCAACATTGACCCGCTGGCTTCCTCTCACGCTGGATTACAGGGGCGCGTTACCACCCCCAGCCTTTGGCCTCCTCCCACACTGGATTACAGGGGCTCGCTACTTCCCCTAGCCAAGAGAGTCACAGTTGCTCCACAAATACCATCTTTCGGGATACAAGGGATCCTCTGAGGAACTCCCTGTGGCTCTGTACACTCGCCCCCAAGACTGAAGGTTACAAGGGCTCATCAAGTTCCCTCGGTCAGCAGACCAGTTCGCATTAAGGGCCCCTTCCATGCTCCGGTTACAGAGGTTCGCTACACCCCCGGCCTCATTGTGTGTACCCATGCTTCAGCATGGCACGATAAAACGAACTGTACCGCATGTACCCCTATGACTTGGGTTACAAGGGCTCGTCACCTCCCTCGGCGAGCAGATCGGTTCGTGTTTATAGGCCCCTTCCTAGCTGCGGTTACAGGGGCTCGCCACTCCCCCGGCCTCATAGTAGCGCTCACATTGCTTCAGCAACCGTGCGCCACTATAACACAAACTGTACCGCTTGGTGCAGTTGCACTTCGCAACATTAACCCCCCGCCCTCCACCACACTGGATTACAGGGGCGCGTTATCGCCCCCGGCCAAAGGGAATCATAGTTGATCCACAGAAATTTGCGACCGCAAATTTTGTTCGAATTACCATTCCAAGCACCAACCTCGGTAGCCACCCAGGCTGTCCGGGCCTGCGTCCGCATCACGCATCGGTGTTCTTGGAAGGCACTTGCCCTCAGAGTGCCTGGGAGTTCGTTAAGCTCCCATGGGCGTTGAATACCCAATACAGTGGGCCTGGCACACCACTGACTCCTGCCATTGCGACGGACCAAAGCAGGACAGCCGAAACCGACCGACACAGCCCAGTCCGCCGGCAGGGGGGGCCACGTGCAGGCCGGCAGTAAGATTTCCCCCCCAGACAGACAGACATGAGTAAATGGAGCTTTCAATAGCTCCCCGGTACCACACGATGTACAACCGGTTATACCCAATTGCAAAAGTACAAAAATAGGGCCAACCGGCAAAGAGAATTTTGTCCACACGAAGGTGGAGAGAAATTAACGGGAAAGACTTTCTTGCGACCCACCGCCAGGGGGACGAGCCCGGGGGGACCCCTCCTGTCCCCCCTAGGAAAAAGCCGGATAGGGTGGGTTGCTGGGAACGGGAACTTGGACATCGGGATGGGTTATGGGAAAAAGGGTGGGAATGAGGGAAGCAATTTTGCTCCAATCCTTTTGTCTGACTTTCTTCCAAGACTGATTGCTCAGCGAGGGCATCAGACAGTGCCAATTGCCAAATATGCGGTCCCTGCCCCGGGTTACCGCTCACCCATAGGGTCCGATAACTGGGCCCCAACTGTCGGAGACAGGAAGTACCCTATTTAGTGGCGACGGCCAGGTCCCCCCCCCCCCCCGACCCCCAGCTCTCCGGCCGATGCGTACTAACGTCCTCGATCAACTGTCCCGCACAAGGTACTCATGAATCACCAGTGAAGCTTTCCACTATACACGGGTACTTGCAACACCTGCTTTTCACGGTCTCCGGACACCGGAAGTTTGTATGCGAACGTGAACTGAAACCCATGTTGGCAAGCCAACACACGTTCGCAAGGGTCCCACTGGGTCTGCGAGCCCTTTTCTTATGTCCTCCTCTGTGCCTACTCTTTCGCTCAATGGAACAAGAGTCTTTTGGCATTGCCGTGGTGTAGCGGCTCTGCAGAGGAGATCGGTCCGGGCCTACTAGCCGTTACTAAGCCAGGAGAGTTTCCCCGGTCGGTGTAATAACCGCACCTTTCCTCGTTTTCCCCGTGCGGAACACCCAGTAGCTCGTGGTAGCACGTCCCGTGGCAGCCAGAGAAGATCAATCTATAGGCCCCTCACAGCAAGGTTACAGGGGGGCGCGACCCCCCCCCCGGCCTCATACGGACTGTACAACATCTGGCCCCATGACATTTGGTTACAGGGGTATGTCACTCCCCCCGACTTATAGCGATCAGGTCGCTGGCCCCGCCAAAGCTTGCGGTTACAAGGGTCGCCAGTCCCCCGGCCTGCAGCGGTTTCCCGAATTTACTCGGTATTCCCAATGCAACGACTGTACGCTTGCGGCACTTGCTTCTTTCGCAACTTGACTCGCCGGCCTCCTCCCACGCTGGATTACAGGGGTTCGCCATTTTCCCCCAGCCAAAGAAAGTCATAGTTGATCGATCTCGATCCGCTTTCCTGCTTCAATCGCATCACCAAGTGCCGGGTTGACACCCGACCGCCCGACCTCCGCTTAGGACCTGATTCCAGTTGTACCAGGAACCTCCGCAGTGGCGGCCGTTTTGCACGCTCCCAGGGCAGGGATTGTGCGGCCTCCCCGATTCCTCGAGGAGGTCTCGTGGAATTACCGTACTTCCACGCTCTGGCCCCTATGACATTAGGTTACAACGGTTTGTCACAACCCCCGGCCTGCAGACCAGTTCGCAAGTTCAACAGAACGAGCCCCAAGCTATGGTTACAGGGGTGTGCACGCCCCCGGCTCGGTAGTGGTCTACCCATTGCTTCAGCAATGGTACGCCAACACTACGTGCGAACTGTACCGCTTGAGCGCAGTGATTACGTTGCAACATTGACCCGCTGGCTTCCTCTCACGGTGGATTACAGGGGTGCGTTACCACCCCCAGCCTTTGGCCTCCTCCCACACTGGATTACAGGGGCTCGCTACTTCCCCTAGCCAAGAGAGTCATAGTTGCTCCACAGATACCATCTTTCGGGATACAAGGGATCCTCTGAGGAACTCCCTGTGGCTCTGCACACTCGCCCCCAAGACTGAAGGTTACAAGGGCTCATCAAGTTCCCTCGGTTAGCAGACCAGTTCGCATTAAAGGCCCCTTCCATGCTCCGGTTACACAGGTTCGCTACACCCCCGGCCTCATTGTGTGTACCCATGCTTCAGCATTGCACGATAAAACGAACTGTACCGCATGTACCCCTATGACTTGGGTTACAAGGGCTCGTCACCTCTCTCGGCGAGCAGATCGGTTCGTGTTTATAGGCCCCTTCCTAGCTGCGGTTACAGGGGCTCGCCACTCCCCCGGCCTCATAGCAGCGCTCACATTGCTTCAGCAACCGTGCGCCACTATAACACAAACTGTACCGCTTGGTGCAGTTGCACTTCGCAACATTGACCCCCCGGCCTCCACCACACTGGATTACAGGGGCGCGTTACCACCCCCGGCCAAAGAGAATCATAGTTGATCCACAGAAATTTGCGACCACAAATTTTGTTCGAATTACCATTCCAAGCACCAACCTCGGTAGCCACCCAGGCTGTCCGGGCCTGCGTCCGCATCACGCTTCGGTGTTCTTGGAAGGCACTTGCCCTCAGAGTGCCTGGGAGTTGCTTAAGCTCCCATGGGCGTTGAATACCCAGTACAGTGGGCCTGGCACACCACTGACTCCTGCCATTGCGACGGACCAAAGCAGGACAGCCGAAACCGACCGACACAGCCCAGTCCGCCGGCAGGGGGGGCCACGAGCAGGCCGGCAGTAAGATTTCCCCCCCAGACAGACAGACAGACAGACAGACGGACAGACGGACAGACAGACAAAAATTCTCGCGTTTGAGTAGCCGAAGGAAGGCTCATCTTTCACGGCCGTGTCCATACGCCGGGAGTCTGTAAGATGAGTTGCCACAGATGCTCTGCTGAAAACATGTGTGATAGGCACGAAACATTTGCACAGCGCGTTTAGCTGGGCTTTTTGAAGATGGGAAAACAGCTGTTTTGTAGCACATCGACGTATAAGGCAAGTTTAAAAGCAGAATGCGCCCGCGTAAGAATCAAGGTACAACATCTGCGGTAAAAACAAAACAGCAAAAGGGGCATGATAGAGTTCTAAAGTTCTTGGCAAGGCTTGCATAGCCCTCCTGACTATCATCTGACGCAATGAAAATGCATCTGTTCAAATACCGTTGCAAGCGAAGAAGTAAACAACATTGTGTTTAGGTTTTGGATGAAAAAAAAAAGAATAGAAATAAGCAATAACAAAAGTAATCTGTTCGCCTTGCAACGAGCAAGACGAAGGCGTCAGAATAAAGCCCCTACCAAGCGTAGTACGACTTCCTGAAATACACAAGCTTAAATGAACGACTACAGTGCTTACAAAGGGATCAAAGTGTGTACGCATCCCCGGTCCTACTCTTCCCTTTTCGCCTGCTCTCTCTTTCATGCCCTAAACAGCCCTCCCCCACTTCCGAGGAACAAACCAGGCTGTACGCCTGCATACACTCTCGGTCTTTCCTTTCGTTTTTCTCCTTCTCCTCCACCGAAAAACATAACAACCTAAATCTCCAACACTTTACCTTACAGATAAGCTTCAACTCATTCTTTCGACAACTCCTCATTTTCTGATTGTCTTTCCTAAAGGGTTTCTAAGGTTTTCGGAAAGGCTTTCCTAAATTGGGGCTACATAATATTGCCGGAAACCATGCATTGGGTTTGTTTGTTTTGTTTTTGTCGACCGGTGGCGTCGGGCTGTGTTATCTGTGTTATCCGTAGGCCAATTGAAGCGGGTGTTCTATTATTTATTTTTTATGCCGCACGTGTTATCTCCTTCGATATGGAGGGTGTTTCGAAATAACGTCACCAGCCTAGAATAGTCTTCTTTGATCTACAGTCTTCTGGATGTAATTCGACGGTTCGAGAAACATTCGCGCCGAGAGACAAATGCCAGCAGAGCAGACGCCGCGGTATTCCATTTCCCGACACTCGCCTGCGCACGTCACTTTGTTGACTGCTGTTTCGCCGCCTGCGTATTTTTTGAGTTGTTAAAAGGAGCACAAGTTCGCCCCAAATAAACTTCTTTTTCCTTCAAGCCGACAGTGTCATATTTGGCTTTGTGACAATATGCGGGGGCTTAACCTCAATCTCACCCTTTTATTCTGGCTAATCATTCTTCGTATTGACAGCTCCCAGTTTATTTCAGGAAACAACTGTGACTCTTAGGATAGCGGCGTTCTCTCGGGTGCTCTACAAAGCTTGGTGCTACATTGTTTCGTCCTTCTGATTTGGCTGTTAGACTTACCGTGTCGCGTGTATTTCTGCATTAATAGGTTCACCTATGGTCATAATTTACGACAATTATATCTGGCAACTACATCGCATCGTTAAAGGCAGTTCCAGCCGCATATTATAAATGCTTAACTTAACGTGGCGGGGGCTAAAATTAACAAGATAAATACATAGGTGGGCCCGTCGGAAACAGCTTGACAGCTACCTTCTTACTTCAATAATGACTTTCGTTTAGACAGGCGTAGTGCTACAAATATACTGACCTTTATCTCACAGCCGGTTTCAAGTAGAGAATTAACCTATAATATGCCATTTTAAGGTTTTTAGCAGACTGGGCAACCTTCGGCGTAATTTTCAACAGGCACATTCTTCACTAAACAGCTGGTGTATAAGCTGCCGATAGAAAAAGCTTCAAAATGGTGCAGCAATATAGAATTCAATTCAGAACAACTTCGTCTACCGGCTCTGAAAAGTGTTGAATAGCTCTCCTGGCTACATACTGGTCAACTATCTTAACAGCGCCATTTGCCCCAATCAGGAGTTCAATAGTCATAACCTATAATATCTGGCGTTTCGTCGCAAAGTGCTTCGCGTCTTCCTCCAGCGTAAACTCTTTCAACACTGATAATTATACAGCGAATTCATTCTGTGGTCTTAGTGCGTTTGCGGTCGAGACCACACGAATAAAGTTGGTACCTCAAGCAAGAACATATAAGGATAATGTGCCCGAGTGTTCGTGACGTGATACAGAAATGGCATTGGGCTATGTGTTGATTTGGTAAAATCATGTGCACCGGTGCTTAGTGGGGATACGTGCTTGTTTGCGCAAGTGTGAGTGTACTTTTTGGGTCTTTTTTTTACTCAGTCTGCAGTGCTCTGTAATTTTATGCACGTTGTGAGGGGTGTAGCTTCAGGTGAGTCCTCCGTGGCCTGGTTGGCGAAACCTCGGGGCTTGAGGTGGGATTGATTATTTCCCTCCAGGAAGGAGCCGGCCGGCGCCCAAACCCCATCGAATACCTTGTCTGGTGGCTTAAGCTTGCGTGCGGTGGGTCATCAGAGCCACCGAGCCCGACGTGAGACTCCTGACTACTTCGAATGAGTCTGTAATTATGACATTTCCATACATTGATGTGATTGCTAAGGCTACTGTTAGTTCTGCTTCTTGCGTCGACACTCGTGACAGGGTTTCCCGGACCATGGGGTAAGTCTGTTGTCACCACCGCTACTTTGGCTTCACTTTTGGAGTATGTGGCTGCATCGGTGTATACCACTGTGGGAAGAGACCCGCACTTTTTGTCCGTAGCTTTGACTCTTGCTTCTCGCCTACCCTGATAGTGAGCGGGATGCACATTCTTAGACAGTGCACGGATTATGATGTGCTTCCGCTACTTCCTTGTGCACGGATTTTGATGTGCCTCAGCCATTTCTCCGGCATTTCGTTTGTTGGGACGGCGTCGCCCAATGACGTCAATTTTAGCTGTGTTAGAACCTTTCGACCCGTTTTAGTTTGCCCGAGGCGAGCT
This sequence comes from Haemaphysalis longicornis, assembly GCF_048455015.1. NCBI lineage: Eukaryota > Metazoa > Arthropoda > Arachnida > Ixodida > Ixodidae > Haemaphysalis > Haemaphysalis longicornis. Next base: position 204,591,561 of record NW_027526295.1, read on the forward strand.
TTTTGATTGGGCAGGTGACCTTCGATTGTCTCGTCCACTGTATAGTGTAGCCCAACACTTAATAAGCCTGCATGTGGACACGCTCATTGGAAGGCCCTGCGCTTGTTTCGTTGCTTCCCTGATGACGGTGTTAGATTTTCGGTTTGTCTCTTGTTTAGTACTGCGTATGGCACTGAGTGAATTATTCTTTCGAGGACGAAAGCCCGGGACAGACGACGGACGCCCTCGAACAGGGACCACCCTCTTTACCGGTCTACATGTAAACGAAACCTCGTATTGTTTTGAAATACTATAGCTGACGTTGCACATTAGAAATGTTTCGCAATTTCAATATCTCCAATTGCTCTCTACCCTCGATTGATGTATCTTTACCCTACAACCCAGAGCTTTAGAAAGGTATAATGAGGAAAATGTTGTCGCTCATATGCCATTAATTACTACTATCTCTTGTTATTTCCATTTCACCTGTGTACCTACTCCCCTGCGTCAATTCTTTGGTATGGAGGACGTAGTAAATTAATAAATGCATTAATAAACGTAATTAAGTAAGTGTTCTATTAAATAAAGTACCACTTGCGTACATACAAATAAACACACACGATGGTCGGTACTTCCGTGCAGGGGGCATGAACCAATAGCTCTGGGGGGATCGTGCACCGTGCAAGGTTAGCAACCATAGAAAACCGCCTTGATTCCTCTTTGGGGGTGGCAGCGCCCAAGAAACCACAAGCTTAAAAGGTCCGTAATCTTCCCGAAAATATCCTATTAGAACGTATAAAATTAAAGAAAGTGAATTGTAACACGGAGTGCAGTTTCCTTCTCCCCCATGGGGAATAACTTGTGCAAAGCCTTATCTTTCTTTGTACATCCTCGTTAAATTAACGCTGACGATGTGCAACGCGGGGGAAAATAGCTCTTTAGGTCGTTTGCTCGACAAGGCCCGCCCTTAACGAGAATTGGCCGCTCAAGGGTTCTCTCTACCACTATATTTTCTGCAGAAGCCATAGAAAAAGCAAAGGAAAGAATCCTCGAACACAGGGCTTTGGAGAGTCGGGAGATAAGGAAGTGCGTGAGATGAACCCAGTCAGAACCGCGAGGTTGGTGGAGTTAAAAAGGCAGCGTAGTTGAATCCGGCACGACCACCGCGGCAAATTTTCCATTATTTGGAAAACTCGATGGAGTGAGTAAAACAGCGGGAAAGTTCTCTCTGCGATTCCTCCGTGATCCCCTTTTCCCAGTATGCCTTTCTTGTATTTCTGTCTCTTATTCCTTCCCAACATTTCCCTGCCATTGCTGACATCAATTGGCCTCAGGCGCTCCATAACGTTGCCCTCATCCCTCACAATGGATTTTTTATCTTTTTTTTTTTTTCTCTGCGCGCGGAACATTGGCGCGCCGACGGCTACGTGTCCAAATGCATTTGCGCTGCAAAACGGTTACCAAAGCACCAAAGCAGCCGGGTACTTCTGTAGGAACTATTTCAACATACGTGGCCGGAAACACAGATAATTTTTTATTCGTATTTTGAAGGATTTTTCTTATTCGTATTTTGAACGTTTTCTTGCGGTGTTGTTTTCTGTAGGCCCTAACCACATGGACGCGAAATCACGCGTCACGCGAGCGTCGGCGTCGTTCGGCGGCAACACGCGGACCCGTAGGAGAGGGCGAGTAACCGCATAAGACCGGCGAAGTCGCGCGCCAGTCGCTGCGTCGGCGGGTGTTGCTGAACACGTATGCCATCCTGTTGACGTCGTTTATGAGCAGTTACTGTCGATTCTTGAACTGCAATTATCAACACCCTAGCCTCAAGCAAAAAAAAAAAAAAACACTTGGCGTCTTTATTCACTGCTAAATGTTGGCGAGCAAATATTGAAATGCTGCGAAATGTATCTCGAGTCAGCACGGTCAAATGTGAACAAAATACGATATGATGACGAACGAAGACGCACTCCGTACAACTGGATTACTTGATACTTGATTTAACCTCTATCTTATGTACCGAAAGGGGTACTCTTTATCACATAATCTGGGAATGCTCCCACACACCCGGCCTCTCTCCCAATCCCCACCCCTCTCCTTCACAGTGGGCGGCGCAGCTGTCCAGCTCTGAACCCGGCTCCCAGCTCAACCTGGTGAGACGGGCCCGGATGGCCAGCCAGAGTCAGGGACTCCTGGACTAAGGAGTTCGGACTGGGCTTCAATAAAAGTCTCATTCTCTTTCTCTAATGTACCGACTCCATGTTCATGAATTCAAAGAGTAAGCAAAACAAATTTCAGCGCTGCCTTGATACTGAGGTTACCGTCGAACGTCATTTGTAGGTGAAAAGGCAACGTACTCCTGAACCCCTTCTGTCTCCTGTAAAAAAAAACTGATCAAACCGTCACCCCCCCCCCCCCTTCCAGAAAAAAAAAAAAAAAACCGCGGCTTTGCGATGATTCGAACCGCGGGCTATCAAAACAGAAGTCCGGTACTCAACCGCTCGACTACACCCGGAGAAAAGGCGGCCGCGAAGAATTCGGTATACTGACCGAGGCTACCCAGGAGTATTGTCGGATGTGCTTTGTTTTGGTCGTATTTGAGAGGTTTGAGCCGTGGTAGCGCTTGTTTCTTGCGCACCGATCTTGGATACCAGGAAAATAATTTTAGTGCGACAAACGATGTAACCACACCTCCCTTATTTGAGTCACGAAAAGCTATCGCACATCCCCGGTCTCCCCTGCGCAAGCCACGGTAGCCACGAATGTAATGGAATGCCCCGCTAGATTTCTGGCGTTGATTACGCTTGCTCGTTACGCACCGATCTTGCAGACAAGCCACATTATTCTAATACTGCAAGCGATGTAGCCAGAACTTTCTTATTTAACTAACAAAAAGGTATCGCATATCCCCGATCTCCCCGGTGAAAGCCAAACAAGCCACGAAGGAATGAGCGCTTTAGAACAGGCATAGCTTGCGATCTGTCTCAAGGCAACCGATTACCGCAAGTTAAAAAGAAATCGATTGTTTTCTGCTGAAAGGAATGACCCCAAACCACGAGAACAGGAAACCCGGACGCTGCCGCCCGCTTTCTGATGCTGTCTTGCGCTGCGTCGACGCCGATATCTGACGAGCATAGACATCGGCGTAGCTGACGCGTCAGCTCACGTCGCCATGCATTTTTGGCGACACACGCTGACGCGCGTCGACGCAGGACGACGTCGGCGCGTGAAAACGCCGAAAGTACGCTGCATGTGGTTGGGCCTCTATTCTATCGGTTTGGGGGGAGATGTATAAGGTGCATATTTTTTATTTTTTCAGATCATCTTTGTGATAATCTTACTTCTTCTTTTTTTCTAACGTTCTGGTTATTCAAAATTCTTACGCTATTATACTAATTTACATTATTATAACGATCACTCGTGTTTTATCGGCCAATTTTACATTTTTTTGGAAACGCAGAACGTTACGTGGTCCGGGCTTGGGAGGGGGGGATACTCGGCAACGAACGCTACCCAATAAAACAAAATGATAATGGTGTTAAGAGGAGACGTTCAGCCCCCAGACAGTAATGCTGCCGCATTCACTTCATAATGAGGACCGCACAGGAGCTGTCAAGGGTAATTCAGGTTTATTTATTTTTAATAATTTCTTTTTAGTTTTACTGGTTACTTCTTAGAACAATCTGCGAGGTAACATAAAAATATTACTTTACGTCGCTTCACGAAGCCGGAATTGCATTGCTCGTTTGAGCATTTATGCAATAAGGCTAAACCAGATTGTTGGAGTGGTTTTCCTCGCCATTTCGTAGGGCTTCTAAATATTTCCAGAGCGACGTTTCCCGATGTCAACAACAAGAGAAGTTCGAGCGACACAACCAGCCACTCCGATTTCGGCAGCTACTTCAATGGCGACATCAAATTCCAGATGGAGATTCGCCACGGCCTTCAGAGAAAACCTCCCCTCTTGACTGGGAATCACGAAGACGTGGGGATGTCGCCTCTTTGACCTGTCTTCGTCACGCCAAAAAACAAGAAACGTGGCCCAAATGGGAGGCAGGAAGAAGGCACGAAACCATAAATTTGAAAAGCATGAGCCCTAGAACGAACAAAAGAAAAAGAGCCCCGGGCAACCTTTACTAAGCAAAGGAATAATCATCACGGTGGAGGAGGGGCCGCGAGGGACAGAAAGGAAATAGGCAAATGCTCGCAGCCATTCCCTCGTGCGCCCCTTTACTTGATCTTGAACTTTTGTTTTCCTTTCCCCATTACCTTCTCACATTTTCCCGGCGTCGATACTCTACGTGGCGGCATGAAAGTGCATCTGCGCAAAGATACGAAACAAGTGAAAGCGAAATAGTAAAGAGTAAATTTTCTTTCTGGAGAGCCCGCGCCGTCGTGTTTCGCATTCAAAGTCGAGTCGCAGAGATGGCGTCGAGCTTCCCCGCTTGCTCTGCCCTCAGGTGCATGGCTCCAGTGCTGCAATCAGTGCTGCGGTCGTCTACGTTGCAGCCGGGGCACGTCCGTTGTGCCCCCTTTTTGCCCCGCCTGCTTTCTTCCCTTTTTGACGATCAGGCCATTCGCCGTCGGTGAGAATGCCCGAACATGTAAATTGACTCGCGGCTCTTAAAAGCCCAGAAAAATGCCTCCGAACTGAAAACGACGTACAGGCTTCTAAGGCTTTAGAAAAAGAGAAAGAAATTCGAAATCACAGCTTCATTTCTTCTAAAGAAGAGAAGAGCGCCTCCGTTGGTGGTAAGTATAAATTTTGCTATCCAGTTAAAGGGCGTTCAGTCTAGGCGTCGCCTGCGCTGTTCGCGCTATGAAGGTGTGAACGCTTACAGAGCGATGGCATGGCGCGGCCACCCTGGAGTGCATGACCTCATCCGCCATTGCATGTCTGTTATAATGCGTTTCTCGCAACGGCTTCCCCTGGTGCCTGCGCGTTTCAGTGAGTGCCGCCGCGCCGAATTCAGAATTTTTGTTTTCTATTCCATTCACTATTCCCAATATTCCCAATCCTCGTCGTTCCGCCTTACTTTTCATCCCGCCTGCTTTTCTCCCCCTCTTCTCCGCCCATCGCTCCCTTATAACTCACTCCCTTCAAGTTACTTCACCCGTTTTTCTCTCCTTTCCGCACTTCTATATTCCCTCTACTACCTCATTTCACCGTTCTCCTATCCTCCAAGACCACACCCCCTGTCTGGTACTTTCTTACCTTCCCCTCCGTTGCCTCTTCTCTTTCTCTCCTACGTTTCCCACTCCTATTCCTCCATCTGCTCCGCTCCTCTTCTCATCTCCCTCCTTTTTTTTCACCATCATCATTGATTCTCCTTCCCCTCCCGTGTACTACCCCACCTCCCCGTATCGGCGCCCTCCGATCGCACTTTTCCGCCTCCCACTTCCCATTCTGTTTTCCTATCCGGCTATACGCGTTTTCCCACGTTCTCCTCCCTTTCGCTCCAATGTTCTCCTCTTCATCTCTCGCGGTCTATATCCCACGTTCTCTTTTACTCTTCCCTCCTTTACCCACCTGTTCTCCTCACCAACCCCTAACGCAGATATTAAAAGCATGTGAGTAAACCGCTTGTGAGCAGAGAGTGGAGAGAAATAGAAAGACGTTATTTCGTCCTTCGGGATCAGGATGGCGGATGGGGAGGCCAAGAGGGCCACCGCTACCGCCAGGGCCCGGGAGGTGGTCAGGACTCCTCCGACTCCCCTGGGCTCACAGTAACATTTCAGGCTGATTCGAGCGACAGATTGACGGGCCATAAATTTTCGCGTACAGCCAGGCAACAAAGGCTATCGTCTTGATTATGACGAAGGGCGCTGGTCTATCGCACGCGCTCATGGCGCGGGTATGAAATCGCTAGCGCACCTCGCTAGTCGGGTCGCTGGCCGGACGGAGACGCGTCGTGGTGAAATGAAAAAATCGCTGCATTCACCGTTGCCGCTGGCTGGCATGTTCCCAGGGCGCCAGAAACCTTAAAAGGTGGAAGGAAAGTTTGAAGCCTAGAGGGAGGAGTTAACTCAAAAAGAAAGACGACTTGGGAACAGCGGGAAGTCCAATTGGGTAAAAGAGAAGAAGCGAATTCTCGAGAGCATGGTGCCGGGTAGCAAAGGCAAGCAAGCGACAAGTGTCCAAACGTTATAACGCGCTATCTCCCCTTTATAGGCGGTAAGCGACGAGGAGATAAGAATGTAGAAGGGGATTGCTGGAGCGTGGGCTATTGTTGGAGGGTGGGGGATGGAGGAACGAAAGGGGAAAACAATGGAACCGGGTGAGTGGAGAAAGAGAACAGGGGGAAGGGGCATTAAAAGGCGGCGCGCTTTTATTCGGCGGCCGCACTTCAACGACACTGCGTGTACGTGCTTACGAGCGACAGCACAACCCAACGCCGCCGGCGTTAGCCGCCGAATTACGAGGGTCCCGGAAAACGCACTCCGAGCGTAGAATATACATTAACAAGAGGAGGCGGCGGCGTCCCCAAAGCAAAATTGTGGCAGTAGCTTGCTGCGAGAAAGAAGGGCACGCTATCTTCGTCCACCCAGCCGCTCGGTGAAGGGGATATAGAAAGATGGCAAGTGAGCGAGAGACACACTGCTCACAAACTTCTTTTCCCGCAAAAAATGGGAGTATTGCGTGAGTTTCCTCGATGTCTAGGCGCCCATAAAGCACGTTCACCGGGCCCCAAGACAAGTTGGGATAATTTTTGCGGTGCAACAAAAGTGTGTTGTCGTAAGCCACCTGCTTCGGAGGCTTTAACAAAAGAAGCGGGCGGCATGTAGTGTGTTGCAAGACGCCTCCCTGGCTTCTCTCTCGACGGGACATAGGAAACTAGAAACGGGGTAGAAACAGGGTTCCACCGGAGCAGCAAACAATCGGAGTTGAGAGGAAGCTCGAAGGTGTCACCGCGCGGTCCTTTGTGCTTGTCCTCGTTAGCGGGTTGTTCCGTCTCGCGCTTACCAGGTCGCTTCTCTCGCCCGTTACCTAGCGCCACACACTTACTCGTTGCTCCCGAAGTTTTCTTCTCTTTTGTGCTCGCTAGCAGCCGGTGGCTGATTGTGTGCTGAGGAGCTCCTAGAGACGCGGGAAAGCGCTTTCGGGCGACTCGCTATGTGCTGGGAATTACCCAGGGAATTCCTAGCTTTCCTTTTGTACACACGGAAACGGATGCGCAAGGATGTGAGTGAGTGAGTGAGTGAGTGAGTGAGTGAGTGAGTGAGTGAGTGAGTGAGTGAGTGAGTGAGTGAGTGAGTGAGTGAGTGAGTGAGTGAGTGAGTGAGTGAGTGAGTGAGTGAGTGAGTGAGTGAGTGAGTGAGTGAGTGAGTGAGTGAGTGAGTGAGTGAGTGAGTGAGTGAGTGAGTGAGTGAGTGAGTGAGTGAGTGAGTGAGTGAGTGAGTGAGTGAGTGAGTGAGTGAGTGAGTGAGTGAGTGAGTGAGTGAGTGAGTGAGTGAGTGAGTGAGTGAGTGAGTGAGTGAGTGAGTGAGTGAGTGAGTGAGTGAGTGAGTGAGTGAGTGAGTGAGTGAGTGAGTGAGTGAGTGAGTGAGTGAGTGAGTGAGTGAGTGAGTGAGTGAGTGAGTGAGTGAGTGAGTGAGTGAGTGAGTGAGTGAGTGAGTGAGTGAGTGAGTGAGTGAGTGAGTGAGTGAGTGAGTGAGTGAGTGAGTGAGTGAGTGAGTGAGTGAGTGAGTGAGTGAGTGAGTGAGTGAGTGAGTGAGTGAGTGAGTGAGTGAGTGAGTGAGTGAGTGAGTGAGTGAGTGAGTGAGTGAGTGAGTGAGTGAGTGAGTGAGTGAGTGAGTGAGTGAGTGAGTGAGTGAGTGAGTGAGTGAGTGAGTGAGTGAGTGAGTGAGTGAGTGAGTGAGTGAGTGAGTGAGTGAGTGAGTGAGTGAGTGAGTGAGTGAGTGAGTGAGCGAGCGAGCGAGCGAATTAGTGAGTGAGTGAAAGACGTTTGCCCTTTCTCTTGCTTGAATTGGCGCGGGTTTATGGGGGACTATTGGTGCTGAATTGGTCCTCCGTTATATGTTTTCTCGACTCTGCTTGGTGTAATATAGCGCCATGCCCTTACATGGGAAAATCGCTTTTACGGATCTCTTCGACTGGAGGTTCGAGTGGAGGAGATATTCATAGTACTAGGTTATAGCTTCACTAAAAAGAAGAGTTCCCTCAGCATTATTTAGATCCACCAACATTAGTAACACTTTGATATGGTCGAGTGATCAAACTTCCTTCACGAGTGATTCCCCGAGATCAGGCATGAAGTAACTCAAAATAAGAATGAAGCCTGAGCAACTGGGGTGCTACTTATAGGACTCGGGTGCGGCAGAAAAATAAGATGGGTTCGTAACGTAAGGGATTCACATGGGTAATTTTATTTTTTCTGGTTGAGAGGCTATTTGCATGCGTAAATTTGATATTCATATAGTTGAATGGTCGTGCATCCTAACCTCAATCATCCGGCAGTTCCTTTTAATTTGCTGCAGGGTTGTTTACAGTTTAGTAACTGCACGCCAAAATTCATATTTTCAGGTTTTGATTACCTCTTTACCGCACCGCATAATGAAATGTCACTTCGCTTCAGCGGGTGTTTCATATGTGTTACTGCGTTTTCAGCCATTGTCACAAGACTCACAACGCACAGGGCTGAAATCCCGTCGAGGTACGCCCCCGCGGTAACACTGTCCTCCCTGTTGCGTTTCCTTGCAAAACCTGAGATTCGTCTCAGATATATACCTCGGCAAAGCTTTCCGCCGCTCACTCACACTCCCTCAGAAAAATATTTCTTACTTTTTTAATCATTGCTGGACAACCAACTATCTGCCCCCTCAATGGAAACATGCCGAAATTGCGCCCATTCCGAAGCCCGGGAAGCCAGTCACCCTTGAAAATCTTCGTCCCATATCTTTAACATCTTGTGTAGGCAAGTTATATGAACACCTAGTTAATAATCGGCTCACAGCGTACCTCGAAGAAAACAGCTTACTTCATCATACCATGTTTGGCTTCCGCGCACACGTATCCTCGCAAGACGTCCTGTTACAGCTAAAAGACGAAGTCCTCACAGCGCTGAGCTCACAAACCAAAGGCGCTATCCTAGCTCTGGACATTAAAGGAGCCTTTGACAATGTATCACATCAGGCTATACTCGAAGGACTCCAATTAACTAACTGCGGCACACATACATACAATAACATACAAAATTTTACAACTCCCGCCACTTCTACAACAAATTCCACACATACAACACGCACTTTATGCAGACGATCTGACTATTTGGATCACAGGGGGTTTGATTGGGGAACAACAAGACGTCCTCCAAGAAGCCATTAACACCACCGAAAACTACCTTACAGCCCGTGGCCTCAATAGACCTTTCCGGAAAGTTGCGCGCGCCCCCAAACGGCGGCCGCAAAGCAGCCTGGGAACTGTGAGCGCCGCAGCAGCCGCCGCCGCTGCCGCACGGGCCGCTCTTCATGTAGGTCTGCCATGCCAAACCGTGCCGTGCGGGACAGCGCCTGTGGAGGCAGCATTTTTTGACGGTGCAGCTTCGGCGTTTAACATTGTGTGATGCATGCAGAACATCTGCTATCCTGGACGGCTGTTTTATTAACTGGCTTCTTTTTCAAACTTCAGATTTCTATCCACAGCCCGCATTTCTTCCACCAACTGCTGCATTTTCGGGAGTTGCAGTGTGTATCCCATGGATTCATGCTACACTATGTCTGTATTTGTTTCAAGTAGTGTTGCCTAAAAGGTGGCAAGTCTTATCGTGCAATCCTGAGCTCTTTTTCTGTTTTCGGCTGTGTGTAAATGTGAAAATAGAAATGTTTATTTCAGTCGAAAAAAAGACGAGGCAGCTGGTATGGTATCATTGCAATAAAAGACACGTACACTTTTATTTAGTTAGCGAAACTAACCAATACCGACTAAAAGGTAAAACTTTTCAGAGGGCGCTAATACAAAACACGCTAGTTGACATTTTGCTTACTTATCGATTGAGAAGTGGTTTATATAGGAAGTTGTTCAGGTAGCAACAAATTTTTCATTTCTAATTTGGCTTGTCAGCCATAGCATTTGGTAAATCATACCACATGTAGTATTCCCAAGTAGTATTCCCTTCACTTCTCGAATAACTCGCTCAACGTTTCTCCTCCGGTTGGCGATCTGCCGTGTGCGTGTTTGCTCCGCTACTGTCAGTTGACGCCGACCATTTTACATGGGGGGTATTTAACGCCAGGTTCACCGAGCTCATCTTCGATCAAGAATCCTGGGTCAGCTATGGCGAGCTGCCTCCTTTGTTTTAACACAGGAAGCACACCACACCTTAAAAGTGGGAAATAATTCCACAATGAGCGACCGAAAAGAAATAGTCCAAATGCTGAACTCACAACAGCAGAAACCCCATTCCTCCAATGCCGCAGGAAATGGGCTGCAGGCAGTCGCTGTCGTTGGAGAAACCTCATCGTTGTCTGCTGGAGCGAAAGCATTGCTTTATCGCCCTGTTAAGCCCTTTGTGCTATAAATCATTACAAAACGGGCGTTAGTTACTCTGAGCTGACAGGAGTATTTCGACAGTGCTGCATATCACTAGTTCGTCTTGGATGCCTGGAAGCGGTACGGGCGCTTAGTAGGGCGGCGTTTTGTTCACTTCGCGGTGCTAGGAAACAAAACAACATAAAAAGCATAATTTACGTTTTAATGCTGGGCTTAGCGGTCTTTACCGGAGGACACCTCTCGGTGAAGACCCGGTGTGGAAAAATGGTCGCATACGGTCCATGTAACATTTGCGTCTGCTCGCGTTGAAATGGGCTCCACATATCCTGTGATGCTCGGACGGCTCCCACAAAGCGAATCGGCCATCACGACCCTGGCGATTTATCCGGCGAACACATTAATCCTATTTAATTTTCTTGTCCTTCGGAAACCTGCCTGTGCAATGAAACATGCCGGTATCGTAGCGTATTGTTGTCCCAACCGAGCACACAGCACGTTTGTCCGCCTCCTGCAGCTTCCTTGGCGCCATATCGTCAGTGTAGCGTAAACTAAAATCGCCATGGCAGGTCGTAAACGAGTGTAGCTTTATACACGCGGAAATGCATCACGAATAGCGTGTGCACACGATATGGGCTTCTTCGTTTTCCCACTCGGCTCCACACCCCCCCCCCCCCCCCCCCGGGCTGCCGGAAGCAAGAGCTGGTTCTTTGTATTTTTCTTGGGGAGCTCAAGTGTCACATTTGTTTTCTATTTCCTCGCGTTGAGGAATTTCTCTTTTTCCGCGGGCCGCCAGAAGCGCGAAGACGCTTTTCAACTGGCAGCAGCTGGTTCCACTCTGCAAGCTAGCAGACGACAAAAGGTTCTCATGCGGTGCAGGCAGTTTCAGAAGGATGCGGAGTTTGTTTCTTATTTTGGGTTCTATGGTTTAAAGATGCTTTCATTGATGCGGAACATAACTTTGAAAGCACAGCATTTCATTCTACTGAAACTTTGTCTTTTGACGGGCTTGCTCCGCGTACGCGGCGCGCGGCGCGACCACCCCGTCGCCGCTCGCACCGCGCGCGCGCGCGCAGTTCCCATTGCGCCTTGCGCGGGCCCGCCAGGGGAAGGAGCGGCGCTGCAGTTTCTGGAAAGGTCTATTGTGCCCCAGAAAAATCGGCGCTTCTCGTCCTCCAAAAACGCACGCAAGGCCGTAAACGACAACCCCTCCCAGACCCACAATTAAGCCTACTTGGCGCTCCCGTCCTAACCACCCCTACAATTCATGTTCTGGGACTTACTATCCAATCAGACGGCGCAGGCATTTCTACTATTCATAAATTACAAGGAACGCTGTTACAAATCACGCACCTCATCAAACGCATTGGTAATCGTCGACAAGGACTTAAAGAAAATGACCTCGTGCGCCTAATTCAAGCCCTTCTAATTAGCCGCATCACATCGGAACTCCATATTTGACTCTCAAAAATAGGGAAATACAAAAACTCGATATAATCATCCGGCAAGCCTATAAATTAGCACTAGGGCTACCGCCGACAACTTTCACTGCCAAATTACTAGAGATGAGACTTCATAACACCTGGGACGAACTTCGAGAGGCACATCATGTCAACCAGATCGAACGGCTCAAGCTGTCACACAATGGCTGTCACCTCCTCCGTCGCCTCGGCTACCAAGTACCTGCCACCCCTCCCCCCGCCAACGCATCCCTCTGTAACTACGCGATTGCATCTCCGTCGCCCCAATACCCAAGAATATGCACCCCCTTTATAACCAGGGCCGCCGACAAGCCCGGATTCGAATGCTTCGCAAGATGCTTCAAGTCAAGCCACGAGACACCCGCTACGTTGACGCCGCCAAATATGCCGATAAACTAGCCTTCGCAATTTCAACAGTAGACCACCGAGGAATTGAATTGACTTCCGCAACAGTAATTGGCAACGACTCCACAACTGCAGAAGAAATCGCAATAGCCCTCGCAGCCACTACATCTCAAGACATTATCACCATCGTCACAGATTCGCAAGCTGCCTGTCGCCATTACGCCGCCGGTCACATAGCTCCCTTAGCCCTTGGCATCCTACAGTCCATCCCTAACCCTCCTTACCTCTACATTCTCTGGACCCCGGGACATGAGTATCTGGAGGGGAATGAGGCAGCTCATGCTGCCGCCCGCACGCATATCTACCTGGCGTTCCCCTACAACACTCCAGCATCACCGTCGGAAGTCTACCATTCTGTGCCTCAAAAATTCGAAGACATTCTCGCACATTACCGCCTCGAGCGCCGCATCTTTCCCCCACCCCACGACAAGTTGACTAAGGACGAAGCCACCACGTACCGCCGCCTTCAAACCAACACCTACCCGCACGGCACCCTCCTCCACGCCATTCATCCCACCTCCTACTCCGCCACCTGCAAGTACGATCCCCAACTCTGCACACTCTACCATATGATTTGGGCGTGCTCCCACACACCATTCCTTCCCCCCTACTCCCTCCCCCAACCATGAGCAGTGGGAAGGCATGCTAGCCAGCCCGGACCCCGGCGATCAGCTTCGGCTGGTTGAAAGGGCCCGCCTGGCAGCGACCGCCCAGGGACTTCTGGACTCAGAAGACCCCCCATTGCCACTACTACAAAAACTAATATTGAAATAAAGTTTATTCCTCCTCCTCCTCCTTCCTCACGCACTCGCTCACACTCACGCTCACGCTGACCTCTCGCTGTCACCACTCGCACTCACTCGCGCTGCAGTCACCCTCAGCACTCGTACTCACTCGCACTCACCACTCGGCATCAGCACTCGCACTCACTCGAGCTCGCGCTCGCACCAAGAAATGGAATGGAATGAATGACTTTATTATAGGAGGCAGCCAATAGGCCCTGTTGTGGGACATGAGAAAAACGGTAGGGGAAGATGGTTCATATAAAAACCTTGTCACTGCACTGTACTTCCAAAGTGCATATACTAAAATTGGAACGATACAGGGAAGATTAGCGTGGCCCCTGCGCACCAAGAAAAAAAAAGATTTCTTGGTTGAATCTACCAAAACACAAAGAAACGAAGGAAGGTACGCAAACACATTGCAGCAGTTAGAAGCCAATAACAAGTATCGCCAAACGTTTCCCTTCACAGCACGCAAACATACTTAAAGGGGCCCTGACGCACTTACCATCGACAACTCAAAATGTATTTCGGAGTAAAGTCTATTGTCCCAGTAATCTCGTCCGGCGAAAATTACGAAACTCCGTTTTTTTTTTATCAGCGAAACTACACTCGATGAGAAATCGCGCACAATTGTTCCCTCTCAACTCGACCGCAGACAACGCGACGAAATCTGCGCACTCTCTCCCGAGGAGAGGGGCGGCTCGCGGTGTTCTCTTCAGCGGCCTTCGACATAGCCCAGGCCGGGGAGTTTTCTCCTTTTCAACCCAACACTGGAGCAGTGGGAGGAGCAGCTGACCAGCTCACGTCCTCAAGACCAGCAACGACTGGTGGACAGGGCCCGCCGGGAAACCAAGGACCAAGGCTTCCTGTACTAAGGAGGCCTCCGACAACGGAACTCATACAGTTGAATAAATGTTTGTTCCTCCTCCACCGCAACGTGGAGGGGTCTGTTTTCGGTCTGGTGCCACAAAAAAGCAGGCATGGTTGCCTGCTCGCAAGCAAGCGCTCAGGCTAGTAGGGCGTTTTTGAAGCAGTAAACGTTTGTTGTCGACTGGTCTTGTTGAACGAGTAGTATTGGGTTCGTCATTCAAACTCCGCGTGCACTCAAACCACAAAAGAAACGCCACAACTGTGCGTAAAGGTTCAGGCATAGAAATGGTTGCTACACAGCGCCGACAACGGAGGATCGTCACAGGAAATGCGAGAAATAAGCCGCCAAGTTGACCAGCGACAGCCAAAAGGACAGCCATGGCCTCGATGACATCGTTTAGGCCATGCTAGGGGTGCATAATGAGAAGAATTGAAGAGAGCGCGGTTGGTTTTTCCGCGTCTTTCACGGCAATATGCGCGCCCACCGCTTCACGTGCACGTGTAATATTTGGCTCAGGTATTCCTGGCAGTGTAATCTAAACGTCGCGCAGGTTTTTTTGTACTGCTCAAAGAGGGCCCCTTTAAGTGACCCGATGGATTTTTTTTTTAAACTTAAACGGGAGGATCTTCCATCTCCCGCTGTCACTGCGCGTGCACCTCGCGTGCCCATTGCTCTCAGGAGGGGTCACTTCGAAAATGACGGGACTTCGCTGTTTAAGTTTACGGGTGATGCTTGCTTTCTGCACTATACCCGCGTGGGGCGTCAGACTTTTGTGGAATTATCATCACACATCACTCGAACACCCAACGCATATGTGTGGTCGGTGCTTGAGCCTATATTGAGCCAGTACCGATGATGATTGGGATAAATGCACAGTATTGCGATGGGAACATCTCGGGCAAAGTATCGACACTCTGTACAACAAAATAGAGTTCACGTAGAAGCACGAACTTCTGAATGTAGATACGCACTTGCGGGAGGCGGAGGTACGTCTGACTTCTTTTGTTAAATGCGCAAGCAGGAAGCAAATGAGTACATGGGCCAGGCTTTAAAGGGCTACTGAAGTGCTCTTAAAACAAGTTAACAATCTGTTTCTTTAGAATTTATTCATTAGTCAGTTTGGGCAAACTTTTCTCGGCATTTTTATCTTGGGGACAGCGGTATTCGTCGATAAAGTTGCCCGTCCTCTGATCACTCCCGCACCGCCAGGAGGACCAGAAACTGAAAGGCAGCGGCCGGAGGTAACGTCATATTTGGAAGACGGCTAACGACTTGCGCATCCGCTTAGTTGTTTCCCAGTTTTATGGGCGAAGCTCCAACCTAAGAAGGCGCAAAATCTTAACTTTATTAAGCCTTTATTGTCTTCAGTTGCATGCGCGTAGATTTTTAGCCATAATGCAACTGTGTTTTAGTGATTCCCTGAAACGACTCCTAGATACTAGAGTTTCCTCTACGAGCACCCGGGGCTACTGCAATGCCTTCACGAGTATAGTTCGTGCCGGCCGTGTCGTCGAATGCTCTATGCTTCACATGCGAAACGACGGGCTCAAACGAATACGGAGGCGCCCGAAGTTCCTAATTTATATTAGGGGATTAGAAAATTTAGGGGACCGCAACGCTCTAGGGTTCCCAAACTTCTTGTTCGTTTTCTCGATCGATATCATGGGCTATGACGACAGCTCAGCTAAGTTTATAGATTTCGCTCTTAACAAGAAATCAAGTAAGGTGCAAAGCATGAAGCGTCTTCTCCGCGCGGAAGAGTTCTGCACACACGCCGGCCGAACATGCCCGTACAGCACACGAGGCGGCTGGAATCAACGCAGGCCGTGGCAGCAACCGTTTGTCGCTTCTTCCCAGAATAAAAGAAATCCCGGAAAAGAGGCTAGATATGCAAGAGAGTGAATGATAGTGGGGTGAAAATTGGGAATTTGCGGCGCGATGCGAAGCCTACACTTCTCTACGCCGATCGGCCGCGGTGACTGGTCGACGGCGGCAACTGCACCTGCCCGAGCACGCGATGCGGCGAGGGGCCGATGGATAGCGCTACCTGCGCGCAGGAATAAACAGAGCAGTGGTCGCTAAAATGCCATTCAACGTGAAAATAAAGTTCCGCATGCGACAAAATGGATGATAGTGGGGTGAAAAACTGTTTTAAGGATTGTCATTCGCAATTGTAGTGATAGTAGCAGCGAAATATCCGCCTCGGGGCTAAGCTTTATTAAGTTCCCAACATCCGAGGTGTTGGAAAAGACGTTCTTCTAAAACTCGTCGCACGCGAGCGTGTTGCGTTTGGGTTCCCTTAATTTTGGGGGCCCCCAACGCTCGGTTCCCGTATTCTAAAGCTGCGTATGTGCAGCAATGCCAAACATAACGTTCCGCTGACCTGCCGAGGAGCGACCCGGCACCTCCGCGCGACGTGGCAACAGGCGGCGCTCGCATCACTGAAAGTGCACCCATAAATCGACGCAGGCCGCTGCACACAGCTTCTTACCGCTTGCCCGAATGTAGAAACAAAGTTGCACATGCGAGAAAGGGGATGGTGGTGCGTTGAAAAATTGTGTTGGAAATTGTGATTCGCGCTTGTAGTGAAAGCGACGATCCAAAATCTGCACAAGTTTCCTGCATCCGAGAAACCGAAATCGTTGTGGAAAAATTAAAGCCGTTCCACTCAGTGTGAAAGCTGTCGGAAGTGCAGAGCAGTGATTCTGCATAATGGACTGTAGCGCTGTTATCCGCTCACTACTACCGCCCAATTCAAATCAAATTTCCCGCCTTCGCAGTGTTCGCGCGCGCCCCCTGCCTGAAACTGCTCCAGCGGGAGTTCTGTTCCTTTTGTGCTTGCTTTTCCTCCCTCACGTGCCGGCGCTGCACTGCCACTTTTTTCGCTTACCATTGTAATAACCAATCCAACAAGCGCTCCTAACTAAATGAACACGGGCTCGCCGGTTAATTACGTAAATTTTGCCTCAAATGTACCCACAGTTTGTCTTTGGGCTAAACAACGGGGCGATGCATGACAAGCGCCAGCGGTTCAGGAGTTTAGAACGCTCATGACTATATAAACCGCTTGGCTTTCGAAGCCTCTGGGTTACGCCGCGACGACAGCCGCTACGGCGGAACACTTGCGGCTCTACTTGGCTCCAGCGAACGAGCTACGACGACAAGGCGAGCCGCTAAAGTGTTGTGCACTTAAAACCAATTTATAAAGCTCGCCGCGAGCGAACTTGTCGCGTGTATGCTTCCCTCAGACTCTCCTATTCTAAGGAAACATTGTGTGAGCCTCCCATTTCCCAGAGGACTTTCGGGCCCGTATCTGAACCGCAACAGAATCGTCAACACAGCGCGGGCACTTCCGAATATGACGTCATCTACCGCTGACCAAGTGCAAGAAGCAGCCATGGTTCTGACAGCGCCTCCAGCAGGGGTCGTTTATTTTGACGAAACAAAAATGATGGTTTGGGCGTATTCACAGAAACAATAAACACGTTTTTCAAAGTCAGCGTCAAAAAAACTGAACTAATGCCCCCACACCATACTTCTTTTGAAAATATCTTCAGCTGACCGTTAAAGCTTAAAGTTTTCCTTTCGTCTCCAAAGCATGCTGACTGCGAAACAGAATATCAAAAACATGAGTGCACAAAATACTTTTGTCGGCTACGTCGTGGCAATTACACATAAAAGCAACTAGGCCCACGTGGGTGGTGGAACTACCAGTAGTATTTTTGTGCCTCGGCTATTTTCACCCAAAGCAAAAGGCATTAAAAATTGTATTCAACGACTGCACTAAAATGTCTTTTTAATGAGGCTACCTTGCTGCGAAAATTCCGAATGAGAAGCTAAGAGCCCGAAAGTTTAGTTTTTCGGGTCCTTCTGGCGTGTCGCTTCATGGCACTGAAACGCAAAAATACTAGTTCTGTGTCGTGAAAACCCCGAAATAGAAAAAAAAGATCGTGAAAGCTTCTTAGAATGATAGCCGCTTGAAGGATGTTTGAGTTTAAAGTTTAGGCCATTTTGCTTCCGCCTATAACATTTTTCCCTCGTACACGAAGATTGCAGGTCGTCCCTAAACCACAGGGTTTAATTCAAAGCAACGCATTCCATGTTCGGGAAAAACATTCGACTTAAAGTTCAGATAGTCAGGACATGTACTGCAATGCGCCTTCCTATTACCCTGGCACATACTTTCAAACCTTTGGAATGTGACATCAAGCGGGATTCCTATTTCACAAGTTCGAATTTCTAATGATTTCCTCTTATTTATATTTGAGCATACCACAGATAGCGTTAGAAATGTAGCAGCTGAAGGCGACTGGTTTTCTGCGCCCTCTTATTTAGGATTCAGAGAACAGCTCACGTTCAACATCACCTCTGCTTTTGATTGCAGCTGTAGCTTAAAGTTTACACTTTCAATGTAACACTAAGATAAATCCGCAGATCTACTTTTTCCCAGTGCCAAATGAGGTCTTACATTAACGAAAAGGCATGGCTTATTTGGAATTGTACAGGCGTCTGATGTTCAACATGCTTTAGCATTATTTTTTTTTTTTCTTTTATAACCTAAAGCGTACGTTTAAAAAATAACACAGGCAGAAATCAGCATGTCTCGTTATGGACGTCTCAAAAAGAGGCCTCATATAATGAAAAGGCATGGGCAGAAATTAATTACTTCGGTCGAAAAATTGTTGCAAGGTAATATTTTTCCCGTTACCGTTCACATACAGCGTAAGTTTATAGGTGCCGCCTGTCTATTATAACAAAAGTATTCATGGCCGCCAGGTTCCTAGCAACAGAACGGAAGGTTAAAACAACAAACTAGCACTGAAAATTACAAACTGGTTAGTTTGTTCAAGCTCCAGAAGGCAGCGCCAGCAGCTCAGGGATACTGTTTTCTTAGGCCAGCGTAATTAAATTTTTTTTCTTAACGAGCACGAAAAATTGGCAACGGCATCTTCATATCGCGTTCATGCGAGCGCGGAACGCGTACAGCCATTGGCAAATGAGATCACAACGCGAAAATATAAATCGGATTACATCAATATCGCAATCTCTTTCCGTGCAAATTAAATTGTCTCATGGCTCCGCAAAGCAAGAGAGTTTGAAAGCGTGACTTCCCAAATATACCGGAACCACGTCATTAGGTGATCTCTGCGCGACATATTCTTCAATTTTGCTTCTTCTGGTTTATATTTTGGTGTTCACTTTTCATTTGCTATGACTGTACTTGTAATCGGCATAAACACTCTCGTAATAGCTCGTTGCACAAGCAGAGGAGGAAAACCTTTATTCAACTGAAGGGCTGGTAGGTTGGCGGGGTTCTTAGTTCAGGACTCCGTTGGTTCTAACCGCCGTCTTAGCCCTTTCGGTCAGCCATAGCTGCCTATTCGGGTCAGAGCTGGCAACCGCCCTCTCCCAGTGCTCCTAGGTAGGACTGGGAATCGGGCTGGGTTATTCTGGCGCACCCAAACCACGTGATGACGGGTATTCTTTACCAACGAAAAGAGTGCCACGGATTTTGCTGCAGGTCTGTTGATATTACTAATGCACCCTCTTTTCAAAGAGCGACCCTTTATGTGAGACCTTTTGCAGAGGAGGTACTCTGGCAGGCCACTTTTATGTTGACGCCAACAAACCCGCCTTTTCAGCGAATAATCTCCCCCCCCCCCCTCCTCCACCCCTCCCCCTCATTTTCTTTCTGTCTGTAACACAAAACATCATGACTCAGGTACCGTGTTCCAGCTTCAGCGGCCGGCCGTACCTCGTGTATAAACTTTACAGGAGCAACCTACACAGCCTCCCGACTTGGACTACACGACTTTCGTTGAGCGTAAACAGTCCCCACTTAGCCAATGGTATCGGCCGCTTTACCTTAAGGCAGATGCGAGATTGTGGCATACTAAATTTGAAGTACGAATTTTCAGTGATCCGAATCGAATAGCTCCAGACGGGAAAAACAGTTAAAACAATTAGTTCACTTCTGTGGCAAAACAATTGGTTAATTTTGTGGCCAATTCCTTGCATTGTCTAAGATGGCAGCGACAAGTACGATGATTCTTTTGTATTGGCCGGGTGCGGGGGACTTTAAAACCCCACCAAAACGAATCCTACAGCAGCTTCAATGGAAAAGTTTAAGGCTACCCCCTGGGCGACGCCGATTCTAGCAAACTGGAGTGCTCATCTGTCAACACAGCGTCAAGTAGATATTAATTAAACTCCCGAGTAGGCCGGATCAGGCCGCGCTGTTGGCAATCGGGATATTCCCAGCCCCTCCCGGATGAAAGTCCGGCTGCATTAATCACTGTCTCGCCTCCACGTGCATTCGAAGAATCTTAAATTGCGCTGTCCTAGTATGGCGTACCGCATTTCCATTTGCGTGGTCGGACGGGGACCCGCGTTAGCGGCTTACGTTCATTTTTGTACACTCAGGATTGAAACCCCTCACCTAACGTCATCACAATAATGAATGCGCATGTGAGTATGGGGAAGTTCCAATGAATTTCGGCACGATGCAAATGACGGCAGGTCATGAAAATTAATAGTACTTTAGCGGAATCCTGAGGATTTTAGCACTGTCACTTTACACAACCAAGCGGAAAATTGGGTGTTCTGCGAGGACGCTTTGCACTGCCGATAATGCATTTGCTCTCTCTCGGTCCTTCTCCGCCCGCAGTTCAAGTCGCCGAGCAGTGCAGGCAAGCGAACTACCCAGGCGGCACAGAAAGTGTGCCCCAAGACCGGCCCGTCTATGGCCGCTTTCTGGCATGTCCGGCCAGCATCCAGGTTCTGGCAGCCACTGATCATGCGTTGAACGGCCAACATTCGGCAACCAGCGCTTCGGTATTTTTCCGTCCGCCCGTGTCCGGACGCACAACGGCACCTAACGGGCTGCCAGATATTCAGTTCTCTTACGGCTGCCGATGTTGAGAAAGAGAACGGCCGAAGTACGGCCCTAGGGCATCCGTTTTTTTTTCGGGAAGCGGTAACAGGCCGAAGCACGGCTAGCGACCGGCCACAGAATATGCGTATTCTTGCGGCAGTTGGTGTTCGAAAGGAGACCGGCCGGAGCGCGGCTGCCGTGCATTCGTTGTTTCAACGGTGAACCGCGCGTCCGGCGGTAGAATATTCGTTTTCTTCGGGCAACCAGTGTTATGAAGGATACCGGCCGACGTACGGCCCCAGAATATACGTTTTTCATTCGGTTAGCTGTCCTCGGCCGAATTACGGCAAGCGAATGGCCACCGAATCTATGGCAACCGGTGTTCAAGAGGAGACCGGCCTACGTAAGGTATCTGGTTATACGTCGTTTTTTCGGCAAACGGCATACAGCCGAACAACGGCACGCGCCTGGGCGCCGAGAATTCATACAAAGACGTGTTTGGAAGGAGACCGACTGGTTTTTTCCTGGGGGCAGAAAAAGCCGTTAGGGAGCCGAACGACGGGGACGCGTTTTTCATCCGCTCCGTGTTTCTACGTTTTAAATGAACGAACATCGTTTTTCAAAAAGTAATGAGTGTTCTCGGTGAACGGGCAAGGTGCAAGGACTCACTGTACATTAGCAGGGAACGTTTTAGGCCATCGAAATGTCATTTATTGCCACAAGAAGACTGTGCCACACCGACGGGTGAGCTAAGCCTCGCCAGTCATCGCCGCTACGACGCCTCTGCCGCCGGCTTCGTCGACGCATCAGCTCGAGGATATTCGCCCCCTCAAGAAATGGAGAGCATTGGAGACATCGACCCGGCAGAGATGTCCAATCCGAGATGAAGATGGTTCACCAGAATAACTGGCCTTCAAGGGCGTCGAAAGCGGCCACCACGCAGGAGCTAAAACGCCACCATGTTAAGGACTCCCCACCAAAGAAAGGCAAGTGCGAGCAAAAGCGCAAGTTATTCTGCGTACAATTAAACTGCGACAAGCAATGTTGCACTATGTTGTTGGTGATAATCGTAGAAGAGACTCGCTCGCGCATTGGTAGGATCAACTTCATGCCCTGCACCATGTTACTTCATGGGATTTTACGACTGCCTATTTAGAAAAAAAAAACTATTTTAAATTTGCGATAACAACAGAGCCTTGTAGCTGACGAAGCCTAGCTGTTAATTTAGTTCCGATGTTTGAAGGTGAGCTTAGCTACTCTTGGGATATGACTCATTTGGTTAAACATAATCGCCAGCATCCTAGCAAACACGGATTTTGTCAGGATTTTCTTGCTCAACGCAGATTTTTGAGTTCACGCACGATTTGGTTCTTATAAGCTTACAGTGGTTGACTGTATATTCTTGGACTGCAAAAAGGAAATGATGGTGTTCCATATCCCCTTCTGCGTAGTACATTTCGTCCTATGAACTGAATGAATCGGGTTTTGCATTATTATTACTATTGGCCCTATAACTTTGTTAAAAAGTACTGTGTAGTTTACCGGACTATAGCGAATGAACGTGATTCCGTATACCTGCAGCTTTATTCGAATTTAATAACATCCTGGTGTGCTGATTCAGAAAAGTTTTTGGTTGTTAAACAGTGTGCTAACGTGGCACCTTTACAAGAAAACCTTCATTCCAACTGAATACGTATACCGTAAATTATGCTGCTGTGACAACGGCCGAGGAATATAAATACCTAGGAGTTTATTTAGGGAGGGGTTAGAGGTTAAATAGGCAGGTTCACACCATAAACGTTACGGCTGCATATGCTTTTGTCTTTCTGAGACGAAATTTCAGTGAACCTCCATCTAACTGAAAATAAAAACCGTATTTCACTCATGTGCGCTCAATCTTGGAGTACGCATGTGTTTTCGTGGATCCCTACACCAAAGGGCTGGTTGATACGCTCGAAAACATACAGAATATGTCAGTGCAATTCGTATTAGGTAATTGTCACGCTCAACTTAGCATGAGAGAAATTAAAAGTAAACTGAAATGGCAGGACGTGAAAGATCACAGACGAAACCACAGGTTGAACTTTTTTCGTAATATTTATCATTCGAAAACTGAAGTAGAAGGGGAGAAGTATGTCCAAGCGCCATTCTACATATCGCAAAGTGGGACCGCTAGCTTAAAGCAAATTATTAACTTTCCTTTAAAAGTGGCGCCTTGCGCGATTCATTTTATTTTACATCAATACTGCAGTGTAATTATCTTCCACCTATGATTGCATTAACTGTTTATATTGACGATTTCAAGCGCGCTTTGTAGAATTATTTTGTTATTTTGTCTCATATTTAATGCTTAGTGTTATGTATCTCCCTTCTGTAATGCATGCAAAGGCAAGCAGGCATCAAATAAATAAATAAATAAAACAATGAATAAATAAATGAATATAAAGAAATAAATAAATAATAAATAAATAAAACAATGAATAAATAAATGAATAAAAATAAATAAATAGATAAATAAATAAATAAATAAATAAACTTCCAGAGGCGCAAGTTTGCCTCCGACGGGTTGAGAACCCTACGGATTCAACCTTAACCAATAAAATATTTATTGCCCTATTCGTTGCAGTATGCAAGGTTTCCTGTATGCATGCTACCATTGCTATGTTATTGGTTTGAAACAAATTATGTCTCTCTAATTTTACGCATTTCCTTGCGTGATCACAGAGGTATACAACTGCAGCCACCTGAAGCAGGGCGTCATTCGCAACGCGTCTAGAATTTTTTGAACGTAGTATGACATTAGAAGTAAATTAAGTTCTTTTGGACTATTACGTGGTGTGGACCTATACTCATGAAAACAACATTAAAATAGATTGAAAATGAAAGTACCTGTTCGCTCCTTCTTAGGATCAGTTTTGCCCAAGATCATCAGAAAAGTTGATCGAGTAGAAATGTCTTTGCAAGAAAAATGGGCAAAAACTGGACATACTTTTTTTGTGAAGGAGTTATATTAAATGCTACTGAGTGTTTTGTTGAGAACCAAAACGCTTCGTAAAGGCATTCACGCCGGTTTTAGATACAGCAAAATTGGTCAAGCAACTGTTATAAAAATAGTTTATGTAGTCATAGCATGAAAGTGTTCCGGAATATTGCCCTAAAAGAAATTGGCTAAAAGCGGCGCAATTTATCTCTCTGAAATTCAACCCACTAAAGTATGCTCCCTCCGCCGCGCCCCCCCCCCCCCCCTCCTCTTTTCCCGTTTATTACAGGTAAGCCGCCCCACAGAGGATATCAGGACCTGGACAATACATCTAGTCAAGCTCTACAAAGAACTGAATATTTTCTGGTTTGGGCAGTAAAAGAGGCACAGCAATTAAAGGAACGACAATTTGTGAGCACTGTTTAATAAATGAATTTTGCTGTCAACTGAGGCTGGTAATTAAGCAAGGCTGCGCTGAAAGCTTGACGGCTGGTGGTTGCGCGCGAGCTCACTTTCATGTGGCTGCATTGGACCCAAAATGCTGGGTTTGAGCTGCTTCTGCACTGCGCGAATGAGTCATCTGCTTTCGCGACATGCATTGACCGGCCTCAGTACAGTTAACGTACTGTGGCTGAACTCCAATGCCCGTAGCACGGCCGTATTTCCGGTAGCTTTAGTCCGGCTGGAGTCCGACGACCGCATCTCGGCTGTAATCCGGCGGCCGTACTTCGGCCGTACACGGGTGGCTTTGGAATGGCCGGAGCCCTACGGCTGGAATCTGGCCGTATGACCGTAAGCCGGTCGACTGGCCGACGGACACTGGCCGTTGGACAGCCATGGGAGTACGGCCGTATACGGCCAAAAGGCCCACATTTGGACATGGGCCGAACATGGCTGCCGGAAAACGGCCGGACAGAAAATGACCGGCCAAAGTACACCGGCCTGTTTTAGGCCGAACAGTCCTGCGCTGCCTGGGTACACTAAATTTTGAGGTTTTTCAAGGTAAATATAGGCAGGCTGTAAAGCAAGCTAGGGTTCGAAAGAAAATGGGCGTAGTAGTTCTAACACTTCATTGAAGAAGAACCCGCCGCGGTGGCTCAGTGGCTAAGGCGTTGCGCTGCTGAGCACGAGGGCGCGGGTTCGATTCCCGGCCGCGGGGGCCGCTTTTCGATGGAGGCGAAAAGCAAAAACGCCCGTCTGTGCGAGATTTCGGCGCACGTTAAAGATCCCCAGGTGGTCAAAATTAATCCGGAGCCCTTCATTACGGCGCGCCTCATCGCCTGCGTTGCGTCGACGCGTTAAACCCTACAACCATTCATCATCATTCACTTCATTGAAGAAGGGGGGCGAGGTAACAAGTATAAAGGAGGGCAGGGGTGATAGGGGTTGTGAACTCTTATGGCTGTTTGGTCTTCATAGGGGATATGAGGTCAATAATATACAATTCTATGATATGAGACAGGTATGTGTATAATGAAGCATAATGATTTGTGCGTGGGTCTGCCGGTTGCGCGTCGGTTACAATGGAGGTTCAGCAATGGGCGAAACTAGAGCTGTTACAAATGAGATTGTGCGGGGTAGCTTGAGTGGAGACGTGACAGCATAGAAGTCTTGGTGAAAGATGAATAGAGAACCACTTTCAAAGGTTCTCCGGAGTGTAGGGGCTGCGTTAGCGATGTACCCAATAACAAAGATTTTCTCAAAGGATGGTAATGCCTGAGATAAAGCGTGCTGAAAAGACGGCCATTAGAAATACGAGCCTGCCCTTTCAGCATTTCTACAATGGGTCGCAGCGTTTCCACAATAGGTGGCTCCATTCTATATAGCCTCTCACTCTACGGCAACTAACGAAACTTGAACCATTTTTCATTCAAAAACCACCGAGCTAGGGGCAATGAAGCTTCGCAGGACTTGTTTCTCAGCTAACGGCGTTTTTCTGCGGGCAGTCTGTTTTATGCCTGCATCGAAGCATTACATGTGTCTGGTTTCCGCCATGTGCATATTTCTTTACAGGTTCCCATTTCCAGAAACCACTGATAGGGATGTATCAGTGAAATGACAGTTCGCAAACACTGTACTTTCCGAATGGGGAGAAGATACTTCTGAAAAAAACAGTTACAACTTCCGTCCTAATACACGTATCCTAACCAAAGTTATAAGACGCATTACCGCATAAAGAACTCTATAACAAGTCAGCCTTTTAAGGTCTTTCTGAATAAAAGGTAGCTCATAACTGATTTGTTAATACGTCTGAAAATTTAAAATAACTAAAATTTTTACAAACTTTAAGATGAGGGCTGGTCGATGGGGCACATCGTTGTGAGAATGGCTGTTAGTTGATTAAAAAGAAATGCCAGCCGACTGCCCACTGGTATTGCGATCTTGAGAGCTTACTCTAAAAATAACACTGGGAAGGCCTACTGCGAGACGCCATTTGGTATGCTGAATTCTTGCTGCAAATCTGCTGCATTCTTCAAACCGAGCGATGTACTAGTAATGGTGTCGCTGGTGGAGAACAAATATTTCTCCCATATTCGCCTACAGGCTTCTATTTTCCATTTTCCCGCCTGCTTTCACGTGTATTGGACTCGCGGGGAAACCACATGTGGTCCCGTGTTCCCTACATTGGATTCGGTCATTTGGCTAGCACACACAAGGGATAGGCAGCCTCTTTGATGGCCTCAAACATTGCTCGAATTCCATCTACGCAACCTGTATATTTAAGGCTCAGCTGCACTATAGCTGCGTTTTGTTGAGGTTGCTAGTGTTAAAAACGTCGTGCCGCGAGAAAATACCTTGCGGCAAAGTCAACTTTGCAGTGAAACCACAAACGCCCACCGATACAGAAAATTCAAAAGCGGCCGTCCTTCCCTCCTTTTTCTGTCCGAAATAGCCCCCCTTTTTTTTCTTCAACTTTTCTTCTCATTTTCTTTGCATTTTTGCGCCAGGTACGTCAGCAAACTGCGCGCAGCAGAGGAGCCCGACTCGGCCAGTTTGCGAACCTCCACCGAGCTGAAAACAACTGCACCAGAAAGGGTGGTAATGCTCCCGGCTAAGTAAATCGCACAGTACAGGAGAAATTCTACTGGACGCAGGCCGTGCGACGTAAATTCTCGGCCGTAAAGCATGCGTCATGCACTGTTTTCTTTCTTGTTCCCTCAACCGCAGCCACCTTGATCTGCTTACCTGCTTCGTTGACAGAGTTAGAATGTAAAGAATGAAAATGAGAATGCGGAGTAGTAATAAGCTATGGCTCTAATAGGTTGCACGCCCCAGTTTTTCGAATTATTTATACGAAGAGTAAAGAGCCGGTCAATATCTAATATTCTCATTTCAGCCCTGTTGCCTTTCACTGCACTTTATTTAGTGATTTCCAAGCGTGCATTTCCCCTCTCCAAACGTCGTGGGCTGTATAACAGCATAATGCCTGGCAAAAAAGGTACCCATGCGCTGAGTCTTTGGTGTGTGTATGTGTGAGTGTGCAATAAAATGTGTGTAAGGGGTAGGGGGGGGAGAGGTAAACGACTTCAGACTAAGAATTCATGTTTGACTTTTATTGATGCGTGATGACTTTTATTGATGCGTGATGACTTTTATTGATGCGTGGACCTTATAACACCCTATGTCGCACCCTACTTCTTTATTATTCGGCGAAGTATAGAGATTTCGCAGTTTTTTCTTTTGCCCTGACTATGTTGGTGTAACTATAGGGTAACGGGGCAACGCGATCTGATAATAAGCGGTGCTCCGTCTCAATAGCTACGAAACCAAGGTGGGTTGCTGCCATAGGCGTGCGCACAGGGGGGGCAGGGGGGGCGGCCGCCCCCCCTAATCATCTGAAGGGGGCGCCAAATTTGCCCCATGCCTTGCCGATGTAACACATGAAAGTAAAATTTCCGCTCAGAAATATTTTGTGTGTGTTGCAATTCCATCACATTGAAATAAAAATTTTTTAACCATCCCTCTTTGCACTGCGTTCGCACCGCAAGGCCTTATTCAGTGAGAAGAGGTCGGGAGTTGCTCTGGGGGGGGGCGCAGCGGTAAGACTTTGCCCCCCCAAATTGAGAACTCTGCGCACGCCTATGGTTGCTGCTACAGATGAGCTGCATGCCTAGAACTGTGACTGTGAGAGGCCACCTTTTACAGAGCAGCAAAATGCGCAATCGTTCTTTCACGCTTTGTAACCCCACCCCCCCCTTTTTTTTTTTCGTTTCGATTATGCAGGATTCACTTCAGTGGCAAAAACGTAAATCCGCTACCGAATAATTTATAATTACACCAGATATATTTTACTAGTTTCACCAGAACGTAGCCCTGGGGCCGCGATCATGCCCCGCAGAAAACGGCACGTAATGCAACAGCGAATTACATCCAGGCGTTCACTCATCGAGGGGGCAGCGATGCAACCATGCTGCACGCAACAGGTAACACAGGGATCCCGTGCAGAGTAACGACGCGCAAGGCCAGTCGCTTGCGCGGGTCATCTCTCGGAGAGCCTCTGGTGCGGCCCCGGCTCTCGAGGAGCGCCTGTTTGGAGCGCCTGGCACATTAATTGTAGCGATCGATGGCTGCCCGTCCGCGGTGTCGTCTCGCTGCAGCCCATCATGGCCAACAGGAACGTGGACGGTGGAGCAAAAGAAACGCCATGGGACTGCACACTCGTTCTTGATCGACCAATATATCTAGGAGAGCTAGTGAAATGCTCCCGTCTCCATCTCCCACGCAGCATGCGGCGAGTCTATGAACCAATCGGTTGGGTACGCCTCGGGGTGTTCTCCGTCTTGTGCAAGTGCACCTGTCTCGACGAGTGCTGGATTAGCCCTTATTCATTCATTCCTGTTCTTGGTGTCCTTGGTGGCGACAACAACATTTCCCTGCATGGCCGCCGAAGGATACTATAGGCTACCGGTCGGGTCGTCCTTTGTTGCTGCTTCTGTAGCGGCTTCGGTTCGAATTTAGTGGGTCAAGAATGAAATACCGAGTGATTCCATGCACATTTCTCGCCAGAAATTTCGGGAAAAAATATACTAACAAATATAAATCGCAATTGTCGTTGAAAACAAAGTTCAGGTTTTCTGCGTTGGCGTTTCGTCTGACCACAGATACCTTATCCTTAAAGGGACACTGAAGTGAATTTGTCAAGCTCCCGTTTTTGCTTGCACTGCGTAGACTGGCTCAAATTAGCACACTTTTCATCGTTTATCCGGTTGACAAATCGGTAATTATTTTACAAAGCGCGAAAGAAGAAAAACTACCATGCGCGGTTTGCGGCGGCCGCACCAACTAAGCTGTGACGTTGGGAGGAGGGGGCACCGTGATTGGACGATACCCAAGGTTAGCAATCAAACAAGTTTCGGTTTCGGTTTCGGTTCTGTAAAACAACATGTTTGACATCCGATGGCGTCGTTGGATGGGCATTCTCAATATCCCAGTAATCGTAATAGCGCGCTTCTGCCATGTTGTCGGCTGTAAAATGCATAAGATAAGCCTCCCAGGACGGCTTGGAATCGTAGCATTCACTAGCCGAGGCCTACGCAGTGCATGAACGCCCTCCGCGTCCCCGCAGACGCACAAATGCATGCGCTTTTCCCCCATATTTGGAGCTTGCCTCACTCATGCCTGTATCGTAAAAAGCGTGTTCGCACCATGTTGATTCTGGCCTGTGCCCACTGCCCGCAAGCAGTCGGTGCTTATGGCAACAGCATGCCAACGAGAACTCGCTAGCGCGCCAGTGCCAGGCTGCGCGAGTTCTACGGACTAGTTCGTGGAGCAGTGAACGTTGCGGTCCAAAAAAAGCTGAACTCAGTATAGAAAACATCGGCGAAAAACAAAAAAGTGCCCACTGCCCGCAAGCAGTCGGTGCTTATGCAACAGCATGCCAACGAGAACTCGCTAGCGCGCCAGTGCCAGGCTGCGCGAGTTCTGCGGACTAGTTCGTGGAGCAGTGAACGTTGCGGTCCAAAAAAAAGCTTAACTCACTATAGAAAACATCGGCGAAAAACAAAAAAGTTACCTTATTAAAAAAAAAAACTTGTATCCGCGGGGATTCGAACTTGTGACAGGCAAAGCACTTGCGATGATATTCCTAACGCTCCAGACCACCCGGCCACAGGCGAGAGCGCTGACGCCTAAGGAAATATAAGGTATATAATGTATAACTAGTTTACACTTTTATTTAGTTTTAGTATTTCAAGCAGCTTAGGTGACTATTTGTTGTATTGCGCTCGTGCAGTAAGCGTCCCCCGAGTTTCCACAATAGCTCACGTCTAGCAATTGCATTTATTAGACGGAAAAGCGTTCGCAGATGCGTAGTCGTGCTGCTGTCAGCTGTGCTTGTTCGCCCAGCGCAAAAAAAGTGCTTCCCGCACCCTAGTTTACGCTGTACGGTAAAAATATCAGTTGATTTTATTTCCTTAGTACCTATATTGACTTCGCTGACTCTTCTACCGCTTCAAGAGACCTTAAATTTTCCTACTGGCGTACCAGTCAGCGAAGCGTCACATGTGCGCTTGTGCAGCACTTGTGTGAAGCGACCTTGACTTGGAGCTAGATACAGAGTACAAACTAACGAAGTAAAGAAAGGCGCATTCTTCCATTCACAAACGTGTTGTGGCTTAGTTTCAACTGATCGAGCGAATTGCCATGACCCGTCGGCGGCCGGCGGACTTAACGTTGGGCCGACTGACTCGGTCGCGGAAGGTCGGCGAGCCGTGCAGTAGCGCAGCCAATTGCCAGCTCCTCTCCTGCTGACGTCACACGAAAACGCCAAAGAAAATGGGCGAGAGTGCAGAGAGGAGGACAGCATTTTCGAATTGATTTTTCTACTAAATAAATTCGCGTAAACGCGCTCAGAGTGGTCGAAACAGGGCCTAGGGACTCCTGACTACAATTTGCGCTCGTAATCCCGCATTGTTTACAAATCACTTCAGTGTCCCTTTAACACCCGCCGCGGTAACTCAGTGGCTAAGGCGTTGTGCTGCTGAGTACGAGGACACGTGTTCGATTCCCGTCCTGACGGAGGCGAAAAGCAACAACGTCCGCGTGTACGAGATTTCGGCGCACGTTAAAGATCCCCAGGTAGTCAAAATTATTCCGTAGCCCTCCACTACGGCGCGCCTCATCGCCTGCGTTGCGTCGGCGCTTTAAACCCTACAATCAATCAATCAATGGCAGCCTTAACGCGGGAACCGGAGGCCCGATTTTTTAAATGGCTTCTCTGGCGGTTATACTCAGTTGACCATTGCAGAAAGGCCTTTCAAAAACAGTCATACTCACGTAGTCCAAATCAGGGACGAATGCGATTGTGCACGTATTCAAACCCAAACAATTATGCTCCAAACGCATAAGCAAAAAAAAATTATATACACCTGTCTGAGATCACACGCAGCTCCATTTTAAGGCCTACGTATACAAAAAAGAAGATTATGTTCTTTGCAGGGAACAAGCTCGATTTACAATTCTTTACAGAAGCTAAGGCGTTGCCCTGGTGATCCCAAGGTGGCGGCTTCGATCCGGCCGCGCTAAGGCTTCTTTTTTTTTTTTTTCGATGGAGACCAGAACGGAAACCCCCTGTGTCGAGACTCAGCCGAACGTTAACGATCACCACGTGGACGAAATTAGTCCGCAACCCTCCATTACGGTGTACCAGCTACCATAAAAAGAAAGTGAATATTTTTGGTACATGAACTGCCAAACATTACGCATTATTTAGTGACTCTGTCATCGAACATCCACCTCCCTCCTTCTTTTGTTGCACTGTGACCTGGACTCGGCTTACATAATTGTATTTGTGTACACAAATGCCACTCTAAATCTTAGAAGACAGTGTAACGATGCCTGGGAGCGGGAGAGGTGGTATGAGTGACGACTTTACATGTCTTGAATACGATATTTGTGCTGCCTAGGCGGAGAAATTACCAAAAGTTCTAGGTGAGGCTAATTAGTTAACAACACTTGGTACTATACGAAAGAGCAATTCTCGCCGGGGGAGGAATTTATTAACTATTGACTCGAGATTGGTGTTCCACGGCACGCCATATTTCTAGGGAAATAAGTGCTATTTAGAGGAAGCGTATTCACACAATCCGTATTTGACTGCGGAACTTAGGCGAAGGGCTTGACAACTTGTGCAGGGTGGGCAGCTTCTTTAGACAAGTACCTGCCGAGGATTATGCTGCGACTCGGTAGGCACTGGAAGACAATTTGGCGACCCCTCATGACACCACGGCAGTCGTTGTCACAAACCTTCATCATCCGTCGTTTAAGAGGTCTGCTCGTAAGTCCTCCCAGATAGACCTGGAAAGGTGGGTTTAGCAGCGCAGGAGAGCAATGGTTTTCGGGAACCACAGGGTTAACCTACTTCGCGGTTCGCGAAGAGTGGCTGCAGTCAAGGAAGTCGTCGTGTAGAAACACGGGCAAAGCGTGACACGTGTTCCTGGCGACATTAATACCGTCACTGAACCATACTTTGTCTTGTTGCATAGTCCTTGGATTTATATAAATTTCTTTAGCAGTCGTTGAGAGTACATAGGCGCTAATTGTTATACGCGGAATATAGGAGCGAACATTTCATTCTGACGTCCACCGCAATGGAAACGATGACATTCAAAGCGTTGTGCATAGCATTGGTGGAGGAAGTGTTTCTAAAAAAAAGTGCTTCTAGGTGACTTCTCGAAGATTCTTTTTGGGGAAAAAAGCGTTTCTAGAAGCAGAAACGTCTGTTGGTTGCTCCAACACGGCGACAGATGTACATTTGAACATCGGCGAAATAGTTTTGCACCCCATTGTTTCGCTTTATGAAGTGACATTTCGTGCCTAACATTGTGCTGGACTTCGGCGCCCTCTAGTTTATTAAGTGTCCCGTGCCGTATCGGGAGTTGTTTTGAAGGCCATTGCGTTGTATTACAGTGTTCTGTATTCTTTCCTGTGCATGTTGAGCTTTGGGAATACTTCAGGCAACAGTTACAAGACCACGGACTCTGGCTGTGCGAGCCCATTCCGCTAGACAATTGGGACCCACGAATGTTGTACATGCATGCTTTGCACCACTTTTTTGACGCGAAAGGGTTTCATGCCAGGGTACACCAAGACCTCACTGACGTAATATCCGTCACGGAAATGACGTTGCCAGAAAAAGTCCAACTGACCGCGGCGGCGCCCGGGTTTGAGCCCAACCCGCCGCGGTGGCTCAGTGGCTAAGGCGTTGTGCTGCTGAGCACGAGGCCGCGGGTTCGGTTCCCGGCCGCGGCGTCCACTTTTCTGATGGAGGCGAAAAGCAAAAAACGCCCGTGTGTACGAGATTTCGCCGCACGTTAAAAATCTCCAGGGGGTCAAAATTAACCCGGAACCCTCCACTACGTCGCGCCTCATCGCCTGCACTGCGTCGGCGCGTTAAACCCAACAATCAATAAATCAATTTGAGCCCACGAACTCTCTCACCGCAGCGGAAGGTGCGAGGCGCTCTGCCAACTGGCTATGAACTCAGACGTACACAGCTCTACGAACACGCCTTATATCTTCCCTATGACTCCTTCAGATGGGTGCTGCCGTCTAGGAGTCTCGGAGACGCGAAGCGAAGTAGCGCCTCATGACGCTAATGAGCGCCGACAGTTGGCGCCTCGATTCCAGCAGGGCTTAAGTGCCTTAGTGTACGGGTGACGCACGTGATTGAAGCACCCTCCACTGCTTGTTGCTTTGAGTGTGATGGCCCCTTGTAAGAAAACTTGCATTAAGCGCCGCTGAAAGGCAACGACTCTGACGGGTGAATGTCGTGTCCGTGGCTGCTTTGGGGCGACGAGGGTCACGTCAGCGTTTTTTTTTTTTTTTTTTGGTAACAATAACTTTATTTACAAATATATACAGAACAGTATGCAGTGATTACAGTGGTTTCCGAGCGCATCAGAACATGGCTCCACTTAAACATAAAAATGAGGCGATCGGCTATCATGCGAGGAGAGGGTCAGGATGCTTTGCCAAGTAACTGTAAGCCAATCGGGGAGTATTGTCCGCGAAGTCACAGAGCGTTTGTGAAACTTAAGCAAGAGAGGTTGCCAACAGGGCTACTGTGTCATTGCACAAAGTTTGAAGTGAACGGGATAGAGGGAAGGGAGAAATCAGAGGTCTTGGGTAAAGCCATTTCTTGGTATAACTGGACACCAGCGTTACCCGGGGCTAGCCCTCAAATTGCGTCCCATCTCCTCTGCTGTTGTGACTTGAAATCCATGAGTGCTCGCGTTCCCCGTTCCAGTGCGTCGCGTAGCTCGGAGTCTGCCTCATCCCCGTCGAGGGCGGCAATTGCCCATTGTGCCTTTTGGACGAAGTGTCGCCACGCCGGTCGGGGGCGCTCAGTACATTCGACGGCGTCGACTCTCGCCCTCCATAGCGAGTGGAGCCCTATTACGTGGACACAGTCGCGAAGGAGCGGGCGTTCCGAGGCCGCGTCTAGGAACTTCAGATTTGTCCAAGTGATTCTCCAGCGCGTGTTGAAGGAGCACTCAGCGGGAAGCGGACACGCGTTCACAGTCCAAACCCCGAACTCTGCCTCTGGCGTTTCACCAGCTGAGCTCGTCGCAACGCGCCCGCCTGCCGTACACGCCACGGAGCAAAAAATAGTCGCACCTTTGCCGAAGCGACCCACCAGCAGGACGTCGCTCGCCAAGCACACCCACAAGACCGCTGCCGACCGACAAATCCTGCTCCTTGCAGTGCAGACTTTGAAGACATTTCACTTTCGTGTTTTACCGATTCCTATGACAGAGGAATCAACTATAGTTATTTTTTTAATATCCCTTACAAAGGCAGTTGTGTACCGGATTTACAGCACCCACACACACTCACCCACACAAAAAGAAGCCCCTGGCCACTTTTGCTGGTTAAGTTTTGTCTCTGCATCTGGCAAGTATAGCCTTGTAATAGTACCAGTTGGCGAATACGACGCTACAGAACAAAACGATGCAAGGAAAACAAGCTGACAAAATTTGTTTTGTTAATTTCCACCCAAAGAAAGAAGCTACGTTCGTCGTACAATAAGCACCACAAAAGTCCAAAGGCTTTACGGGTGTGTTAAAGCAAAAGTTCTTCGTTCAGCGTTGATACAAGCTACCCTGATTCTTGTGAAAACTGCGGAATATTAGTACGCGAAGAGAGAAAGAGAATAAGCGTTTAACCAAGCAAACGGTGGTGGGTGAGCCGTCACTCGGTGGGATAAGTCGGCTTCAGGCCAGTTGCCCTTGGGCCTTGGCTGCAGCCCTGGCCCGGGGGGCCAGACAGATCTCGTCAGCGTGATGGAAGGTGCTCAGCAGACCCTCCCACTTCTCGGGGGGTGGGGTGTTTCGACAGACCCCCTCCCGTACTAAGAGAGGGACCGAAATAAATGTTAAATGAGCCCTGAAGGCAAAACACAAGTTTGGTTCATTCAAAAGATTACCTCGTTAGAATCAAACTGGCACCACTTTTAACGTAAACTTCGCTCAAATGAGCGATATAACTAGGAAAAAAGGGAATGGCCATGCGACCCACGAGCTCATTTCCCACAAAAGAACCTATGATGCCATAACAGCCAGACCTGCGATTGGCAGAGGCCAGCAAAAGCAGACGAAAATTAGGCAGAGCTTATAAGCCTACCGAGCGAGCTATTTTCGCTTAAATTTAGCGCACATTCTTGTTACATCAGTAAGAATGGTGGGAACTATAGTGGAAGTTACGAAAGTACACGTAAACATAGAAGTACCGATGCGTACTGCTGTTGGTACTGCGCGCACTAAGCTTGGTTTAGCTGCACAGCACTGCGAGCTTTGGGGTTTTCTCAGACGACACTGGCCGATTGACGCAAGCAACAACCTCTTACTTGACCATATTTGTCGAGCGAGCACTATGTTTCACGAAACGATTATCTTCTCCGAGAACAAAAACAAGGCAGGTTTAAATACGGCCAAAAACAAATGAAAGGCATAAAACGGTTTGCAACGGTATGGTGGCGCCATCTAGGTTCACGAACGGTAAACAAGGCTTCGGAATCGGCTGCAGAGCGGTCGGTTCCTGTGATGTCATTGCGGACCACGAAAACACACGATTTAGCGGGAAAATCAAAATTCTAACCAAAATGGATTGATTTGTCAGTGAATAAAGCATCGTTTGTATCCGGACAAGCGCTGGGGGGCACTATAAAACACGAAATCTTTTAAATAAAACAAACTTGTATTTTGTCTTCATGGCCCTTTTAAGGAGGTATTGGGTCGAAGAGATAGGGCGGACAGTGGGTGCGTTGTAATAGGTGTTGGTGAAGGACACTTGGCCAAAGCTTCCTCCTTGGTTATTCGAGGGTGCGGTTGAGGCAGGGTAAGGCGAAGTTTGCGATAGTGGTGAAGGTAGCCTGGTGTAACAGCGGGAGGAGCGGGAGGCTGGGCCGTGTGTTCTGATCCTGAAAGAAATGTCCGGTGTTGAAAGACGCGGGCAGTGGTGTAAGCCTCTTAGTTTCCATCGAGCGTCGAGTGGCGAGGGGGTCCAGACAATCTTCACGACGAGGAGAGGGTTGATTGATGTGAGTATACGTAAGACGGAAGTGAAATACGCCCACGTATAAATGTTACGGCAGGCTTGCTGGGAATCTGGCGCAATAGTGATGCATTCGGAGGCAGTGGTAGAGGTTAGCAATTTCTTCAGCAGTGGAGGTTGATGGGGAGTGATTCGTGAGGTAGAGAGAGTGGGCCTTCCTAGAAGAGAAAATAAATTTATTGTTGGGATTGTTACCGCCCGACATAAAAACAGACCTATAACAGGCCAAAAGAAAATTTGACGTGTTTATGGGGTTCTGCATATATGAGGCATTTGGGTGCATTTATTTCCGCTACGAACGGAGTGCGCTAATTTTCGTCCGGTGCGGTGTAATGGTGTCCCCCCCCCTTTCCCCCCATAAATTCTCTAGAAAGAAAGAACGTAAAAAAAGACAGAAAAATTGCCGTCCTTTCGTTTCCTCTCAATTTTTTTTTTGTTGTTGTTGCCATTTTACTCTGACCGCGTACACAACAAGCACCTATGTTGAAAAACCGTTTTTTTTTGCGTCGGAAATTCAATCCACACCACGCACGAAATTAGCTCATCCCTCGGCCTCCGGGGCGTAAGACCCAAGGGTGCCAGGCTCTTATTATCTCCGGAGAGGCGTTTACGATATGCATTGAGGATGCGCAGGCAACAGGCCGGCTCGGAGGAGCGTGGCCGACGCTCTAACGAAGGCCATCTATCTCCGGCCTGACAAGGAGGATGCGCGCCGGTTAAAGCAGCCTCTGTGACAGGGTGAAACGAAAAAAATATGAGAGGCATGATAGCGGTGTGAATTGAGTGGGTGAGGAAGAGAGAAATTGTCAAGCGTGGTTTAGTTACCGGAAACAATAGCAGCAACAACGAAAACAACAGAGCGAACGCGTAAGATGGAAAACAACGGCTCCCAGAGGCGAAGACCACCTGTCTCACTCCTAAATTTCCATTTTCATCTTCCGATGAATATCTAGGAGCCCCCTGGCAGGTTTTCTGTCTCCCGTTTTGGGGTTTCGCATTCAATTTTGCATCCAATCCTCCACGACGGCAGTTACGACAAGCGGCCGTTCAAGCGGTTTTAGCCTCTTCCATGGCACCGTGGCGTTGTTTCTCGGTTCTTCCTGCCCGCGACCAAGGTCTGGTGCACCATCTCCAATACCGATGTGGAATGAAGCTCCCAGCCTACGCGGCGTATGCAAGGCGCGTCCAAAACGTTCTATGGTCCGTTACCCCTTCTAAGAGCACTTCTTCGATGGTGTTGGTTCTCTTTCCCTGTCCACTCTCCCAGCTGCCGGTACGATTTTCCATATCGCCGATTTGTTGTACATCACATGTTCCATGGAATGCAAAGATCTGCCGGATTTTGATTTTTTACATAGTTAACGCCTCTCCATCATGGACAAGAATTTCTCTAACTAGAAGGGGAAAAAAAGCAAAGCCAGCTTGCCGAAAGGAGCAAGTCTGATGTCACAACAGAGCTGTGTTCTTCTCACAAAGCTAAACTCGACGAGCGCATTATAAGTCACTGAGAACAATTTACCGCGAGTGTATATATGGAGCTCGTCAGCAGAAGGCCAAATCAAACGCAAAGTAAAGTACACAAATGATTTATTCGTACAGTGCCCCTTCAGTCTTCGTATACTTCATCGTCCGCCGCCATAAAGGATTCCTCAAGCGCTTCCTAGCCGTTGAACACTAGCACTACTTTTTTTGGTGTTCTTCTGAGCGATTGCATTCTCGCCAGGAAGTGCGGCGAGGTTCGCAATAAGCTGCCTCTTCTTCGGGCTTCCGGATCGTCTTTGGTCGCCCCATCCCCCATGTGTGCGGAACCCAGTCGGAGAGAGCTCTGCCGCCGCCACTACGGCAGCTCCGAGTTTTATGAGCGCAGGTGATGACACCCCGGCAACACGGAGCGAGTGACGACCGGAGCAGACGACAGTCGTTTTGTCGGCGACGCTGTTTGCGCGAGCGCTGACTGGCACGTGCGCTCGGTATTCTTCCTTTTCTTTTTGCGAGCCCATTGCATGGCGTGAGCTCACACGCCACCCTGGTTACGTATCTGAGACTCGGCGCCTGCCCTGCTAGCTTTTGTTCTTTTCCTGTTCAAAAAGCTAATTCTTTTGTGAGATCCTATACTTCCAAGTTTTTGACCGTTCTCGCTTGTGATTATATGCTGTTTCTTCATTCAAAAGCTTAAGTTTCTAATTTACAGTTTTCTGAATGGGCGCATTAGTCGTCCTTACGCCCAATGCTTGGCCAATCCGCTGCGTGGGTACGCGTACTCGGCATTTTTATGTTATGTTTTCTTCGTACGGACAGCGAAACCAAGAGATTAAACAGCTCTCCTGTAATAAAACAGACGCCCCTTGGTGCGGAGTCTAACGAAGTACGCTGGCACTGAATAAATATAGGTGAAAAATGCTCCTTTTATTTCCAGGTGCGCCGAGGTAAATTAATAACAGCGTAAAAACTCTTCTATAGGTTAAACGGGGGCAAAACGAACTACATGGCGTGAAGTAATGAATATCTGTGCATGCTTGGCGTAGAAAAAGAGTCGCAACCACTGGGCAAAACATTTCACTCTTCCTTCGTACCTCCTCTTCATCGTACGTCTGGAAATTGTGTTTTCAAGTTGTGCTTTCCACCGCAGCGCTGTTTCTCCGTTCTTTTCATGTAGATTTGTGCACAAAACGCAATCTGGTTCTGAAAATGCCACTGAATCTTGTCCGCATAATCCTTCGACCTTGCTAAGCACGAAGCTGTCCGAAAAAGTTTCTAAAACTCCCCCTCGGAGTAGTTGTGTACGTTTCCACAGAACTTTCCCCGCAGTTGTCTCGGCACTTACGTTAAAACAGTTACATAGATCGCGCAACTCACACACTCGTTCTCCTTTTACCCATCCTCGTCGGTGGCCTTTCTTCAGATCAACTTTTTATCCGACACACTCGGCTGCGAATTGTCGACCAAACCTCACAAATTCCTATCCACTGTCAGGCTCGTCGCTCCTCTCAGTCTTTGCCCGTCACCACCTGATACATTTTGTGATATTTCTTGACTGTCGGTAATATATAATTCAATTGAGAGCAGTCAGCCGTGAATGACGGTTCTTACATCTATCCCTGTATCGGGGACATCTCTGCGCATCTAAAATAATATCCAAGCCGGCTTAATGCACAAGTCTAACCCGATCAGCCAGCGAGGAAGAGAAGAGCTAGATCGACGCACGCCTTCCACTGTAACGCTCGACTCTTCCGCTTTACAGGTTTACCCGGGCATTGCGTGGAAGAAACTGAACTGGATGTCTCTAGAATGGCGGTACCCGGCAAGCCTTAGCTGTACCGGTCCACACCTTTATCCAAAATATATTGCTGTAGCTGAGTAACGAGGGACAAAAACAGTCCCTGCGCTAAGTAACTCTAGAGTTTCCCGAGGACCCAGTCGTTCCCAATCGTTCCCGGTCGTTTTCAGCTTTTGCGATAACCACTTTGCATTCGTCTTTCGGAATAATTTATGATGGTAAGCATATCGGAGAAAAAAAAAAAGGCGCAGTGTAGGTCGGCGGAGTTCTGAGCCTCACCGGAAACGCCACCATGCCGGCTTCGAGGAGTGCTCTGGTTGGTGGTATGTTCTAAAAGAACTAGGGCCAAAAAGTTGGGAGCACTTAAAATGCTCCTTCGGCAAGAAGACCAACGTGAGCGTGAAAAGTAAATACGTTGTATGGCGACACTGCTAACCGGAGAGATGACAAAGCGAACAAGAGGCCGCAGATATGAATCGGGTACCAAATTTACCAAGCAGGTTCCAGCTGTCAGGGAAACCCGGTGCTGTGTTTCCTACCCCATTTTGACTCTGCATTCACTTTTCTACGCTCTTTTCTTACCTGCTTGGCTTCTCCTTCATATCTATCTACTCGGACTGTCGTAATCTATTTGTTTCCGACACTGGAACCGAGCTTCCTAGCTTTTCTTATTGCTTTTTTTTTCTTTTTTAGTTTTTCATTTTCCATCGAGCTCCGGTCTTCGCGCACACCAACGTCCGCGAATATATTCGCGCTCTGCAAATCTCTCAGATGTTTCTACCGGAGCGGCTGGCTATCTCACAATGCGGCCTGTTAAACATACCGGACAGATGCCCCTTTCTCGCCCGGTTCCTTTAACCTTCGAGGTGAAAAATGCCTCGGTTGAAGTACGTACTGCTGAACCTCATACTTGGCAGTGTATGACAGCCATTCTATTTTAGTTTTCCGCCAGCAACGCCTTTTCAAAGCTCCAACACACTTTCAGCGATTGACGGCTTCTTTGAAACTTGCCAAACTTGACTTCTTGGAGGGCTATGAGCATTATGACCATGGAGGGCTATGAGCTTGCGAATTTAACACGCTACCGTTTTATAGAGTCGGGGACTATAATACTGCTGTAATTATTCACAAAATACCACAAACATTCTGTAGTGCTGGTCAACGCTAATTACACCCAAGCGATATGCAAGGCACGCTTATCATAAAAATCTTAACCTGCCAAGTACATAATGTATATGGTCAGCGTCTCTTGCCGTTCATGGGAGAAAAATATGGAATAACATACGAAACTCTATCAAAACAATACCCAAGATGTTGCCGTCCCTAAAACGTTGCTTCAGAATTCAAGTAGAAA
The DNA here is from genome assembly GCF_048455015.1 of Haemaphysalis longicornis. Taxonomy (NCBI): domain Eukaryota; kingdom Metazoa; phylum Arthropoda; class Arachnida; order Ixodida; family Ixodidae; genus Haemaphysalis; species Haemaphysalis longicornis. The sequence continues at coordinate 204,632,605 of NW_027526295.1, forward strand.
AAAAACCAGAATCGTTAATTTGAATGTAAGAATCACTACTGTGAAAACACATTAAACAGTGTAACTTCCTGCCAATCATTTTTACTTGTGCGTGACATCGACCATTTTTGCCCAGGATTGTATTTTTGAAGATATTTCTGTAATGTATCAAATGCACGCCGTAAAGGCTATGCTTCCACGTGCCTCATCAACATGTTTTTGTGATGTTTTTCGATGAAATAAACTACTTTGTTTTGTTCGTTTCTAATCTGAAGAAATGAAACGGTAGAATTTGTGCAACTAAAAACAACTGTAAAGCCACCAGGCGGGTGTTACAAACAAAACAAAAACACAAATCGCACGAAAATGACTGTTCTGCAACTTCCCACCTCTTGGATTTGATCGCTTTGACGTTAATACAGGTACAATAAAAACGTTGCAGTCAACATAATGGTGGACCTAAATCTGAGTAAGGGTGTAAGATTCCCGAAAATTAGGTTTTGAACGAATGAGTGTTGCCTGGTATTTTTTTTACTCACTGCCTTTTCGAGTCCGGATGCTCAGCTTTCGACATTCCAAAGACACAAGCGAAGTTAACGCCAAGGTATATGTTCTCTTCTGTCTTGACCTACGATCATTACTGCGAACAAGTTCCGTTTCGCTAAAGATTTCAAATATGGGTTTAATTCGCTGCAACTATGGCTGGAGGTTTATGCAAGGCTGTAATGGCGGTTTTCAGAACAATTTATACCCCCTCAGGTTCCTCTACATGACTCGAAGGGTCTGCCTATATATACGGGTGCTTTTGTAGATGCTATCCATCAATAATATCGCTACCAGGAACTTACACCCCATTGGCGACACTTAAGGTAATCTGCACGACGACTTAGAATTAAGCTTTCTGAGAGCTTGTGTTTGAAAATAATGTCATCGTCGTATCAGCACGAATGTCTTGCCACCGTCATCGAAGTACAAAAATAATGGCGAAGCCCTATATCTATTGTCACAAGACTGCAATGGTACGGAGAGAGTGATTAGTATTTAGAGAGAAATTTCGCAAGTATCTGTCGTAAGCACCAATCAAAGGACGTCAACCTGCATAAAAAACAAAAGAGGAGGACATGCCAATGCATGGATATGATGAAGCACCTCTGAACCGAGCACACGCTAGCGTATGGGTGCAAGTCAGAGAGCAAGTGGTGGTTTGTCTAGTGCACTGTTTTTTTTTTTTTTCCAGGATGCCGATCAACTTATGCGAGGGATTGCTGAGGCTGCGGAAATGCAACGCGAGGGTGGTAATGACGTCAACATGACCTCCGTACCTCTGACCACGAAGGCGAGCTCCTTCTAAGGGGGCTTTCTTGATATAGAAGGGTGACGATAGCATGCGTGCCTGTGCAGTGTGCAGTGCCGTGAGGAACTCATCCCTTAGTTTATGTTGATAAGTTACGTATATCTACGTTGCGTATCGTCCTTCGTCTAGTTATCTTTTTTTGTGTGTGGAGTTTAACGCGCCGGCGCTACACAGGCGATGAGGTGCACCGTGGTGGAGGGCTATGAATTAATTCAGACCTTACTGGGGATCTTTAACATGAGCCAAAATCTCCAACACACGGGCATTGTCGCTTTTCGCCTCGATCAGAAAAGCGGCCGCCGTGGTCGGGAATTGAACCCGCGTCCTTTGGCTCAGCAGTACAACGCCTTAGCCACTGAGCCACCGAGACGGGTTCTAGTTTTCTGTCTCTTTCTTGCACTTAACGGTGGCTGATGATGGAGTACCTACTAGCTCGACACGATAGTTTGGAAAGAGAGTCATCGTGCTCAACAGCAGGTTATATCACTATTCTCTAAACAAGATATTTTCGTTTCTTTCTCCCTCTCTCTCTCTCTGGAATGAAAAAAAAAGTGAGAGAAAACACAGCGCGTAGCACCGAACCCACCTCCCACCGGTGTCGCCATTAGCAAAACAGTGCGGTTCGGCGTAATGTGGGGCCTCCTGTCTGCGTATCTCTTTGCCTTCGATATCGTCGACGTTTGCGCGTGTTGAGTGCGCCGGCGCCAAATTAATTAATCCATTTACTGGTACCGTCGATGCATTAAAGGTACGCGCGACATTGTTTATGTTCCATCTCAGTCCTTGCACGTGTGGTCACGAGCCAGTTTTTGTTGTTATTGTATTGTTTCTTCTATGGATCCTTTGCCGTTAGTTTCATGCGCTGACGCCTCCCTGGCGTCCTCTGCCTGGTTGACCCCTTATTAGTCAGAAAAAGAAGATGCTGTTTTCCTGCGTTCGTTTTTTTTTCCATTTTTGTATTTGGAGAATAATTCCCCAAATATTGTTTTATGGCTCCAGGGGCTGAAACCTCGTACTGTGCGATTTCTGATTTCGCGACACCTTGATTAAGGTTGCGCCAGTTCGATAATGATAAGGGCGGCTAATACACACGCACACAGATGATATTGCCGCGAACCTTGCATTGGGTTTGTTTATTTATGTTTTATTTTTACCGACCGGCTGCGCCGGTCCGTGTTATCTGTGTGCCAAGTGAAGCGCATGTTGTATTGTTTATTTTTACTCCGCACGTGTTATCTCTTTTGATGGCAAGAGCGTTTCGACCTACGTCAACAGCCTAGAATAATCTTGAATCTTCAGCGTTCTGGATGTAATTCGACGGTTCGAGAAACACTCCCGCCCAACAATATATGCCCGCAGAGCGGATGCCGCGGCAATCCAAAGCCGACACTCGCCTGCGCACGTCACTTTGTTGACTGCTTCTTCGCCGCCTGAGGATTCTTTGAGTGGTTGGGGGAGCACAGGTTCGCTCCATTAAACTTGTTTTTCTTTCAAGCCAATTGTGTCATCTTCAGCTTCGTGCAAAATGATGATATTCTTACAGTAACTACTGCAGGAACTGCTGGTTTCGGAATGTTACGGTCAAATGCGGGCAAAGTAGTGCTTAGAAACAGAAAATTAAACGAGTAACAAACAAGACAGTACAAAAATAGGCAGCACAGCTTCGTTGTATTTTGTCTTGCACATTCAGAGGATCACCTGGCAGCCCTCCAGTGAATCATCGTGCTTAGAGAAATACTAAAGCACCAACATTGTATTAAAGTGAGCTGTCTTTATACATTGGCCCCTTCTCTTTTTACCTGTCTTGCAGTCTGCGGCCTTATTCGGTAACGCTTGTTTTCCGCCTATATACCCCCTGCTAAGCTCCGCCGCGCTGCTGCGACAATTGCCTAAAGATAGCACAGCGGCATTCGCCAATGACTGGCGGTGATTGCAAGATGAACCATCAACCAGAGCGGTCTAACAATACAGAGTGGTGAATTTTTTTTGTTTCATAGAAGTATCAGTACCACAATACCCATCCATTGGCTGTTTGGTGCAAAATCATGGCTATTCCCAATTACTTTCGTGTGCTCCCTTTTCCGCGTGTCTTATTTTATCGATCCAGTTGATCCCCAGTGCAATTGTCCCCAATCTGCGGCATCCACTGCACAACACGCGCTGTCAAACTTTTGTCCATCCTCCACACAATGCTAGTACACTGCCACATTATTTTTCTTAGGTGGGTTATGGGGTACACTGCGCCGAAATTGGCATTCCAGTGTGTCCTAATCATTTCGCTTACACCAATGTTTTTTTTTTTCGTGGGTGCGTGCTACCAGAACAAATCAGTTACATATTTGCCTCCTGAAGGAAATTGCAAACGCCCTTAATTGCCTGGCAAGGCCTCCCGAATGCGCCACATTGCGCGCCAATTTTTTGTATTCGACTGACACAATCTATACCTATAAATCGAAGTGCCGACCGACCGACCGACCGACCGACCGATCAACGCCCAGACAAAACTGCTACACCTAGAGACTTGAAAATTCGTTAGTACATTGGTGTCCTGACGTAGGGGCTGACTAAGGGGGGATTTTCCCAAATTGCTTTCCTAAACAAGGAAAAGGGGGAAATGGTGCTTTCCTAACTTCGCCATTTTCTCGTTCGCCCATTAACATATCCAAATGGTTTTTTTGCGGATGTGTGTAGCCGTTACGAATATCGAAAAAAGTAGTTTTACGGTTTTCCCCTAATCAACACTATTGAGCCGATTCTGCCTTTCGGAACAAAAAATGGGTGTTGTGAAAGATTCTCCAAAAAATGTTTCCCTGATTGATTTATCTTATTGGTTTTTGCTAATAAATACTTATCATCAGCCTCCTCAGGTCCACTGCTTGACGAAGGCCTCCCCCATTGACCTCAAAACCACTCCTGTCCTGCGCTACTCGAGTCCTCAGTTTACACCCCCAGATACCCAAAACCAATTTTAAGGGTTTCTCCCTGAGACGCCGGTAAAAGGGCGAAAAGAATTTTTGGAAGTAACACGCCTGACGAGCCTGGAAGGCCTAACAGGTGGTATTGTAGCGAAACCGCCATCATCATCATGAGCGCCACAACCATATTCAGCGGTGCGTGCCCGGTGGCGTCAGCCTAGATCTAGTAACGTTGGCGTCAGCCCTGACACGCGCCAGGAAATCGAACACGACCGAGTGCCTGGGCGGCCCCATGTCTGCACCGCTCCCACTCCTGGCCGGGCCTACGCACACCAACAAAATGTAGGTGGCCACCGCACCCTACCGAGCCTGCCTTCCTACAGTATCAACGCCTTCTAAAACTGCTCATTCAAACGACTTAACATTTCATGAGCATACTGTGATTACATTGTAGGAGCTGAATATTGCGGAAATTCTTAAAATTTTCACTCGGGAAACAGTTAGGGGCGCTAAAAAACTTTTTCATATGTTCACTTTTTATCGCAGGCCAGCTCAGATCTTGAACTAGTTTTTGTTGATATAGGTAACGTATACAGGTATCTAAACACTATTTTAGAAGATATTTTTATAACACTCACCTAATAGGGACAATCAAGATTTTGGAAAAATTACGTTTTAATTAATTACTCAATAAGTAATATACAATTATATACAATTATATACAAGTAATATACAGGTATATACAATTCGTTTCGATTGAGCAGCACTTGGTTGATTGATTGTAGAATTTGAATGCACCGACGCCAGGCAGGCGATGAGGCCCGCCGTAATGGAGGGTTTCTGATTAATTTTGACCACCTGGGGATCTTTACGCGCGCCGAAATCTCGTACACACGGGCGTTTTAGATGCGGAGCATCTCTTGCTCGGGGGGATGTCACTTGTCCGTGCCCCGTCCGCAGCGCCTGTGATGATGATTGTGGCAGGATGCCCCGAGGGATTGGCCAATCAAAAAATCCATCACGAGATAGCTTCGCGTTCAACCACCGTCGTCATCTTCCCGTAGGGGAACCGCTGAAGAAGATGGATAAGAAGACAAACTGCGAAGAGGAGGGCGTGTACGTTGCTCTCAGTCGGTGCACCAACGTCAACAACCTTTGCCTCACCAACGCTGACGGGGACTACCGATTCTACCACAGAGACGACAGCATCGCAAGAACATGATTGACGAGTTTCAGTGCCTCGAGAACCACCGCCTACTCACTGTCACACAACAGCACAACAGTAACAATGGAACCACACGGAACCCCCATGATGCTTCGCATCCTCATCAGGGTTCCCCACGCTAAGATGGTGTAATTTTTTGCTTTTTCGCTTTCTTAGCCACTGAGCTGCCGCGGAGGGTAAGCAGCATTTAAGTACTCCACCCACTTTACTATATTTGGCTGGCTGACTGTTACTCTGTCTACAACCATCTAAATTTTTGTATTTTCCCCCACAGGTTGACAGAGTCGTGGCATTACCTCCTATCCTTATTGGTATTTTTTTGTCGCCTTAGCGGGTGCCACTGTGTGCTCGTGCACTACTTTTGCAAGAATTTTTTCCACCTGTTTTCGAATTCACTTGGCTTCCATTTTTCTTGTATTATCGCCAAAATCTCCCTTATCTCTTTAAAAATACATATTGGAACTTAATTGCGAATTTTCAAACCGGACCTTGCAACCCTTCGTGAAGCATCCTGTGTTTCCCCTCGCGCTTTTACTTTCTAATGTACACTGGGCGGCGACAACTTTCGTTCCTTCGTCAAACGCAGATTCCCGTTTTCCTTCTCTTTTCTACGATTTCCCAGGAACTGGGAAGAGAACAACTTCTTTTCCCGGTTTCTTGTTCTCCCGCGCTCTCCACGAACATCGCTCTTGCAGGTTGGCTTTGCCCCATGATTACAAACGTTGCAGGAAAACAAGCTTTGGCGGAGCCTCGGAGGTCTCCAATGGTTGCAGGAGTACGGTGATGGCGATTGCTCGCCTACCTATCCTTTTATCTCTCCCTTTCTCCTACCTATCCTTTTATCACTCCCTTTCTCCTCTAATCTTTATATACCCCTCCTCCCCCTACCCCCCCGCACTGGGTTGTATGCAGGTGAGCCCCCAGCTGGGCTCAATAATATCCCCAGTGCATCTCCTTTTCCTTTTCACTCGAACCACTTAGTTAGTTAGTTAGTTAGGTGATGGCGATCGCACAGGTTGCTAAGAAGGCATGAGCGGGACAGGAACCGTTGATACGCATTGAAGAACAACAATGTTGGTGAGTTGCACTTCAACAGCGAAAAACTACGCAAACGAAAACGAGTGCCGACTACGGTATTGTTAGTTCTGGGCTCGTGTCGTCAGTTTATTCTTCTCTGTGCCCTTTTCATTGCTTTTCTTTACTATAGTTTACAGTTTGCGGTCGTGTAGTCAACTTCTTACTTTTTAAGACCGTTTTATTGGCGCAATTTGTCTCTGAAGACGAAAGGGCTGGATAGAAGGGCAAACGGGATCGGGATGAAGCGAGATAAGTTTGACGAGGCAGGGTCGAGGAGTCATGACGTGATTGCTAAGGTTGTCCGTAGTGTTACTAGCATACGCGGAAAAACAAAAACTTCAAATGTGGACAAGAAAATAGGTTAAGGGAAAGAAAAGGACGCAGGCTTGAGTCATAAGGGACACGAACCGTTCGACTGACACACGTGGATTCCGATAACAGGAAAAGAAAGCAAACCTTGCACGTGGTTAGTGTTGTTAAATTGTTAACAGTTCAAAACACAAAGAACGTAAATTGACTTTAATTGACTTCGTTAGATTAACTGGCGCTTGGTATAACGGGCAGAGTAGTTCCAAATGTTCCGCATTTTCAATGTTCAAATTTTACAAAGGTTCAAATTTTCTGCATCTGCTATCTTTGTTGAATCGCTCAAAACGATTTGTTTTACATATGAATCACTTCTGTTTCTTCTATTTCTGCGCGGTTTGCATCAACTAAGACTTCATTTACTTACTTATGTGAACAAAAATATATCAAAATGTATACGACTTCATATGCCTTTGAGCAATATGGTGTTCTGTTGGGTTCCCGTCGTCCATTTCGTATATTTTTTGTGCTCGGCGAACATGGAACAGATATTGTTATCAGCAACACAAGAATATATCGTAAACACACACAACCAACAGGTTTTTTCTATGTGAGTTGATTGCGCGATCTTACAGTAAGGTAATAAATTACGCATGCGCTAAACCTAAAACCATTTCCATAGGGACGATATCCCCCTCAAGCTGCATCTACACAGATTTTTTTTGGCCTGGTACTCTTAAAGATTTGGCTTGTGCAAGTCGAACAGTGTCTCTACTTTTTCTTAGCAGTACTTTGCTGAAAACAGTCCTTCCACGCATCGATATTGTTCATGGTTCACAACTTCACACGATCCTGCAATAAATGCTTCTTGAAAATTGTCTTGTATTAGTTTGGACAACCTTGGAGAGTTGTTTCAGTATACCTTATCAAATACACGCTTTTGCACCAGGCAGAAATATTGGGACTGAAATAAAGAGTGCATCTTCGACGCCTTGTTGCTATTGCGGTCACACCAGCCCGTCCAACTTCTGCCGAACGAGCAACGGTATGGCGGGGAACCTTTCAGACGATGAAAAGAGTGAGGGCGAACAACTAACGGGGCAACTGTCGCGTACCCCCATACCGTTCTATTGCAGCACGAGATGAGGAAGTGACGCATATCACCCGGGAACATGGAGGAAAGAAGAAATTGACAGACGGTTTGCCGTCACTCCGAGAGTAATTGCAAGCCAATCCCTGAGTCGCCGCCTTCTCTACCCTTTATCTTTCCACAGCCCAGAGAACTTGGCCCAGCCCGTGGCCAGTGGTACTTTCTTAGTGTAAATTCGAGCATGAAGCTGTGCAGGAAGGCTAAGGCCACATGAAAACGTGGGGGGCAAATCTAATCTTTCATTTTAAGAGCAGGCTTCAGACTTGTCAGGTGACGACGCCTATTCCTCATGCCCACAATCACCGGGATTATCCTGGTACCATCTGAAAGCTGGAATGCACGGTTTATCCAGCGTTTGGATGGGTATAAGCCGCAGGGCAAGGGGGCAACACCCTAAAGCGAATCACAGTCTGCACCACCACGTGAAGAGCGAAGGTTTGGGAGAGCTTAGACAGGATTTCTTTCGGGCGGAAGGATTCAGTGCGCTTAATCAACTGACTTCTACTCTCTCTCGAGCACCACAGCGGTAACAGGCTGATTTATTATTTGTCGCATTTTGCTTAAAATACTAAGTGACAGTGTTGACACGAGTGCGCCTCTGGTAATGCTCCGAATACAAGGCTTTTTCTCTGAATCTGTGGTCCGCTTGTTGCCGTCAGAAAAATAAGCGTCCGTAGCCATATTTTCCCATTTACAGTTCTAGCGCCCCATCATGGCGTTGCTTCGCAGGAGAATAGACAGCGAGTTCATGTAAAACTTCAACGTGTTCTGAGGAACCAAGAACATTCCCAGTGAGGCGCCCTCCGTGCGCGCTGATGTGTTTACTTAAAAACCTTGATCCTTTTCTTTAAAGGTGGTATTTCATTCAGTGCACGCATCAATTGCGGCCGCGCGGCATTTCAATCTTCATGCATGGCATCCGTGCCCTCGCAGTAGTTCCAGTAGCACCAACACATTCCCTTCGGCGGCGGCAGTCAATTCGAGGACAGAGGATAAGCGATAATCTCTGTTGATGCTCCTGGTAGCATGCTAGCGAGGGCTGTATAGGCGCAGGTCAACAAAAACAACAGAGGCCGAGCAAGCGGTGACCTAGCTGCCCACAAGGGGCGTGCGGCATGTCCTCTTACATAGAGCTACACTGCGGCGGTGCATCGCAGCAGACACCAGGAATGGCAGATAATTTAAGTAAGAGAAGTGGCACCACGCGCAGCATCTAAAGCGCGAGCATCCCCAGTGGCACCGTATTATCGGCTACCTGCGCGCACAATGATGGAGCATGCATAACCATTCCCAACCATGGCTATGGTGTAGTCTTCACAGGGCTGTCCTGCGTGCCTGAGGAGGCCACAGACGACGAAGAGACCGAGTGGTCAGCTGGTCGATTGCCCCTCACATCGCAGGCCGTGGTGACGTGCATCCACAAGCTCCGCTGCCAGTCCGCAGCCTAGGCGCATGCGTTTCCCGAGCTGCGACAGCGACGAACTTCGCCTTTTCCCCACAACGCCGAGTCTCACGGCAGCAACCTCGTCAAAAAGTGGAAAATACACTCTAGAGGGAAGGTACCAGTTCTTTAAACACGTGTTAACAAGAATTGTAAGCAAGTGTTGTAAACAATGTCTTGTGACCCGTGTTTTGCTTGTGCATGTATGTAGTTGTGCCAGTGTGCCCGTGTGTGTACATGAACACAAACCAATGACTAGCTTTTTTATTCGGAGCGGGAAAGCTTTTCCTCGCGTTTACTCACGCGAGAAAAAGAAAAAACGCGTATTCTCAAAGACAAAGCTTAATTTAAAAATATAGCATGCACGGAACGGTTCTCACCAGACTAACCAGCACTCTTTGTAGATTACCGAATTGCGCCTTCACCGCCAAGCTTAACAGCTCCGCCTAGAACCCATCTAAGCCATGTTCGGAAAAACACTTGCTTCCTTTCCGGGTTTGTTAACAGTTCCGACAAGTTTGCCCTGCGACCTAGCAATAAACTCGTACCATTTTTTTTTTTATTTTGCCTGTGGCTGGAAATAGAGCGGCATCCAAAGAAAAAGCACCCGGGCGCTGCATTTTCACTTTTAGTACAGGACGGCAAGCGAAGAGTAGGGCGTGACGAAGAATTCCTGGTGCGGATATTCCTCTTTCAGTATTGTCATCGTCGACTCTCTCTGTTGATTATATTTATTCAACAAAAAGCAAGAAAAATCAGACAAAAAAGCGTGCAAATGGAAGAAAAAATACCGAAAACACAACTCGCTCTTGGACAAATTGGTGCGTCTTTGTAGAAAACACGGGCTCTACACAAAATATGTCCACACAAGATGAAGCAGGACCAGCGACACCTACGAGAAAACGGTGTTTTATGGTACGTAAATTTTACTTTTCGCTCGCAAAAGCGCATAATAAAACTACAGGAACTAGAATACCGTATGCTCAACAAAGTGTTCGCATTGCATATTGTACAGCCGTACAGTTCACTACGTTTTCATTTGGTATGGATGAAAGGACACAGACGGCTACCCTTTGTGTTTGGCAAGTCTTGCAGGAAATGTGCTTCCACAGAAAAGCAAAGAAAAATACATTTGGAGCTTTTATTTGCGTGCTTCCACAGCTATATGCAATATATTCAAGGGTCAACAGAATACCCGAAGTTTGCACCGATCAATAAATATATAGCAAAAGCTTATTCTGTATGCAGATCTGCACTGAATCTTGACAGCCCTAAAGTCTGTAGGCCTTAAGTGGAGACTGGAGAATAAAGAGTATTGAAGGTAGATGCAGTCGCAACGCGGACACAGTTACACTGGAAAGCAGCATCTACGTGTACAGCTAGCAAACAAAGGCCCCAGAGGAAGCGCCTACAAGTCTGCATACAGCTAGGAAACAACTGCCGTCGTGGCAGAGTGCACACCATCTTCCCTCGCCCCCTCGTCGCTCTGATATTTTGGCAGAGACGGGGGTGTGTACACTTCGCCCGGGTCAGCTCTGCATCTCATTGTGCCGCGTAGGCAAATATCACGAGTTTAAAAAAAACTGTTCCGGGGCACCGTAGATGTCAAGTTTCTTGCCTCTTCGTGATCTAATTTGACATCAAAGGAAACTTCCGACTGAGCGTTCGGCCTAGGGCAGACGGCGAGGGATGCCTAATACGAGTCGCAGTGTCGCATATATTTGTTGTCTCACAACATACACGTGCGCCCACGAAAGATATTCAAACGAAGCGCCTTCTGATTTATGAGCGGTGTTTGCCGAGGCACATAGCATTAGAGTGTACGCTCCAGTGTGCGCTCGTAGCACTCAGGCTTTTTTTTTTTTTTCTTCTGTGGGAAATTGGGCCAGGGAAGGCGACGTTGTCAATTTGGATGATACAGCTGCACCATAGACATCTTCAATCCAGCATCCAAAACTCTACGCCGAGACACATATACAGCACAAGGCAAGGAGGGAGAAGAACTGCCAGCGTAATTTTCTGTTTGTTTCATCTGGATCACAAAGCATATTAGCCTGATAAAGTCTGCGAGCTCAAAGTTCGCAAATGGACGAAGTCTGGAGGTTCTTTTCAGTACATTTTATATTTGTTAGCTAGAGCGCGCGTATTTATCCATCTACCCATCACGCTGCGCATGTGTTTATTCTTTCTCCTTGAAGCCCGTGGGTATTGTGAGCTTGCGCTAGAGAGCCTAAATACGTTTCCCTCTAGCGGTTACAACACCAAGAAACTTTCTGCGCTATATTAAACCAGGAAGAGTACCCCTGGTAAGCTATGATTTCCCTCTGGGCACCCACCTAGGGGGGAACTTTGTAACCATGCAACCTAACCACAACTTTCAGGATGTTTATTTTGTCTTTCCTTTTGGCATGTCGCCGATTACCCGTGAGTGATTCGCACATACAGAGGACGCCTTATAACAGACACAAAAGGTAAGAATTTTTAGTGAGATAAAAGCAGATTTAGTTTCTTTCCGCGCCTGTTCAGTACAGAGTATTTAGGAAAACCTGTGAGGCTCCACGGCAGACTTGTGCCCCCGCCCCCTCCAGGTCTCCACGGTCTACTAAAGCTTCTCGTTTTTACCTTGGACCCTTCAGTCATCCAAAAGCAGGATCATTGTGTCTACCGTTGCGATAGCGCTTCAAAGACATGTGGTGCAGGAGTTTTGATGTGACGACATCCAAAAAGGCGTGAAAAGGTAGTCTAATACAGCGCCGACGTATAACCCTGCCTTGTATCGACTTCACCGCAAATGTTTTCAAAAGATGGTATTCTTCTGCTTCCACGGACATGTAACACTCTCAATGGAGATTAGGCTCAATTCACTACTATTTTTCTGCTCGCAACACTCGCGAGCTACCTGTGGGGAGCTTTTGTTTCTACTGATCTCAGAACAACTCGAGGCTAGATCTTTCGGATTAGTTGCGGGAACGCCCCGTTTCCTTCAAGGATACAGTCCAGCAATCTGCAACTGAGATCGGTGTAGCACGCGGTCACTTACAAGTGAACTTCTGTATTAGAAGTACAGAACTCCCAGTGCTTCAACCACTTAAATACAGTCGAAACGAAATCCGCCGCACATCAGTTCACACCAGATGTGTATCGCACTTTCGTAGGTCCCTAAACTAATGCCCACTGTGGAGCGGCGCTTCCGCAGACTCTTAAGCCGGGATTACTTTCAGCTGCAGCCGCGTTAATTGTGCTGGAATACCGGATCACTAACGAGAGGGATTACACAACGAAGCCGTGGAACCAAGCCGGAACGTATGGGGCAACTACTGGAAATTAGGCGCTGCTTTTTGTCTGTGCGTAGGAAAATTAAACACTGTAGTGTGCATCCATACACGCACATGTGGTTCCTCCTCCACTTCGTTGCCGCGAAGAAGGGACTTTAAACACCACATGATTATCGCGCTATTCACCCAGCATTTCATGGGAGGGTGCTGGCGTGCGTCCACTCGTGGCTTACTAAGTCCTCGAAACCACCCAGCAAGGCTATTCTGTCCTGCTAGTTAGAGGTATTCTGATCTCAAGAAGGCGTTAGTTTGCATTTTTACTATTTCACCTAATTCTGTAGCCACGGATCATTCATTCTACGCGATCTACTTATTGCAGAGTAAGAGGAAGATAGGCGCCAGCATCGGCGCACGCTGGACAAGTGGAAGACGAGCGTGAGCCGCGCCCACTGCCTCATTCAGATGCCCGAACATCCAAATGACGGCGGAGCCTCTCTTACCTGATTCTTTTTTAGCCCCGTTGGTGCCTTCAAACCAAACTTTGTAAACGCCAGCGGACACGCGCTTGTCAGTGCACTGGCTTCGTGGCACGCGAGACCTCGGTACCTACGCTCTTCTGCATCCCGGAGGCCTTTTCCCTCGAACGCTGACTGTCATCGCTTGTGCCCAAACCACCCCACGTCCGGCTCCGCCACCCCTAGGCATGCACCCGTTCACCCACGCCATCGTTTCCTCAGAGGGAGAACAACGCGGGCCATCGCGGCGATTCACTTTCTTTGCGAGGTCCCGGCACCAGCCGAGCTCGATCTATGTGGTTCTGTCGACCTCGCCCTAACAAGTTGACCATCACTGGGTCTTGACATGCCTATTCAAGAGGACCTGACGACCGACAAGCTAAATGACTACATTACCACCGCGGTGCCTTCTCTTCAACGACAAAAGCTCTCCTTCCACGTACGATCTCCCTGCTACGCTGCTGAGCTGACGCTAATATAACTGCTGAGGATACTGTCCGTACGTACTGGGTGATCGCCAACCCACTGTGCTTGGGAAAAAACCCTTCGGGCGCGTGTGGCACCGCTGGGCACCCACCAGTTCAAAAAGTGCAAGCGCCCCCTGTCTCGGCAGGGGATAAAGGGCTTGAACACGCACTACCACTGCGGCAGACGTGGTAGGTTCTTCCGGAGCCGCTCGTCGCCCACCAGAGTAAAAACATAAAAATTACTTTTACTCTCTTGTCCTGGACTGAGGACCTGGCCCAGTAACCAGCTCGATTTAATTGTAAACTGGCCAATCCCCCAAGTGGGTATGCGCCACAAACTGCGCAGGAGGTCGCCTGGTTCTTGCTGCGGGAGGAAACTAAACATCCCCCTCGCGAGGGGCACGATCAAATGCAGAGGATTTCCGGGGGCGCACGACGTTAAGTAGTTTGCGTTACGTTAATGTTGTTGCACTTGTTGCTGTTGGTTGTTGTAATGTAATTAAATCTCAGGAGACGTAATTACGTGGTCACGTGACATCATTTATTAGCAGGTGGGTATGATTATTGTGGCGCAGTGGGAAGAGCACCATGTACCTCGCGTTCCGCCCACAGGTAGTGAATGCGTTGTATCAGCAGCTTCTTGACGTAGTTTGAATGCGTCAAGGAAATAAGGCGTGTTCGTAGCCCTCCATTCTGTTTCGGCATTGTGGCGCAGTGGGTAGAGCACCATGTACCTTGCGTTCCGCCCGCAGGGTCGTGGGATCGAAACCTGGCGCCGTTAAGTATTATTTTTTTTATATAGTGTAGGGGGAGGGGTGCGGACGACGATGGACAACTAGAACGGGTGACATCGTGAGTTGAAGAAATGCTCTGCATTTAAAATGGGTACAGGCGCCCTCCGTACACCCAGTGTACTGGAAACCGTTTCACCACGTCGCTTTGTACCATGGGGTACGAGAATGTGGGAGGTACTTCGGTACCGCTGGGCACCAACCAGTAAAAGTTAGTACAAGCCCCCCCCCCTTCCCCCCCCCCCCCTGCACGGGGGATATCGTGCTTGGGAAGTTACCCGACTTTGTCGGGAGATGCCCCGGTGGAAGGGGTCGTAACTTAAAAAACCGCAGCGATGGCTCAGACGTACAGCACTCGCCTCGTATGCGGGAGGTACTGGGTTCGAATCCTGGTACCGCCGGACACCCACCGGTTTCTTTAATGGGTACAGGCGTCCGTGGTCGAGTGCGGACCCTTGAAAGGGGATTTCACGTCTGGAAAGCTGCTTTTACCCTATCGAGGGGCCCCTAACCCTTGTCCATCTGGCGGGGCCCCCGGCCATCATGCCGAGTTGCGCCATTGCCGGGGGTGAAAGAGTTTGGCGGCATGTCCTGCCACAGGCGGTGACGAGTTGAGCGTCCATCGTGGCTGTGGAAGGCACCATGTGAATTCGTGTTCCTTGGCGGAGCCGGGCACCTACCGGTAAAATAGGTACAAGCGACACCCCGGCCTGGCGTTGGGCCCTTGTGTGGGACTACAATGCTTGGGAAGTTCACCCGGCTTGCACAGGAAATCGCCCCCTGCAAAAATGCAGGAACTTTTTTTTTTTGCACTTTGCACTCGTGGGTGATGCGGGGTGAATGTTGGTAGAATACTAATAAAAGGAGAGAGGAGGGAGCGGTTATTGCGTTGCGATGGGGTATAAAACAATCAGAAGACGGACGCTCCGTAAAAAAACATCTTCGGCCCCCAATTATCCCTAAAGATTTTTTACGCATGGTCAGCACCACCGACGGGACCTTTAACACTGCGCATTCAGAAAAAGAACTTGGAATTTCTCTGTGTGTGAGTGCTTGGAGCGCGCTGTCCAAGCCGTGAATTTCTAAATTTTCTCATTTCCTCTTAAACATAACATGCTGCACACCTCAAACCTCTCAAAGTGCAGTCTTTTGTGTTTTACCAAACGTATATTGGGATCGTATAAATAAGCTACAGAAATATATACAACATGGCACTCATCGCTTTAGCAAACATGACTTGCTCCGAATTTCTTACAAATTCGACTGTCGGGAATCGCACTACTTTGCTAACCACGTGCCGTACCAAGGGAAGCGAGGAATCGAATTTTCCTTCAACGCCACTCACATGCGCTGACACAAGCAGATCGAGTGAAGGACGATTACAAGCTAAGGGTCGCATGTGCAGAAAGGATAAGAAGCTCATTTGATTGCTTAAACGTTTCTTGCATTGGAGGAGGATATGATGTTCTTATGCAAGCAGTCGCCCTATGTTCTATGTGCTTGCAGCCGTAGCAAGGTTGCGTTCCGGTAATAAGTACAAACAGAGTAATTCAGCCGTTTACATGCTCGTAACGTCCATGGAGTAATCATTTCACGTTCCTGGTTTGAGTCCTTCTCAAAACGTCCATCCCACGCTGAGTCGAAATTATCAGTTTCAAGGGAGTTGTCGCGCACTCCAACAAAATAGTTACTTCGAAAGCACTAAAATCGTAGTCGACGCTTGGCGTAAAGTGGGCTGCTGTTCAAGGCGTCGCCAACTCCAAAAGGCTATACAGGACCACAAGGGATGAAACATAGCAATAAAATAGGGGTGGGACGAATTCGCTAGCTTTCCGCGCCCTCATCCTGTGAACAAGTTACAGTGAAGGTTGACTCATGTTAACACAAAAGGGTCAGAACACTGAGATATAATGGCGGCCGCTAGCATAGCCGAGACCGTAATGGACTGATGCCAATTTTTACTTCATTCATTATAACTGTATAATGCAGAAAAGTTGCCCCCACCCCCCTCCTAAAGTTCCCTTTCGGAGGACGACTCAGCAACATTACCGTGCTCCAAATGCGGAACTTCCTAAATAATACGATACGGTCATCTGGCTCCTTCAAGCTTTCAAACGAACACCTTACCTCTCCAAACCGGCTGCCTACTATGTTAACATACAAAGAAAAGAAAATGCCTTTCTGATACGCTATATAAAGCGGGCGCTTATTGGACCCCTGTAGCGTAATCGTTGATTAAATCAGTTAAAATATAAATTCATTTCTCGCTTACGCACAAAAAAGGGGTCTTATAATCTACCTTTTTACAAATAACTCTAATACATCCGGCTTTCGTAGCCCTAATCCAGTGCGACGGTGTTGGAACTTTCGGTGACGACAAGGACGAAGCAGGCACCGAGTTCAACGGAGCATACCCGGGTGAAGACGAAGACGGAAACGCGAAGCATCGAGATGGCAGCTGAGAACGCGTGTCCTCTGCACATAGTGTAAATATATGTGCTTTTCTCTGACGGCCTCCTCCCTTGCCTCCCTGTACGTTGTTGCACAGACGGGTTCAAATCACCAGGGGCAGCTTGATTATGATCACGGTGAAAACATGTCCTCTGAAAATTCACTGAGGATTTATAATCGGTTTTGGACGCTTGATACTGAATGTGTCCCCATCGTAAAACAACGTCTCTAGGCTGGGATTTGCATATACATTATTTAAAGCACCCAGCTCGGCAGGGAAATCCTTGGTCGCCAAGGCAAGTTTATTGAATTGCCCAAACCGATAAAGCCCGGGTGATTATCGCGGAGCTTATGCGTTCGGTGTGCGTACGAGGTAATTCCATATATCTCGTTTCTTTTAACCGTAACGAAAGAACCGCTTTTACTCTACGTATACGAGCGTTCAGTGACGCAATCTCGCTGCTCCTAAAACCCATTTGATTGTGCCATCGGAGCTTTTTACGCGATGCTATTACCCTCATCCCAACACCTTCCACGAAAAAGATCCCTCGCGGATTCCTGGCAGGAGAGTGGTTTCGGCCAATGTTGGGAATGCTGGTCAACACCCTTCTAACGAAGTCGGAAAGTGCGCCACATCAATATGCGGCCGTAGCCCATTTGAGGCAGGTCATCAGCGAAAAGCCAGCGCGTCAGCCCATTTTCTGCTTCGCGGCGGCCGGCCGGAGGATGGCAGCAGTTTTCTTCGGATCAGCCCCCTTGTACCACAGCCGCCAAGGCAACCCGGGAAAATTAGGCTCAATTACTGTTAGGGCGCCCACCGAATGGGTCCGCCCCTCGTTAAGCGTGACCGCTCGATTGCCTGCTTTGGGGGTCGGAGTACGATGAGTGTCTCAGCGGGCACGCAGAGTCAAAGAGAAAATTCGTTTCTGCCTGCAGTGAATGCTGCCTGATTACTCTAGAATGAGCATCATTAACTTCAGCACACCGTCTGTTGATTATTTAAACCCTTCTTGTACGGGCAGGACTTCTCAGCCCAAACGGATAAGCCTCTATGGGTTCCCGTTCGGTATTTTCTGGTTGCACATCGAACTGTAGGTAACAAAGCAGCGTGTCGACAGTTTCATGTACTAAAGGCAAATTACAATAAGTAACTGAGGCACCTACAATTACACGAACGATCCTTAACTCTACCCACGCATCATTCCCTGCTTACATTAAGATCTGCGAAAAAATGGTACTGGCGGCAGTATCAAATTCCGCGCTTTTACCATGCAACAAAGGGCAGCGGTAAACGATCTCCTATTAAAAAAACTGAGTTTGTGGCTGGAGAAGAATCAGAAGCGAATATAGTGTTTTAAAATGACGTCGAAACAAATGGTCGGAATAGTTGCGATAAGAAAACACTGGAAGAAAAGTTTGGTTCTGTTACGACACACTTAGTTCCGGAATTCAGAGAACTGCGACCAGGTCACAAGTAAAAAAAAAATTACATTGAGTCAATTTAGATCCATTTTCTGTTCCACGTCTGGCGTAGAAGCTTATTACAATGGCTTGTCTAACACCAATATTCGTTCTGTGCGCGTGTGTGCGAGGGTGACTGTGTGCGAGCGTGTGCATGCGTGCGTGAACCTGCGCAACGTGTTTGGGTGCCGTTCTGCGATAGTTGCGCTTGCTCAACAGTAATTTCGAAACGTTCAACGTGCAATCATTTAGGCTTACAACAGATGCATTAAATATAGGGTAGAATACGCTGCCATTGTATGGGACTCACACGAAGAGAAACATCTCGGTGGCAAGAGTTGGCCAATAAACCTCCGCGGGTATGCTCCGTCGCCTTTCTTGGGCCCAACGTTAGGTATAGCGTTAACTTTTAGCCTAACGACGTGTCAAGCAACGCCAAACTACTCATTGTACGTCAAGCTGCCTGCACCTGTGGACGTCATTAGACCTCAAAGCGTAGCATTAGTCCCAATGGCCGGTCGGTGGATTATACGCGTCATTCCACACTGTGATTTTCGGCCCTAGCACGGAACTAAAAAAATCTCGGAGTAAGCGCTTTTCTCCACACCTCTGCGGGCATGTCTACTTCTCCGCGCCTTGAACATGGCACTTTTGGGAGCCGCGGGGAAGAAACGCAAAACCCTGGGGTGTGAGCTGTATACCGGCTGCATGGCTAAACTTCGGAAGAACATAACGGTCGTTCAGGATTCTTCCAAAAAATTCAAGGCGTCACATTTCAGCATTCCCCTTTCCATTTTCTCGTTTTCTTCATCTCTTCCTTAGCTGTAAATTGCATTCGCGCTTTGAAAATGCACAAACAAAGAAAAAACCGCGGTGCAGTGGGTTTGTATAGCATTTCCTCAGTGCCCTACTCTTTACGTAACCGAAACGTTTTGACTAGAAAAGCCGGTGCGCCGCATGTGATGGCTGGACAAGAGCAGCCAAAGGCAAAATAGAACCGTGAATATTTCAACGTAATAACTGCAACAGTGTTGCAGCAGTATTTAAAATGCTGTAAACATTGCGGTCAATGCTATTTTTACTGTTTTTTTCTAGTCGAGCAGCACCACAACAAAGAGTTCTTGCATTTTGCACCAGGCGAATGATTCGACACTTGGGAGCAAACGACTAAGTCATCTCATGTGCATGCGTTACTCGCATGTTCCCTAAACCATCGCAAACTGTATATGCACGCTTCCAAACAGCCATGCATGTCCTCAGCGAAATAGGAAAGCAGCGTGACCACCATACATCATAACCCCTGAATACTAGAAAAGGCTACCTCCGTAAATTTTTAATTTAAATGCGCTTAGGCTACCCGTGCAAGCCGTTCCGAGCTTCGAGCTATATTTGAGCAGGTCGTTGTGCATGATATTTTTGTTGTAAAATCTTTTCTTTTTTATCTTTTTTTTACTTACGTTCTTTTTTGTTGAAAAAACAACAGTCAGGCAGGGCAGCCTCTCCTTTGAAATATCCTTCGTGCAAAGGAAAGATGGTAAAGTATTAAGGTCTCTTTGGGCGCGCGGTAGCATTCCGAAGAACTACCCCGACCAAGTTCTTTCTTACCGAACACAGTACGTAGGCATGCTCGCGATATACTACTTACCGCAGCAAACGCCCCCGGTACTCTTATAGGAACAAGTGCTACACCCCAGATGAATTTATTTTCCGTCAAATTTCACTGAATACGGGCGATGTTGTTTTTACCGAATGAAATAATCACCTTGGCCCTTGAATAAAAAATTTGGCCATCTTCGCAATCGAGATGCAAAGACTCAAGCAACAAACAACGGAGCTGTTGATCTTTACTAGCTTTAACTTCGCTTTTCTTAGGTCTGCCCCTTTCTTATGATACAGACTGCTTTCAAGCGAACCTTTCTCTATATATTAACAGAGCTAAATCTAAGTACACAATCCACCCTCTTAAAGTCTAAAACCCAAACTGCCGAAGTCCGAAGCCAAAGTCCACTTCAACTCAGCCGAAGTCCAAAGCCCGCACTACAAGCCCAAAGGAAATGCTGTGTGACCTGAATGCGATGATAGCGCAGTCGGGTTGACGCCGGTTTCCCACCGCGGGGGACCCAGCTTCAATTTCGACCACGGGAAGCATTTTTTTTTCTTGAGGCACACACTCCCAACACCTGCTCGTGGGCTTTGCTTCCTCTCCACTTTACCTCACACTTCTTGGCCTAGCAACCCTTCTTCACCTCGCCAAACGTAATTTCCTGCTAACGATCCGCATGGACAGAAGAAAGCGGACAGAAGAAAGAAGAACTCAGCGTTGGGGATTACTGGAAGACAGAAGAGTTTAGGAGCCTGAGGCAACGGCGTCACGTTATACGAAGCTGGAACCACCATCTAAAGAGGGCCTATCTCCGCCTCAATTCTGCACTCCCTGGAACTCCTCGGGCCTCTACTCACTTCGCTGCTGTATGCTGCCATCAGCCATTAGGAAATCGTGCCAGGTTTGTTTTTCGCACAAGTGCCAGTTATCTGTTTCCGTGGACATCTGAGGGATGTAAAAAAAAAATGAACTGAGTTCCTCCAGACTTGCCCCAATGCGCGATAATAGTGTGTCTCCCTTTCTATGCTTTTCTTTCCTCAAAGTTGTGCACAAAACAATGAAATCACATTTTCTTGTTCTGAAGAATGGATGCTTGGGGGAGAATGGCGTAAATCGATATTATCGCACATCTCCCCACACAGTTTTTACACTCCCATTCTAGCGCGGGGGACGTGTCACGCTCTCCGTCATGCATTGTGAAGGCCAGTAAATAAACCTCATTACACTTGCGGTGTATAGGACTGACATTGATCTGATCGTACGCCCGCCAGAAAGATTGATGGGAAGAGGACTCGGCCAGCAAACTAAAGTTTAGTACTTACTGGCGAATCCGCATGATTGATCGCATACATCAAACGAATTTGAAAGACAAAAAAATGCAATATCCTCAATTTTTTATAACGCACCTCGAACTTTTTTTTTTTTTTTTGCGTGGTTCTCTCGTAATGTTGACTTACTGGCCAGCTGAACTGTAAAATATAGTCTTGTCCTTATTATAAAAGATATTTTATATGATGGTCTTCCTTGTGTTAATTATTCCCTTTTTTTTCTCCGCCATGATCGTCATCGACTTCTATGGACTCCATATCTAGCGCGACATCCGCAAACGTGTGCTAAATAGACGTGGTCTTACAAAAAACAATTCCTGTGACTTCGGTTTCGGCAGCCCAGAAGTAACCGCATAAGACGTCGTCAGTTCTTAATGCCTAAGATAATCATGGGCTAAACCGCGAAAGATTGCGGCCGAAGTCTGCGCACCGCTCCGTATCAGCGCGGACGAAAACTTTATTCGAAGCTTCGAACACAGCATAACAGCTGCGCCAGCGACGTCTTACAGACGCTGAGCTTCAATGTGCCTTTTGTACATTAGAGGCGCCTCGTGACCTACAGGCCTCCTGCGCTGCCCTGGGGGCGCTGCGAAATCGACTTACGGGCAGTATTTCCGGGTAGTAGAAAGGGACCCCGTGTTGACAGAAGCAAAACGAGCTCGATACTCCCGATTGTTTTGCGACATGGTCTCCAACCCATCCCCAGCGCGTCCTGTCTCGTCCGGCGATCAACTTGGCGGTATACCGACAGAACAGCACGCGACGAAAGGGCACGCGACAGAAGAGCACCGTCATAACAGCACGGCGTAAAAAGGGCACGCGACAAAACAGCACGCGACAGAACAGCACAGCGTCAGAAGGGCACAGCGTCAAAAACGCACACGTCAAAAAAGCACAGCGACAAAACAGCACAGCGACAAAAGCGCACGCGACAGAATAGCACGGCGACAAAACAGCACACGACAAACAGCACACCGCAAGGGCACAGCCCTGAAACAGTTGTATGCGGTGGCGTAGCTATGTAGTCTGACGAAGTGCACTGGCGGGGCGGGCTCGGGCCGGGTAGCACGCATTTTCTCGGGCCCGGGCCGGGCTTGGGCTTGAACCAAAATTTTCGGGCCGTGCCATTCGAGGTCCGGCATCCTGTGCCACAAATTATAAATTGTTGACAACAAAAAGATTTTTGTTGATCTTTCAGGTTAAATGAGAACAAAAAGAAGTGAAGTGTAAATTCATTACGGTGCTGTTAACAGATATGATAAAAGATAATTGCGGTTAGAAAGCTTTTACATAATAAAAAAAGTACCTGGGACCCATCAGCATAGTGGGAGAGAGTGGGCCAGAAAACGATGGCACTCTAGTCACACAGTACAACATAATTGTCTTTTCCCTTTTCCTTTCAAACAAAGAAAAACAGAACAAACGTGACGTGGACTTTGGACTATATGCAGAGTTTGAAGGACCAATTTTTGAAGCAGAGCCCATGATTTCTTCCGGGAAGAATTTTTTGATTTGATTGATTGTGGGGTTTAACGCGCCGACGCAACGCAGGCGATGAGGCGCGCCGTAGTGGAGGGCTCCGGATTAATTTTGACCACCTGGGGATCTTTAACGTGCGCCGAAATCTCGAACACACGGGCAAGAATTTTTTCAAATCCATGAAAAGGGGCAAAAATGAACAGAAGCGCCGATAAAATATTGCTGCTAACGTAACTAGAGGAAAATACTAAAATGAAGTGGTGAAACCAGACGCATCATCTGCTCAAATTTCGGCAAGTAATGGAACAGCGAAAGCTGCAGTATCTGCTGAAGAATTGCAATATTGCAAAAAATTATCCACTTGCTCCGAATCATTTAAAGTATCCTCGGTGTGTCTTGATTTCGAGAACTGGCAAACGAAGTGGCAAATGGAGTTCACGACTACTGAAAGAACAGTTTCTAAGTGAGGATACTGAAGTTGTACAAAGTTCGGTCCAAGTTCAATGGAAATTTAAATCCAAATTAGTCGTGTTCGCTTTTTGCTTACGCTTTTTAAGCTAACAGCAAACTTCTTCTAGTTCATGTTTATAGCCTGTCGGACTAGGGAGGGCATTTAACAATTCTTGCGGGCTCGGGCTTATTTTATCAAATTCTGCCGGGCTCGGGTCTCGCTCGGGCCCACATTTCAGAAGTTTGCCAAGCCCGAGCCGGGCCCAGGCCCGGGCCGTGTCTCTATCGGGCAGGTTCGGGCCGGGCCTAGAAGTGGCGGACCGGGTAGTGCTCTAGTTAGGGCACAGCTCGGGCCCGGGACGGTCCAAAAGGACGAGCCCGACTCGGCCCTGCCCGTGGGCCGTGCTCGGGCCGGGTAGCACGCATTTTTTCGGGCCCGGACGGGGCTTGGACTTGAACGAAAACACTTTTCGGGCCGAGCCGGCCCGGGCAGACCCTCAATCCCAGCAGTCGTGTCCGCAAATTTAGAATGTTGACAACAAAAATTCGGCTCATTATCGCTTGGGTGAAATGAAAATAAAAAAAGCGAAGTGCTGTCATTCTGTCACTGTGGTGACGCTAAAAAAATAACAATGACGCATTGCACTTAGAAAGCCTTCAAGGCTACAAAAAAAACGTATGGACTTCTTCAGCATAGTGGGGAGAACGGGTCAGAAAACGAGAGCACTCTGGTAGTAGAGTACATAATTGTCTCTTTCCTCTGTTTTTCAAACTAAAAAAAGAACAAATGGGACCTGGACATTGCACTTTGTGCAGACCATACCACCAAAAATTATCTAACGTGCCCTTGGGTCTTTCTTACAGCTTTTTATACACATACCTTTTTGCCCATAAAGCGACTTTTTCAGTAGGAAACTTTGCGATCATGGAAGAACTTAAGTCTACTTGGATAGACACCTGGTGCAAACCGACAATGAACCTTGGCAAATTAAATTGAAAGAAGTACAAGTTATAAACTACCTCTCGGCAGAGTGTGCTAGCGTCAAAAACAAGTAGGAAAGATAGTTCTTTGGGAAACGAATTGAATGAAATAACGAAACGTGGAATATCAGTCCAAAAAATGCATAAAAAATATCCACTTTTCTCAGCATCATCAAAGCGATCCTCATTGTGCTTTAAGTTTGAAGACTGTCGCAACTGCAGCACCTGTTTTGCCAAAACTTTAAAGATACCTTTTTTGGGGTCAGGATATTTATGTTGTACAGATATAGGTCTAAGTATTGAACAAGTGTAACTTCAATATACTCCCTCTATGCTTATTTTAGGCTAAAAAGACCAAACTTTGAGGGCTCATGTTTGGAGTCTGGCGGACGCGGGTTTAGCTTAAAAAACATTGCGGGGGCTCGGGTTTCTTTTATTAAATGCTGTCGGTGTCGGGCCGGGCTCGGGCTATTATCTTAATGTTTTGTCGGGCTCGGGCCTTGCCTTGGCCATGTCTCTACCAGGCGAGGCCGGGCCGGGCCTAGAAATTCTGGCCCCGGCACTGCTCTAGTCTCTGTCATCCAACGATTGCTGCCCTCTGCCACTCGCCCCGCGAATTACGCGGTCGTTTGAGGCACGCGTTCATCAATTTGTTTTTTTTTTTTTTTTCCAACACTTGAATTCACGGTTATGATAGGGGCACGCGCGTCGGCTCAAACAGCGGCCGTGTTGGTTTTCTCGCACCATACGTTCACCGGTGCTACACCACGCCCTGTCGCAGAAAAAATGGCCCCGGAACAAATGACCCCAGAACTAATGGTCCCGGAACAAATAGTCCAGGAACAAATGGTCCCCACTTCAAAGTAGGAAAAAATGGCCCCACCACTACTGCACCTATGCATGAGCGCTTCTATGAGAAGGAGGGAGGAGGTCAACGTATTTATATTTATATGTCTGTATTTGTGCAAAATGTATTTTGCATCTGTCTATATACAGGGTGATCAAAGTTAGGTCGACATTTATTTTTAAAATTAGACGCTTAGATGTACTATAGATGCCCGTTGCTTAATTAACCTAAATTGATTAATTACCTTTTTAGCGGCTGCAGTAAGCAGGCATGTTTGTATTGAACATTTAGTGGCAATCGTGTTTCCACGCAGTTCCATTTGCCAGAATTCTTTTAGCTCATTCGTGCTCTGAGATGTCCAACCGTGAAGTTTATTTGTCGTTCTCATTATTACGCATCCAAGACAGTGAAGAACAGCGCAAAGCTCCTCCGTTTTGTGAGGCCCCTGCTGTGTACGGTGTTTAGTTTGACAAAGAAAAAAGTGATAACTGGCACCCTTTCAGTCTTGGCTGGCGTTATCGCAATCTGCAGTACTCGGAACTGCTATCGAAACACAGAACAAAGGGGAGGAGCTTTGCACCGGTCTTCACTGTCTGGCATGCGTAATCATGCGAACGGTAATTAAACTTCGCAGTTCGATATCTCGGAGTACGGATGCGCTAGAAGAATTCTGCCAAATGAAACTTCTCAATACAAACAGGCCTGCTTACTGCAGCCACAAAAAAAGTTAATTATTCAATTTTAGGTAATTAAGCCACCGACATCAATATTTAGCACCTCATTCTGTGTCCCTCTGGACGCATAACCTCACTGTAGAGGTGGTCTTCAAGTAATATAAACGCCTAATTAAAAAAAAAAACCTGTCGGATTAACTTTGATCACCCTGTGTAATATATTTGCTAAGGCTGAATTTATTTGAGTTAAATGTTGCATATAAATTTGTCGTCATAAGTGCGAGTTCTCCCGTGCTTCCTTGGCATTGTTCTTCTGTTAAAGCTTGTGAAGCGAGTCCTACTTGAGCCTGTGCGGGGAGCCTATTTAAAGTGGCAGTATTATTTAGGTTATGTGAAGTATAGAAAATGTGACTGCACTCACATTTTCTATACTAACATTTTCTATACTTCAGCAGTACCGGCCCATGGGCCGGTACTCAACTGTATCAGTCAGAGCTGTACTAGTGCATCACGCTCGCCGATTTATCGCTATTTCAAAGAAGAATTTTACACGATGAATAGTATATTTCGTTAGCTAAGCTTCGTTACGGCGCTCTCCATCTGAAAGGCTTGGATACCTGCAGTTCGGAGCAAGCGAAGCGACGATCATAAAGATTTTGGACCTTGATAATTTGGCAGCTTGCAGCTTAGATTGATTAGATCCCCAGTTAAATTTAGGCTGACCAGTATTTAATCAATTATGATCCAACTAGCTCAGATTCTGCCTATTCCAGCTTAGATACTTTTGTTTTTCTATTAAAGTATGCAATGTTGCTAGTAATTTTCCTCATATCTTGCTGCAAGGTAAACTTTAGAAGACTGCTGCTAACATGATTTGTTAATTTTGCCGGCGTGTTGCGGGAGCGTAACAATTGCTAAGGGCAGCAGGTGAGCTCATCGAAACTGGTCACCCACCATCAACAACAAACTTTATTGTTCGGAATTGCATTTGAGCACAAATATATGCAGTTTATTTGCGCAAATACGAAAACATGTTTTCGCTCGTCTTTCTGATGGCTTTGCTATCCCAGAAATTGCGAGAACCAAAGACAGTCATTTGTCATGGTTCAATGAAAAGCCAACGATTGATGCAAGTTGATGCACCACGCCGCCAGACTTGCCTTTTTGGGACGCCCCTTAGAAAGTGAGATCAAACAGGAAGGAGAGGGCGGGGGGGGGGGGGGGGGGGGAGTGTAGGTGGTTCGCTTCGGTACAATACTTGTTTTGTTTGAGCTGGCTCTCGTGGCCCTCTTAGAAGAAATTTTCCATGGTGCTGAATGTCGTGATAACCACGCTGGACCAGCGGCCCAGCCGATGGTGCGCGAGCTAGTCGTAATCAGGCATGCCCACGTCTCGGAACCCTGCCTGCCACCAACCTCCCTTCCTCGCGGCGGCTCCTCGCGACAGGTGCGCTTTCCTGGAACACGGCAGCACTCAAAAACTATATTCCTGAGCAGGAAGGGGGCGTAGTCTGGTCGTGCCTGGACTTAGTTGCTGTTAGCATAGTTGCTGTGGCAAGGCAAACCTCGGAGACCAGACAAGCCTGCGATATTGTCGTTGAGGAAGAACGGACCTTTTTGAAAGCACGTGCACGCATTGTACGTCCCCGTGCACGCCCTGTAATATCCCTTTGTTGCTGTTGTGCCGGAGGGTGGGGGGAGGCCATTGTATAGTCCCGCGCAGGGATGGTACTGCCCCTTTGTTCCTCTTGGGTGCAACAAAAGCCGACCCCCCCCCCCCCCCTCGTTTTCACTGAGGAGAGGACGCAGTCGAGGTTACACGGACGGGGGCAAAGGGGGATGTGTCTATTTGAGAGGAGGGATGGTGAACACGAGTGCAAATAGCGCGGTTATTTTCAGAGGGGGATTCTTAGCCTGGCAAAGGGCGTTCGGGTTGTTTCGTGGTCCACCCACTGCAATGTCCGTGCACCGAAATGCCGGCACCGAAACGTCCTGCACCGACATGTCCTACACCGAAATGTCCGGATACTGGCTGGAGGGCCCCCCCTTCTTGCTTGTTTTTCCAGTCATTTTCATCCCTTTAATTAGCGGGCACGACATACCAATGTTTGCCAGCTCAAGCAGCGGCTGTGTTGATTTACTCGCGTCATATCGTTCACGTTCTTTTTTTGTGCGGATTCCGTGACCCCCGAGGGGTCACTGGGACTCGTTGCGGCTGCACCGACGATGCAGACGAGATTGAACTCTCCGGCTCATTATATCATGATTGCTTGTGCCATCACTCGTTTATTACAACTTTAAATTGCAAGGCGATAACTACTCTATGGCAACCCGCCAGCTATCGGCTCAAGCCGGCCGGCCTTTCTGGTGAACGTCTTTGTCTACACTCCCGTTTTACCACCCTATCAGGTTTTTCCCCTCCAAGAGATGACGACCGTCAGTGGCCCGCGGGGCGCCCGGAACTACTTCCTTGGAATTTGGTTTCGTCGACCTTTCCCCCGCGAGCCAAGGCACGCACGTGAAGTTGGCGAGTCTAAAGTGTCCTATACAATAGCGTCTCAATTATTTCTCTCGGGCTCTTCGGCCGCCAACTGCACTCCCCTCCCCCCCTCTCATCTGCGGCATTCCTGGCATAAAAGCCTAGGAAGACTTTCGCAGGTACAGTCGAGTCCACTTACAACGATACCGTTTATAACAATATATCGGATATAGCAATGAACAGCTATGGCCCCGTCAACTTTTGTATTCTTTCTATTGTAAAAAAACGCTTATTGCAATGCTAGAGTGCCACGATATCGGATATAACGATTGAATCTGGTTATATTCTGAACCAAGAATACAGCAGTGACGACTCTAATGACGCGGTTGCGCAGCCTACACAGGTAGTGTCTTCGTAGGAGGCCCAATGCGTGACACAGTCCCTCGGGGACTTTGTTTCCGCTAAGGACATTTACCTCAGCCAGGTGAAGCACCTATATGCTTTTGGAAAGCATTTGCGCTAGTTTCACACGCGGTAAACAAAAGTGACCGTTTGTGGCTTCTCCTCAAATTAGTAGTAGTACTACCTTGCTGGCAGGCGAATAAACTGTTTTTAAATCTGTTCCGTTTTTATATTTACTTGGATATTATTATAAGTGGACTGGACTGTACAACGAAAGCATACGCGCAGACTAAGGCAAAACAAGCTGACACATTTCGTCTTTATAACAGCGTGACTGCAGGAAGTTGGTCCAATAAAGTTTTGAACGCCCAAGAATAGAAAGAACAAACTTGCAAAAATTACTTAACCATATAAAAAGTGTTCATCTTATAGATATTTCAAATGTAACAAAGACTGCAACTGAAACAAGGCGTACATTTTTGCCATGTTAAAAAAAGTGCATGCAACTATCCCGCAGAAGCCCAAAGAGCTAAGCCCTTCCTAGTTATAAATTTGTTTGGAAAGAAATAAATGAGCGGAATGGATACCTACAGTGTGATACCTATGGATACCTACATGGATACCTACAGCGGGGGTGATACGGGAATTTTTCTTCTTTCGCAAACACTGTTCACTATTATGTTCAAACTTTGTGTGTTGGTTGCTATAACTTCTTCTCTTGGTATCTAGCGAATTTGAATTTTTCAATTTTTTACAAGGTACACATTCCAGGGAACATCGTATTGTTTATATTGTAAATATTTCGACACTGTAGGTTTATGCAGTGTAAGCCATGTCATGTATTGAATCCTTGGTCCCAGTAAAGCTATGTTTAAAGCATTTTGCCCTAAGTACCCATCTAGGTCTTTTAGAAAATAGGTAGGTAGCAGGGTTACCTGGTTTATTCAGAGGGAGGGTTGGAAGCCAGTAAAACCCGGCTACTCCATTTCGCTGAACGAAGGACCATAGGCCCAATTAAAGAAATCCCAAGTACACGAAAACGTCCACAAGGTTCCCGAGGTTTAGTTGATCCTTCTGGGTTCGTATTCACGAATTCGCGGTGAAAGGCTTAAACTATCCGTCATTAGTTGGAAGGGATACCTGTTGAGTTATTAAAGAATGCAATGAAAGCACGGACAACCTTACTTTGACGTTCAGCGTCAGGCCATATACCAAATAGTTTTTGGACCCACCATAATATGGTTAGCTACTGCTACTGTTTGTGCCACAGTTCACATTTTAGCCTGGAATATATTGCGCCGTCTAAAATAACACGCTGGAATCATCTTCCTTGTGCTCTCCGCATGCGCGGGATGGTGAATTTTCACAGTCATTTTAACAGCAGAACTGGTTAGGCCCAGCTTTGTCCGTCAGTCCCACCAAAAAGCCTCGACGACTGAGAAATAACCGTAGTTCGGGAGGGCATGAAACCACAAACCAGAAACGCCATGAAACCGGAAACCTAACACTGTGCCACCCCAAAGGCCTGAGGGTGGCACGGTTGTAGCGGCGGCAGTGAACAACACAATAACAATAATTGGAAAGAAAAAAATCTTGTGCCATCTCCACTAACGTGAAACCTGAGGTGGGGCAACGCATGCAGTGTATAAGTGTATTCTTCGCGACTTGGCGTTTTTGCCCACGGAGATGAAACCACTGAGGGTAGAGGAATACAGCTTTGCTGTACAAGTCTCTCGTCTTTGAAGCACAAAGCTCACTTGCGTGGGGCGTAAACTAGTGTCCCGGTGTTTTTTTAGTAATCGTTACGAAGCGCTCCAGCGCGAGGGGTAAACAAGTGTCCCGGTTTTTTTATTACGCGTTACGTTCTTGCGCGAGGCGTAAACGACTTTTCCTGTGTTTTAGCACCATGACTACGTAAAACGACGATTACGGCGACGAAGTCGACGACGAAGACGATGACAGGAGACGCCAACATCTCCAGCCCCTAAGGGGCTCTGCCCCCGCGGTCGGCATCGAACCTGGGATCCTCGCGTTATGGATACTGATTGAGTATCGCATTCCGGGAGCACTGCATTTCCTTTGGGTTCGTAGCGCGGGCGATGACTCTAGACTCGGCCGCCTGTTCTAGCGTGGGCGGCCCACTTTGGGAAAGATGTGGAAGCCTGCAGACGAAGCGATCCGGGCGTGGCAGTCTTGAAGACCTTTCAGCGGCAAGTTTGGAAATAAATGTGAGATTCAATAGCCTGGTCTCCGACGAAGGGAGCCGACCGCCAGCTCTGCTTTTTTCCTTGCAGTGCAAGCTGCGCCATTTTTAAAACAAGAAAAAATTTGTAGGAAACGCCGAGTCGCATAAGGTGGAAGAGAGCTTCCACATATTGTGGCACCTCTTCATTCAATCGGAACTGCAAGGCTGGAAAATATTTGAATAGAATCGAAATAACTGCGATACGCAGAGACTTTCAAAAAGTTTTGTAAGGGGGTCTCAAGGCAATACCTTGTTATTATTATTATTTTTATTATTTTATACTCTGTTATTACCCCAAAAAATTGACGGGCGACTTAAAAAACGATTAGTGTAGCAGATCGTTTCTATAAACCTTGATGTTGCAAAGGAAACAAAAGCCATTTTGAGTTTCATATAGCCCAACCTTTCGTCTTTCCTTTTTGAATTTTTTTGTTCTACACAAGTTCGTTTTCTCTCGGTGTCTGAATAGTTTTACCAAATGACGGCCCTGGCTTTTGCCGCTTTCATTTCAAACATCCTACATAGTGTAAAAATTAAATCCGGAACATATTATTCGAGAAATAGTAGCGGAACGTGAAGAGAAACTCCTACTGAGAATCTTCCACCCTCTATAATGTTTGTATACGCTTTAAAATCTAACCAATTGCCCAGTTAGGCATTCCATAAAATCGTGCCCTTCTGTCGCTGTGCTGTTTTGGCGCTGTGCTGTTTTGTCAATGTGCTCTTCCGTCACGTGCGCTTTTGACGCCGTGCTGTTTTGTCGCGTGCTGTTTTGTCGCGTGCTGTTTTGTCGCGTGCCCTTTTGACGCCGTGCTGTTATGTCGGGGCTCTTCTGTCGCGTGCCCTTTCGTCGTGTGCTGTTTTGACGGCGCCCCCAACTTGGCATAAGGAAAAAAAGCTTTGCAGCGCTAAATACGCTTACAGCGTCGGCGAAAGTGCTGGGATGGTGACGGCGCTCTAGCTGCCACTCGCTGATTCACCGATCGATAGTCGTATGAAGTGAAATTTGAAGTGGAAGCTGCTTGTTTATGCTAATACACTTAGTGACAAGGACTTCTCAACTACAGCCGATCAAACAAGGAGAGTAATGCAATCGGCGATGATCGCGCGTAAAAGCTAGTGGGTCTCGAGGACGCAGGCTGGTCCGCTCCGGTGAGCCGTGCTTTTTGCGCACCTGCGCACTTATGCGTGAATTTTCAATAAACACCACTGGTTTGCGTCATCGTTACAAATACATATTGGAGTGCTAGCTTGCCGTTTTTTCCGTGGCTCAGTCACAAAATGCAGCGAGCGTCATAAGCGTCAAATATGTTTGGGAGTCTGAATGAAGTGGCCGTAAAACAAAGTGTTCGGGTGGACTGAGTGGCCGTTGCGTTTTCTTGATGCTCTCACCGTATTTAATTACGCTCTTGCATCATATATTCCAAGTTCGCTCTTAATAGACCAAAGTAACAATCCGCAACGTTTCGAGGTGTAGTGCCGAGTTACATGTAGGCGACACAGTGGAGGGCTGGACGGCAAATCGGAAAAGAAAAAAATCAGCGAATTGCCAATAATATTTGACAATAATCTGGCGAAGTGTGAAGATGGGGGACAATGCAACTGGAAGCGATGTATTCTGATCTGTTATTATCTCGTCGTTCAATCCCTTTTGAGGACAAAACTGGCGTGTCGGCGTTCATATCGTGACGACCCCTGCACTAGAAGATAACCAACACAGCCAGTGACGATCTTATGTAAATACTTGGGCCGTGCACCGTGTATGCGACTGTGTTATGTTACACATCTAAGCAGGCAACGGACTTGGGATTCGGTGCTTGATTCGCGTCCTTTAATTATTTGACGGTATTGCCTCACCTAGTGTACCCCGCCGTTCATAAACCGTGTGGCTTAAAATGTTGAGCAAGAATCATTTAGTTTGCGAAAATACAAAACAAATTTTCCACTCGTTTTCGAGGCGTTGCCAGGCCAGCAGCGCCCTGAATCGGCTGCGCTCCTCACGTCCGCTGGCATGCTCCTGCTGAAGCGACCATTTACAGTTACCTCATGCTCAGCAACGTTCTGTTAATGCTACTTGTGAACTTTCCTTTGTCGCCCTTACGCAAGAAGAACGAACGATAATTATCGTCAAGAAGTTAGACCCCCCGACCTGGCGATACAGCCCACGCGCACGAGTGCAGGCCATTGCTACCTGTGTCGGCACCACGGTGTCTGACGGGGACATTGACGTCGTACAACGGGTGCCGTCTAAAGACAAAGATATGCCAAATGTTATTGTGAAGTTTTGCTCAAGGTAGGCGCGTGGCAAGCTGCTTGCGGCATCTAGGAAGGCAAAACTGAACTGCAACATGCTTGGATTAGAAACGAACGACCCAGTATACATTAATGAGCACGTGTGCGTGGAAACAAAGGTACTCTGTGGTAAAGCACGTACAATTCGCAGGAAAAAAGGGGGGATACTCATCCGTGTGGGTAATGGGAAGATCTCAATGCGAAAGACGCAGAATTTCCGCTAAAATAGTTCCTATTTTAAAGAAATGCGACAAACTGGAACCAAGCAGTTATAGACGCATTTCGGTTTTACTTGTTATAAATACCATATTATAGAACATTTTCATCGGCTATTCAAAAAAGTATATATCAAAATACGTGCGCTCCAGTTGTGTGTAATTCGTCGTCCTTGTCCCGCCTAGCGCCAGCAATGTTCCGAGTAAGAAACCAACTAGCCCCATTTCAAGCTCTGGTTATCAAAATACAACATTACAGGCCTCTGTCAGCATGGCTCACTCCGAAAAGACCTACATCTACAGCAGTACTCGTTTTAAGCCAAATTCTCAACACTGCCCTTCACCACACCAATACAGCAGTACCGACTAACCCCGCTATAATGAACTAGTATCGGGAAGTACACTAGTTCGTTATATACAATATTCGTTGTAACAGTAGGGATAAAACTCGGTTTTAGCAAATCGGCAATCGCTTTTACCAAAAGGATGTGCCCTAAATTTAAGCACAAATAGCTCGTTCTGCAAGCTTATAAACTCAGCCTAATTTGCGTTTGCTTTTGCCGGCCTCCGCCAATCCGAGAGCAGGCTGGTATGACATCATGGGTTCTGTTGCGAGAAATGAGCGAGTGGGTCGCATGGCCATTTCCTTGTTTCCTAATTATATAGCTTATTTAAGTGAATTTTATGTTAAAAGTGGTGTCAGTATGATGCTAACGAGTCAATCTTTTGAATGAACCAAACTTGTGTTTTGTCTTCATGGCTCCTTGAACGGACTCAGAAAGTGTCCATAGCCTGGAAAAACGCCCACATTATTCTGATTCATAAAAAAGGAGATACCAAGGACCTTAAGAATTACAGATCCATTAGCCTACTCTCAGGTGTTTATAAGCTGTTTACCAAAGTTGTAGTTAACCGCATTGGGGACAGCCTGGATTCCCAACAACCGAGAGAGCAGGATGGGTTTAGCAAAGGGTATTTAACCATGGATCACATTCATGTTGCCAATCAAGTGATAGCAAAATCCTCAGAATACACTAAACCCCTTTGCGTGGCATTTATAGACTATGAGGAAGCGTTTGACTCTGTGAAAACCGCAGCCATGCTAAAAGAATTAAAGGACAAGGGAATAGAAGGGGCCTCATATGTCTTCTAGTCGACATATATAAAACATGTGCGGGCAGGATAACACTTCGCCAGCAAAGCGATAAATTCCTTATCCGAAAGGGAGTAAGACAGGAAGACACTATTTGGCTAAAACCGTTCCCACTATGTCTGGAGGGGGTAATCAGAAATTTTGACTGGGAAAACACAGGATTAACGATAAACGGAGAATACTTGAGCCATTTTAGGTTTGCAGACGACATAGTGTTGCTGATAGACAATGTAGAACGCCTCCAAAAAATGCTTGAGGAACTACTATAAAAAACATGGCCGTGGGACTAAAAATAAATATAAATAAATATAAAGTAATGAGAAAAAGCATGCCGTTATCGCCCTCTTCAGCTTAGGAGACGAAGAGCTAGAAGGAGTAAAAAAACATAACTACCTCGGACAGATGGTTAGTGCTGACACCAAGCACGAGAGGGAATCCGGCGTAGTATAGGTACGGGCTGGCCAGCATTGGGCAAGTACTCTCAAATAATAAAAAGTAAGCTACTTCTGTCACTTTAAAGAAAAATCTATACCCAGTGCATTTGGCGCTTGGCGCTTTATTTAACAACTAGAAGGCAAACTTAGATTGACCCAACGAGCCATGGAACGAATAATGATAGGAGTTACACTTAGAGAAAGGAAACGATCTTCATGGATCAGGGAACAAACTGGAGTAGACGATACCGTAGTTCAAGTAAAGAAAAACAAATATACTTGGGCTGGCCTTGTAGTGAGACGAACCGACAAACGGAGGACAATTAGGGTAACAGCGTGGATACCAAGAGATGCGGCTAGAAGAACGGGAAGGTCATCAACCCGATGGAAGGATGAAATAAGGAAATTCGGTTGCCAACGGTGGACTCGAGCGGAGCAGGACAGGAGCAGTTGGAAGTCAGTGGGAGAGGTCTTCGCCCTGCAGTGGGCCTGAGTGGGCTAGTACTGAGGATGATTTCCCGTAATACCTTCGGACAAAAAATAATTCAATTTAATGGCGGCCACATGTGGAATTGATTTCATTTGATTTGATTTCTTGGTGAGAACATAATAACGTGAAGAATAGCACGAACTTTTGTCTGGCTTTAAAACAACATTTGCAAAAGTTTTGTACGTCATGACAAATGCGTTTTCATTCGAATGTTATGATTATTATGACTGTGTTATGTTATTTGGTGATATGATGTGTCACATGATATACTATGTTGTTATGTTGTGTTATTGTACGTTATGATATGTTCCCTTACCTGCTATTTTTCAGCAAATGCTGCTGTCGTTGCAAATATAGCGTATTTCGCACTAGACCCGCTACAAGCAAATGGGCTATGGTTTAAGGTACTGTATTGATTATTTCTCTAAATAAGAGATGAATAAACTGAAATGAACTAAACAATAAAAAAGATAATATTGTGAACGCCGCTGAAATCCCACTCAACGCGCTATACGCCTCGAGCTTCGCGATCGCTGCGCCGCCTGCCGCCGCTTCTCAGCGGCGTTGACGGGATTTGCGCTGCGTGACTGATAGGGCCTCGTGCGGTGTTTTGGTTCTATTTCGCTTCTTTTCGCCTTTCCGCGCCCTAAAAAAACTTGTTATGGTGACGACTATAGGCGAAGAGTACGTTTAGGTCACTTAAAAAGCAGCTGCGTCTTCGTAGAGTACGCGATCGCCTTCAAGAGCTACCCGGGGACGCGGTTCTGCGCGCTCCGACGCCGCTCTTCCGGGTGTCGGCGACGGCAGCAACATATCACCCATGTCACCTCCAAAACATCAGGCACAAATGAATTCTACTGACGCCTCTTTTAGACCGGATACTGGCACAATGAGAGGTAGGATTCATTTTGCAGCGTGGACAACGAATGCGGCTTCGTTTCGCATATATACGCCGCAGAAAAATATGTTTCGGGGATGTGATTACCCAATCCCGGACAATAACTTATGCCTTTTATAAGAATATAAACCATGCGAAAATTTAAAGTATATTCCAAGCCTGTGCGTCGTTAAATATGTGCCCGCACACGCCATATAGCAAGAACCAAGAAAATGAAACCACCAAAAAATAAATGCTGTGCCAATGCGGAATTTAGAAACATAATAGCTCTAACGGAAATGAAAAAAAAAACAGTGCTGCTTCTGACATGCTAAAGACGTTCATCGAAACTTAAGCGAAGTAGAATTCACTAGACCAACTATGCGCGAAATGCACTGCTATTTCGCGACACATCGGTGGGGGGGGGGGGAGGGGGGGGGGGAGGGGAGGGGGACGCTGTGTACAAATGCAGAGCGGAATCAAGCAATGAACGTTTTAGTAATCACAGACATAAATCTCGCGTTCACTTTCCTTTTGTTTTTCTACTTCAACGAAGAGCTGATCGTACGGCGGACGCATTTTTGGAAGTATACAGGTTAGGCTGTTCAACAAGCGATGAAATGTGTCATTGGAAGAGTGTGGTATGTGATAAGGCCCTCTGACTTCAGTTTCTGGTTTATTTTGCAGGCTCCCTGTGCCATATGACGATATTTCGAAGATGCATTTAGTCTCGGACGCGGATTATATTGTAAGCCCGTCTCCGCTCAGCTCGCAGAGGATATATGCAGCAGATGGTCTGCGGGCGCGCACCTCACAACAAGACGACTCTGTCGTGTGCTGATCCCCGAGTATAATTATGCATTGTCCATCGTACTTTTGTTGAATATTCCAGAAATTAACACAGACTGGCTTGTAAATGGTGGTGATCAATCTCTGAGGTATAATATTGGCAAACGTAACTGGTGTGCTGT
This sequence comes from Haemaphysalis longicornis, assembly GCF_048455015.1. Classification (NCBI taxonomy): domain Eukaryota; kingdom Metazoa; phylum Arthropoda; class Arachnida; order Ixodida; family Ixodidae; genus Haemaphysalis; species Haemaphysalis longicornis. The sequence goes on from NW_027526295.1 coordinate 204,669,931, forward strand.
CAGGTATGAGTGCTCCGCTGATTATGTAAGCGCACAAAACCGATTTAAATCGTAGTGTATAGCCGTAGCATGAACATCTGAGGAACCGGTGGTTACGGAGACACGGCTAGTAAATTCAAGTCAGTGTAACTACAATCGGCTCCATCATACGCCGGTTCCGCGACGCTGGCCTGTGACACCCACCTGGCGCTTATACAGACCGAAAATACCAGACTAAGATCGCGTCGGAAACATTTACACTCTCGTAAACACACCCCATTTGCGAACAGAGTGATTGCTCCACACAAACATGAATTCCAAACGCCCACAAACGGTAAATCTCAGTCGTGAACGTGCCGCAAAAGCAGCGGCGGCACTGGGGAGCGGGGCGCGGACTCCCGCGCCTGCTTTCGAAACGGGCCGCCAGGGGGATTTCAGTGGCGCCCCTACAGGCCGCACTCGAGGCGTATAGGGACCGGGCGGCCGTTGTATGGCACCACCGTCGCTTCAGCGAACAGCGCCACCCGTGGCGAACCGCTCGTCAGTGGAATGCCGGTGGCGGTCAGCGCAGCGTAACTGTACATGGCTTTCTGTCGTTTTTCTGCGGTGCGGCTTGCAAAGCGTACGTAACCCCACGTGCATTTTCCAGATCGGTAATTCTTGAGCGTGGATGTGACGTTTACGAGGCATGCCATGTGTGTGATTTACGCCCATACTCAGTATTTACAAATAGCAGACGACGCTCAATGCGCCAAGCTGGAAGTCAAGCTGGAAGTGAAAGTTCGTTGCTTCATGCAATTTTTTTATGTCTGCATGCAGTTTCGCATATCGAGGAGTATACTGCAGCTAAATGCTCCCACAAAGCCGGTGTGTGCAACCGATCTAGGAATGCTGGGGCACTGGCATTGGGCAGTTGATGACGAAACGGCGTCAACGTCGTGCACAAGCGAAAGACGCAGTTGGGGGTGTCTTCTAAGATTTACCTCAAAACAGAAATTGTGATGGACGACGCTTTCGTAACTTCATTACCTACGGCTGAAACGTGTTTAATTACACAGAAATGCTCTTACTACAGTCATCGGAATCGTTGATAGAATAAAAACCGCATGATAGTAGAACGTTATTGCTTGCTTGTCGTGGAGAAGCATTGCTTTACAAGAATTGCAATGGTTGCATGGCTAGTTGGTAAATGGTTTTTTCGTTTTTTTTCAAAAACTAATTCCTGCATGGCTAAAGGACGTGAGACAGGAGGCTGCCCGAAACCTGTACTCAGTTCCACAACTGAATGCTGCGGTCGGTTTACAAGCTGCCACCTACGCTTGAAAAATCATGCACACCTTCGCCTAACGACCATGAGGGTTTATCGCAAAGCTCGACCGTATGGGTTTCCTTGGTTGCCTTCTGCATTTAAACTTTGACTAGTTGAGCGTCGAATTTGACCAGCATGCAGTTTGGTCTTTTGATCGCAGCGTCTTTGACTTTGATCATTTCCCATTCGAATTCGCAGGAAGAAAGCTTTGCGTTCAACCATCATAATCATTAGACGGAGGGCTAGATGATTTTGCTGTTTAATTTTGAACTTCCATGCCCCCCTCTCCAAATCTAAACTTTGTCCAGCGTGTCGGAAATGTGTCTGTGCTGGAGAACTCGGGCTGATGCACCCATATTTGAGGCAACTAATCGTGCTTTTTTGGTGTCTTCACCAGGCATTACACGATTTTTTAGGTACTCTGTAAAGAATACTTAAGCATTAAAAACACCAGCTGACGTTAACGCTCCAACATTTTTTAACTATCGGTGCCAGCCTTTATTCTACGCAGGTGGTAAAACAGGACGGGGAGGAGGGATGATGGATGGTTTGTAGCTTGAGCTGTTGAGTTGGTGAATAACTTTGGCTCTTGATAAAATGACCACCACAAATGTGGGATTTCCACTTCGGCTTTCAGGCTCCCATGCTGTCACAGTGTCACTCAACAAAACCGAAGGCACAAAGCTCACGGTTACAGAAAGTGGAAACTACCGCAACATTTCTACGGTTACACGGTAATCCATCTCGTATGCAGGTGCCTTTCCATTTAAAGCACACGTATCCAGGTATCCCAGCGCTAACGATGGCGTGGAAAGCGTAGTAATTGAAACCAGTGAGGATAATTTAAAGTGGTAGAAATGAATAATAATATTGCTAATAGTTTTATTCCTACTCAGATCGCGCGGAGTCAGACGCAGAGCGCTGCAAAAAGCGCTCGTGTCAATGTAGCCCATTCTCGACCTTACAAGCATCCAATAAGTTTGCGTAGCTGTTGGTGCATTTAAGAAGAAAATAATACTACTAATAGTAGTTTTATTCGTACTCAGAACGGGTGTAGCCAAGCGCAGATCGCTGCAAAAAGCGCTCATGCCATTGCAGCCGATACCCAACTGTAGAAGCGTCCGAAAAATTTACGTAGTCATTACTGCATCTAAGAACCCAACATATCTGTCTAGACTTTGTTTCACCGCACATATACACTCACAACACCACCAAAACATTCAAAGCACCGAAGCAAACACGACAAAAACAACGGGAGGCTGTGTAGTCCAATGCACCGGCTCATTCCACTGACGAGGGGAGCGCCGAGTGGTGGCGCCACCCGTTCAGCTGCCCGGTCCTGTAGCTTGTCGTACTCGTAAAACGTTAGCCGAAGTCTGTCGTCTATCACCCTGTTGCGTTCACAACACAAGTTAACAGTACGGGGAGTGCGCCCAAGGCAAAGAAATGCGTACATAATAGAAGACGAGCGGAAGCGCCACTGACTTGATGCCCTCAGCCAGCACACGCAAAAATAACTAATTCCGTTGTGTGGGAAATTGTGCACCACCTTCTAGTTGTATTAGCGACAGCGAAAACGTGCAGAAACAGTTCGCTTCTGCAAATTTGCTCACCATTTTTGCCGCAACTGCCACTTTACACGCGCGAACAATCTGCGTCCGCTTACGGGCCAGGTGTCGTTTGCCTTGAAAATGAAAAGAGCAATCACTTTTTAAAGGAAAGTGCTCGGCGAGTTTGTGAGCCAGCCAAACCCAGGGAAACTCGCGCCCGCGAGCCGGATTGCGACACTTTGTGAACAGTTGTTGGGAAAAATACACGTACGAAGCTTTAAACGTTGGCTTTATATACGTTTTGCGCACGTATACAGGTGCGAACACCCATTATATTCCACAGAGTGAGGATTGTGCAAGGCGCGCTTAAAAAACGGGCGATGAAGAATGTCTCCAGTCTCCCGCGTACCTAGGGTCCAGGCGGTGGGGGAGGGCTGCGGAGAACATGTGAGCAGGCAGTCCGCCGGATCAAATTGCGAAAAGCCGGCTCGAGTGCCTATTTGGGTTGTTGACTAAGACTAGGCAGCGTGCACAGCCGTGGCGATTGCGAACACACAGGGACGCGCTATGCGAGGATTGCAAAGACACAGACAGATGGTGTAGAGGCGCGAATCGTGGTGTAGCCTTACGCGTTAACCCAAGACAATGAGGAGGAGCGCTTGTCGCGGCGAATTCGAGGTATGTTGCGCTCCACCGTTTGCGAAGTAAGGGCGGCGGGGAATGTGCGCAGGGGCACACAAGCTGGTTCGCAGTTGTTGAAAGTTGTACGACTGTGCCTTCTTGAGAAAATGAATTGGGAGTCGCGTTAGTTCTGTTTCGCGGCACAATATTCCGTCGCCTGTTATGTACGTACACAAGTGCACACAAGTGTTATTACGGCATGAAGTATTAACTCTGAGCATTTGTACAGCAGTTTATCGTGCCGACAAAAAATGTGCGCCTCATGAAGCATTCCTTTTTTGAACTTTTCCGCCTAGTTCCCACAAGAATGAACAGCGCATCGTGGAAAGGGTTCATGGCCCTTCTTGTCGTTAAATGCATATGGATCGATGACGGGCTGCACATGCTTTCTAAGCTGTAGTTTTGAAAGGGGAAGCCCAGTGGGCCCTCTGTTTATTTCAGGAGTGTCAGTAAAATAAACTAAGTACGCTACTCGTGGGGTTTGATGACCGATTATTTGGTCATGCATAGCGGCATCGTTTATTCCAATGTTCATCCCAAGCCATAAAGCACCGCGAATCCGCTTTCTAAAGAGGATTTGCGGGAGCAGGGAAAAACACAGATTATAAAGGTGTGCGCGATCGTTTTGTAGCCGCATGCAGAAAACGTGTTCGACGAACCGTGTACGTGACCCGTTCGAAATTACGGATCACCCCTTGAACACCGAGAGTTCGTTATTCGTTATGTTCGTCATGCGAACCTTCTTTTTGTTTTACGACTGAACTTACTTCAAAACCACATCGACTGTCAGGTAACCATAAAGATAGCCTTCCTGCCGCTCTGGCGCGACCATCAATGCACTTAAAGAGCCACCATGAGATGAACAATCGCGTTTTATTTACGAGCTTTTTCTCGCTCTTTCTATTCTAGCAGTGACAAGTTCTTGCAAGCTCAGTTTAGTTGAGATCCTGCCTTACAAGAGCGTACGGCACCCTGTCGTCAAAAGAAGCGATGCGCACTTGTCATTTCGGAGAGTCCCCTCGGCTTTGGCGTTGGCATCGCGCCCTTCGGAGGAGCGCACCATTCTTTCCTCCATGGAGCGCACTATGGTAAAAGGCCGGCATCTTGGCGCAAGCGCTGTATGGTCTGCTATAAGTTCTTTCCTGATTCTCCTCACGGCACGACATGTAGCTGCGTCGCGCACGTTCCCGAGCCTATTTCCTGCAGCGGCAAAAGCGCCAGAGATGTTATTTCGTGCGTGTGCGCTGTTGTAAGGTGGCTTCACAACCTGTCGTAAAGCGTCTACTTCTCAAGAAAAGGACAAGCCAAGGTCAGTTTAAATAAATAGATTTTTGCCGTCATTAATTCTATGCTGCTGTAATCCCATCTTCCAGCATTTTTTTATCTGTTCAGTGCTGACAATAAACGTTGGAGATAGCGCCTTGCAGACAGTGACATGGGTCGCACCATACCTATGATCTCCTTTCAATAGCCTGAATTTTTAACAATACCTGGGCAGCCTCTGCTCAAAGTCGGTGATTGTTCATCAGTTAAGGGGCTATATTTTGAAACACTAACCCTACCTAAACTAGATTGCGCATACGTAGTCTCTCTGTTAAGCTTTAGACGTTTTGTTTTTATTTTCTTGAAATGTACTTTATAATTTGATTACAATGTTGGCTTCAAGTACCGAAGCTGCTCAGTCAAAAGCAACAACGCGCGCCGGAGGGGAGGGTTCTGGAACACCGAGTATATTCGGTGTACGGTCCTGCAGACGAAAGCACTCGGAGCGCGGCGTTTACTACCGTGCATAACCAAACAACGCCCCCTTGCTTGAGCGCTACCACTTCTTTCACGTATAGGAAACCAATTTCAATTTTATGCTGGAGCTTACATGCCCTAACCTCGGAGATTCTTGCCGCTGGTGATACACCATTGGACAAGGAATAAGGGAACAATTAAAAAATCAATGAAGACAGAAATGAAGGACCATACGCTCATATGAGCCACAAGTTCGATCATTTTGTGAACCGGTCTGTATTCTGATATACTGACCGATAACAACCTTTGGCTGCGATACAAGAAGTATATTGCAAAACCCTGCTGCACCCAGAATTCCTACGCAGCAATTAATTCAGAGACTGACTGTTTTTCTAGAGCTCGCCCTCTTCTTTTTTACTTACCATGTATTGTGTTTTCTTTTCCTTTTCCTTATTTTACTTTCCCACCAGTCCATTGGACACAGGTTTCAAAATAAAGCTTATCTCTCTCTCTCTCTCTCTTTTTAGGACAATTGTTTCTTCGTCTTCGCGCATCATCTCTAAATGCTAAAATCCTTTAAATGCGAAGCTAATAACCTGCACGTAAGAACGGTCACCTGTTGGGGTGATTCAAGCAAGACTGTGGCACCGCCCTGCTTGGCAACCCGTTCAAACCTTGTCGGTACGCTGGGAAGAACGGCACACTGACACGTCGGGTTGCCGGCAAGCGGGGCACGCCGTGCAGGCACGCTTGCGCATGTTAAGCATTGACGCTTTACGTACACATAGCATTATAGTATATCGATACAATTGAGCAGGCAAGGCTATATGTAGTTAGTCAGTCTGCAATGCCACTGACAAGGTAAGAACGTAACTCTAGGCTTTAAGCGTCTGGTCACACGACATACGATTCTTAAACAGAAACATCAGCCTATTAATTTTAATACATTTGAACTTGGAATGTAACATATCCCCCTCGAATAAATCCAATCTTGAAGAACACGTTTCCTACCGATACCGAACACCACGTGTACTATTTTACGCACACGCGTTTGATGCTCGATTTTGTGGCTCCGCTGGACGACAAAAGATTTTCAACCTACCCTGGCGCTTTGGAGCCTTCATTTGCAAATATTCAGTTACAGCGCGAAGAGTTTCGACACCAAATGCGGGTATTTAACCAGCACTCATTCTAGTAACTCTTTTCAAGCCGTTAGTGCGAACACAGAAAAGTGTTAATGCCCCAAATGGGTCAAGTTTCCTCTCTTGCTGACAATCTATTGTTGACGTTCTTTGAACATTTTCGAATAGAAAGTGTGCTTCTTCTTTTCTTTTAGAAGTGTATTGCGATCTTCGAAAGGTCGAAGGGCCTTTTCTTGAAGATTTCCATGACGATGCAATCTCCTGGCACAGCTTCGTAAAGCTAAGTTGGAAAAAGGGCAATCCCCCGCGCCCTCAGGTTGGTGAAACCATTACTGACCTTTCAAAAAAAAAAAAAAACGGATCCTTAGAAGTCTCGATATAAGAGAGACCCCTCAACTTCGCCCGTTGCAGGGCAGTAAATCAACAGGACCAGTGGCTTTTTCCATGTTTACTCATTTCTTCGCCTAAGCGCAGCTTTAAGGCTGCAATATTGCAATATAAGCTGTAAAGTGTAATGGACTATCAGAAAACAGCCGCCACAACCTATTGTAGAGATAATATGGGCACCAAAATGAACGCATAGGGTTGTTCACTTAATAGTATGATGGTCTATCAGCAGATAAGCACCATACGGTCTTGGAAAGAGAATAGGAACACCGAAGTGAACCACCATGGTGGTTAAAGGCTCACTCGCCCCCACCATTTTATGCTGCAGGGAAAAATTTCGCAATTAAAAAAAAAGTCTCACACCAACATAAAAAAAAACACGATCTAGTTTTCGGCAATACAGCGAGAGCATATATCCGTTCAAATAGATTGGAGATTACCCGAATGCCTCCAGATGGCCGAGTTAGTAAATCTTTTCAGGCGAACACCAAACACAAGCACAACATTCCTCGTCCTATTGATGGAGAAGCTCGATGCTTGTATTGCATCGCTTGTTGGGATATTGTTCTGGTAATCGTTCTGGTCCTCAAGCTAGTGAGGGATGAGGAATAACGCAGTGATCTGTGGGGAGGAGGGCAAAGACCCCTCACTAGCGAGACGGTGCTGTCGCCCGTCGTTCCTTCCACGTATCAGTGAGAAGTTTGCTGACAGTTGCTGCTCAGTTATGACCCAGGTCTTCATCTCTATCATTCTTCCCCACTTTCTGGCTAATAAGGAGCAAGTCATCTCTCGGTTACCGGGACTGTCCCGAGTCCTCCATAGCTGGCATGCAATCAAGGTAGTGCGCAGCTCAAACATTCACCTGCATTCCAACCCAGTGGAGCGAAGGTTGAGAGTCCTCTCTGTTGGGCGGAAACGCGATTGGGAGGCCTGCGTGCTGCCGCTATGCTCTCTTTGAAGACAGCTCCACATGACATTGCGGGCGTCAGCCCTGCGAAGCTCGTATATGTCCGGGGGAAGAGAACGAGTTTCGAATGACGAAACAGCCGGCGGCGAAGAGCTAGTTCTAGCGCTGCCTTCGTTTCCCCGTTCGGAACAGCCCGTCCCGTCATTTTGAGCTTCGGTCTCAAAAACGCACCGAATTGCTTCTGGAAACTAATGAATCACGCATTTCGTAGTCTGTCTGAGTACGCGCTCCCTTACCTCGACGATGTCGTCATCTTTTCTAAAGCACTCCGAGTCGTGCTGAGCAGGCTCAAGAAGCAGGCGTAGCAGTCAAACCGTCCAAGTGTCACATAGGATGTGCCGAAGTGACGTATCTAGCGCATGTGGTGGTAGCGCGGCCGAAGCAGCCCGTCAGAAATCAAAGTAACTGCAGTCGTGAACTATCGCCGGCGAACCAGTAAATCCGAGATAAGGACTTTTTTGGGTTTAGCTGGATATTAATAGCATTATGTGAAAGATTACTCCACACTTGCTAGTCCTTTAACTGACGCTCTTAGAAAGACGGATCCAGTAAAGGTGGAGTGGGACACAAAGAAGGAGGACGTGTTTCAAACGCTGAAACGAGCCCTGAGAGAAGCCAGTTCTAATAGCCCCGGAGTTTTTAAAGGGTTTCGTGATTCGGTGCGATGCGAGCAATCGTAGCATGGGAGCTGTACTATGCCAAGAGGATGCGAACGGCCGGGAACGACCACTTTTGTACTTAAGCCGCACGCTAACTTGCAGAGAAGAGGCGTACAGTACATCCGAAAAGGAATGTGGCTGCGTCGGGAAGGCAGTGCAGAAGTTGGCCTGCTATGTATCCGGTTCCCAGTTTGTTGCAGAAACTAATCATTGCCCGCTAACCTGACTAAATAACATGTCGTCTAAAAGCGATCGTTTGCTAAGGGGGAGTATGATACTCCAGCAGAGCAATCTTGTCGTTCGCTATAAGACAGGAAAGTTGAACGCTGACGCAGACACACTAAGCCGTGCGTTCTAAGTAATGCTGCCTTCGTCCTCCCCGTGTCTTCTGTTTCGTCTCTTCGTAAACAGCTTTTAGCCTAGCGGTTATATGGGAGCAAAATTATTGCCTTCATTAGCTGCCTCAATTGATTAATCCGCACCGCGTGATTTCAAGCAATCAACCTTAGTTATGATCATTTCTTGTCGTGTGTTACGTTTGGCACGTAGTCTGAGTTCTCATTTAAGAGTCTTTGCGTAGCGCATGGGCCTCGTCGTGTGTAGAGGGTCCAAATTGGGGGTGGACACTCGGCTAGGAGAGTTTATCATGTTTTTTGGAGTCTGGTGTTCTGACGGAGGACGGAGGGTGCTTGCTTGCACTGGGTGTTGCCTGCTGTCGGTCGGTTCTTTGCAAGCTGCAGAACGATGAGCGACCGGTCCTGAGAAACAACACAGGAAGAGCCAGGCGAAGCTGGTCGAGATACCTGGGCAGTTTGGCGATGTACCTGTGATTTGGACCTGGCATGTGGAACCTGTTCGTGGAAAGGAGTGTGGAGCCGCCCTTTTTGCTGGAGCACTGGAGGTGAACCTGGATGAGCCTTGCGAACGAGCGCGCCCGGCATTCGAGCCACGAGGAAGCAGGTCGTCTTCCTGGCGCATTGTCTGGCGGCGGGGGTGCTGTTGTGCCAGAGCGCCCAGCCCAAATTCTCTCCATCTGGCGACGCGCGACGGCGGGGTCGATTCGCGCTTCTGTCAAACCGCCCGCGGCAGACGTGCTTCAACTTGAAGGCGCCGCAGTGTCACCTCTCCTTTCCCCTTCGCAACGGCTGGGCCGAACTATGCCTGGGACGAACGGCCCGCGGCAGACAAGCAGCAACACGCCTGGAGACGGCGCCGCTGAGTCGCCCTCCATTTCCCGTCGAGGCGGCTTTGGCTGACGCAATCGCTTGGCCTCCATTCGTCGGATTCAAACTTCGGCCAGCGGGAGTCCTGATAGGAGCGATTCAAACCGCACGCGGCTGCAACGGACCCCCGGGGGTAGAAAACCAGCCCGGAAGCACAGCGACCTTGGTACCTTTCGGAGGCACCGAGTTGAGACGTGCTGTCGCCTTTGCGCGAGACATGTAACGCTTTTTTTTACCCTTGTACATACTGTATAGATTTGTTGCTTCAACTCTTCGTCGGCTCGAGAACTTCATCGCTCTGCTCTGCGCCGCGTCAATAGCGGACGGAGCAAGGCAACGTCGCACAACAGGTGACTGCGCTCGGATGGCCAGTCGCAGCAGGGGTGGCTGCGGTAAGATGGCAAAGTCGTAACACGGTAGACTGCAAGGGGTCCTGCACTGAGGACTCCTCTCACCGGGCGTGTGCCCCTGACACCAGCACATTGCTGTTCAATAAAAGTTTATTCCTCCTCCCTCTTCCACCTAGGTCGGGCAATTGTTGCTTATTTCATTAACCCGAAACCATTGATCATTGCTTTGTTTTGTGCCGGGATGCGGTGTTTTTCTGGAATGTCTTTCAACGAACTCATTTCCCCTTATACAATTCGGTTCTTGCCTTTTCTAGATACCAATGGAGTGCCCTATGACATATTTGCTGAAACGGGAGTGTAGCTTGTAAAAGAGCCACGAGACTGATCGCCCTGTGGAACCCCCTCAGCCAACGAAGTCCATTTTTCTTACGCATTCTGCGTTGGTGAAGAGAATTTATGCGGCCAGAGTAGCTTCATCTGTTGGACGCGTGTGTCGGCTTGCCGGGGTTTTGACGGGCACCCAAGTTTAGCCACAAAGATGTGCTTCTTTTTGGATGACTTCGAACTTTTGTATTGTATAATAATCAAAGAAGGGCCGGGAAAGCGCAGACGGCAACGCATCGGGCTGCAACTGAAAAGACCCAGGTCATATCCCATAGGATCAGACGCGTGTTTTATTATTTATTTATTCATTACATCGGCTGCTATTTTGTTGACCGGACAAGTGAATCTCCTTTTCTAGTAAAAAGTTCTCTGCTACAACTACTTGACCGAACGAATGCCAGAAAAACGGCGGTTTTTCGCAGAATGGGATTTTTATGGCTTTCGCCTCACGATTAGTTTCGAGTTTGGCTTTGCATACCATTGACTTACTAAAAAAAGTGCTAAGCCATGGCTCCGCTCATCCGAGCAGAAATTTAAGCGTGAGCCACTTACGAGCTAAAGCGTATTAATTTTCCCGTCCAACGCACATGCACAAACAGGATGCGAAAGTGACGAAAGCCAACAAATTCCTCGTAAACAGTGGCGTGGCCTGCACTCTGACACGAGCCGTGAAATGTAAGCTTCATTTACCTAACTTTCAGGCAACTCGTCGGCTGGGAATACCCCTAATACGCCCGGGCAAGCAAATTACAAAATGAAACGAAAGAAAAGGGACAATGCACGGGCAATGTATCGCATTGGCCACCACTCTGAATACTCATCGTTATAGACTGACCTGCTGCTGTAAAGTGGATTTGGACGTCTCTGGAGAGTTCAAGAATTACGGAATAATTCTCGATCGCCCACTGCCGCGCGTCCAGCGTTTATACTAATGAGCGGGAGCCGGTTAATGGAGATGGCTTTAGCGGCAATCGCATTATTTCCGGTCGGTCGCACGTGTTTCCTCCTAATTTTCCTCGCATGCAACAAAGCACACTGGCAACCTGGCACCACCCGGCTCTGCTCCAGACAGCCGCCATCATGCTAATGCGTTTGATGATAGCCCCATTTTCCTCCGGCGCAACTAGTTTTGGTGACGGGAGAGCAGATGCTATCATGATCGACCGAACATGTCCGGACCTTTTTCGAGTGGCTTGGAATCAGAAATGTTTTATATACTGACAAACAAGTTGTTTGCTGGCGTTTTTGTTTTCTTATCTTCACCTTCGAATATGCCTTGCTTTAGGTTGTATGCTCCAGTGAGTGCTGGGAACGATGCTAGCCTCACTCTGCGCTCGCGATAAATGCGTCTCAGTCCGCGCACTTCTGCAATATTATCGCTAGGTGAATGCATGTTTGGAGTTATTCTTTTCGCTGCCGCAGATGGTGTCCTACAAAAGATAACTTGTCTTTCCCTCTAAATTTTGTTTATCAGTGTCGTCGAAAACCGTTAGGCAGAAATGCTATAGAAATTGCGTTGATGCAGTAAAAAGACGTAATAAGACCCTCAATTATTATCACTACAAATTAGCGATAGGGACGCAAAAATAAAGATTCAATGGGGGAAATAATCTTTGGTGAATACAGTACAATTTGGTGACATTGTGAGCATCAAAGGAAGGCAAAACGGAGCAGACACAATCCCGTAACGCATAACAATGCAAAGATCTGGTACTGAAAGCGTACAATCTTCTGAATAAAATGAAACAATTCGATGAGGCTGAGATTGACTTTCTGAGCTGTGTTATTTACCCAGGTAGCAGCGGTGTCCCTACTAAAATTCGTACATTGTCATGGTTACTGGAAATTTGCCGCAATATGCGTCCAACCCTTTCTAAACTACCGTCACCAATGATAGCAAATAATGAAAACAAAATAGTAGCTTTTTTCAAGCATTCGATCTGCTCTTGTAACATCAGGCTAATAATTTGCGCATCTAAGCTTCAATAAAATAGAAACTTGTAGATGCAGGCTGTCTAACACACTCTATGGTTTACAGGAATGCAACAATTATTATTACGTATGGTGTGTACAGTAAAAAAATTCACACAACATAGAATTTTGCATTGACTCCTTACATCCGTGGTCGTACCCTTAGATTGAAACAGGTGGCTTCCAGGTATGGCAAGCAAGTGACCTTTTTCGCGTTTAATATCTGAGAAGAGTTTGTACTCTTGTTGAGAAGCGAAAGAAAGACTTAAAACCTGTGGTGCACGGTAAATGTTGGGTTAAACATGTTAATAGGTAAGTTGCATGTTGCAAATGTGCGTTTCAAGAAATACTGCTCTCCGACACCATGTGTATTCAGGTTAGATGGGGCATTGTGTTAAGAAACAGCTCCATGAGTGCAAATTGCCCTCTTTATAGACGATGGGCTACATAAACACAGAAATTTTGGTCTGCCTGTCTACCTGTCGGTGACCAAATTCAGCCACCCGGTCAAAGTGAAACAGAAGCTGCGCAATAGTCTTATATACCCACAGCCAAATATAAACGTCTAAATCCGGTGTCAATGCTCATACTTGTCAACATTGTTGGACGAGAACAAGATATAACGCAAATATAAGGCAAAAAATCAATATATAGGTGATATTTACAGTGTTCTTTTATTGAAAACTTCATGGATGCTTGGTTTCTAGGATAGCAAATAAAATACTACATCAACTGCACAAAGCCATCGCCTGCTGTTACCCGCGCTACTATAGCTCCTGGTGGCATTTAAGAAGTAAAACGGCAACAGTAATGAAAAGTTCCGCTAGGTAGGTTCCACGTTCCGTTTGGAACGCTCGTGAAGTAGGGCAACGTGGATCTATAAACGTCAGTAGAGTGCCCGATTCCCGCGCGTCTCCGCCATACGGAAGCGCTGGCATCGAGGCACCCGACTTGGAGCAGTGCGACGCGATTAATTTGAATTGACTTGAGCAAACCTCTAGCGTGTTATTTTGGGAGGAGCGATACGGCAGAGAAACAGCATGAGAGGTCAGCGGGAAACTGAAGGGAGGCATTTACTTGGCATTTGCGCCAGTCTACTATCGTTTTTCGTCGACATTTGCAACGAAAGGAGCAGATACGCGGCCATTTTTAAAGAGGAAGCCTAGATTTAACCTGTTTGCGCACGCATGTGCTCCTCAGATAGATAAGGGCAGCATTATTTACAAACATAAATCAGTATCAACAAGAACTTCTAGGGACTATGCCGATAAACATTCTTAAGAATCAGGTTATTGGTAAAGCTTCTTCTGTTCCCTTTAACAAAAACGAGTTATATTTTGTTTTTTTCTGTGATTATGAGTCACGACTATTATTGTTATTATGCTTTTAGGTATATAGCGTGGTGGTTACGTGATAACGTGGACGCTTGTGCAGCGCTGTAAATTGTTTTTTTGTTCGTATTTACAGTGAAAATTCAGTTTATAGCCAGTCCTCGTGTTGTGCATTTCCCCTTCTTCGGTCTACGTTTAAACATAGCTGTTTTGCCACCTGTTATGTGAGAGGCCGAATTTTCCTTCTCTGAGATAGTAGCTTTCCTCAACAGTGGTTATACTAGACCTTCGGCTGTAATTTCCTGACGAAAATATCCTGAAGAATTAGCCTTCTCCGTCATCAGTGTCAAAGGCAACGAAAGTGATCCTACATATATATTTAATATATGTAAGCATTTTTCCGGAGGGTGAAGGTGTAGACAAGGGGGTAGTGACGTATACTCGCTGTTCTTGAAGGCCGTGTACCTCAATGTCGCGCATATCTCCCACCATTTTCATCCTTCTTTGGAATTTCTTTCCTGCTTTATCTTCTTGATCTATTTTTCTCTCCCTCCCAAGTACAACATAACAAACGAGGTCCTAGCCGTCTCAGCACCTACTGAATACATAAGCAATCGCCCATAATGATAACAGTTGCACTGAAGTAGTCAGGTTTTGTGGTTCCGTGGTCGCTCTTCAGGACAGCAGCAAATCACAGAGACGGAGACCAATGGAAACAGCAAATATCGCTTAATATAGTGTCGATTGTCATAACTAGAGAAGGAAGAACTCGGGCCTTCCCCGTAGCTTCCAAGATGGTGATGACCTAGTTAACATCCTTTTTTTATCCCAGGAGCCTACTCCATTAAAGCTTGACGTTGGACGTGATGGCGCTGTTTCCCAAGGTGTCTAATGCATTACCTTCTTAAAGTCTTTTGTGCTATGGGTAGCATCTATTTCCTCCCTCAGCTATAATTTTGCAACGATGTTTTATCCCGTGACCAAACACATGTTTTTGGGAAATTAATTTGGCCAACGCTATGCGTATGATCAGCAAGTCTGACGGGCCAGTACAAGGAAGGTCGTTTGCAATACAAACCCATTGCTTAGGAAGACCTATTTTTAGGTTTCTGTAACAGAAGAGGGAAAATTGGCGCAGCTTGCACTAGCGGTACAAGGCTAGAGAAACAGCAGAGCTGAAGGCCCGTCTCCCTGCGTCGTAGACCCTGCTATTGCACTTTGCATGGATTTCCGAACTCGCCGCTGAAAGTCCCCCATGACTGGCACGCCCGGATAGTTTTTCTCGCAGGTTTTCACACCTCTCCCAAAGTGGACAGCGTTAGCATGCGCTAGAACATGCGGCAACCAACTTCTCGAACTCGGTGTCTGTAGTGCAAAGTCGGTGTCTGTGCTCTCCCGACTTCAGGAGCCAGCGCACGTGAACTGGCGAGGAGAACAGCCTGCGAGAAATCACGCCACGAACGCTGGGCAGAGTGTTCTCGAAGGTCGAGCTGGCCGACGCCGGACACTCCCACGAGGCACACGCTCTCGTGCGCTAAGTATTTTTTTCTTGGTACTTTTTTCTGCTAACGCTCAACGGCGGAAGTGAAAGCTTAAACACGTCTGCTGTGAAAAACGTATACGTTGAAATTCGAGTACCTCCTCCATTTCCGAAGACAAGGATTGCGCCTCCAGTTTTACAATGAGACTGAACACACTTCTTCGTGTGCTTAGCAACTCTTCGCAAGGGCTGTTTATGCTTGTCGAACTTTCGAAGTTCACAGTAGCTATGAAAAGAAAGAAAGTAGAAAGGGCTAAAAATATCGACCACTTCAGCAACGCTGGCGAAATAAGACAACCGAAGGCCCTCTCTAAACGAATTCAAATTCAGGCATTATTTATCTTTTTCTGCACTCTTTTGTTGAAAATCATTAGAAAGTGCTTTATTCTCTGTTGAAAGTAACTTCAAGAACCTGTAATGTTCTGCTTTTATCTTCATGAGACATTTCGATTTGCCCTTTAAGGGCGGTTGCAGCTCTCACAATGAGCAAAACATTTTATTCTCAAGGGCAATAAAACGGCTTAGATATTAACGAAGGCGCAGACCCCTTAATTGCAGTGGTGCTCTCGGGAGTCCTAATCTCTCTTTCACGTGAAAAATAAAAAATAAAACTGTCGTATGCGCGATATTGGAAGGGCGATGGTGTATACTAGGCTTCAATGCGTTTTCCGGGGTGGATAATGAAGACAGTAACTTAGTTTCACGATGAAGGCAGTGCAAAAAGAATGGTAATTAAACAGGCACTTCGCTTATACGGTCTGCAGCTGCAGCTGTGGGCAACAAGTATTTTTAAGGATGAGATGCTGACACTGCCATCATGGGCATTAGCCGGGTCTGTAATTGTCAAACAGCTTGTGCTGTGCGGCAAAAGTTGGTGCTTATCTTGATGGAACGTTTAATATTCTTTCTTCCTACTACCATCGCCAAAGGGAATACCTCTGAGGGAATTCAACCTAACGTGCGATCGTGGCTACATAGGTTTTTGCCGAGGAAAAGCACGGTAGAAAATCACGGGCTCACTTGCTCCTGTGCGTTCCTGTCAGGTAAGTTCTCCTCAACCGAATATTTTATTCGCCTCGATAACTTTACGGCCTAGGTCACCAAAAACGCCGGGGTTGTTCCCCCCTCCGACCACCAGATTCTGTCAGAATCGGGTTGTTTCGAGAGCTATTCGTACGGCCCCTGGAGAAAGCGGGATTTCCTTTCCTCGCGTCCTTGCCATATCTTCGGAGAATCGGACATTGGTATAGACGATCAAGTCCACCCGATAGATTCTAATTTTGTCTTTTAAGATGACGATGAACAGACGGCTTCACAAGACTTTCTGGTGCGACAGCAAATACTCTCTAATCCGGGAGGACCTCACATTTGGCTAGTTCGCACTGAAGACAGGTCCCGCCTCTTGCCTCTTGCAAGAAAATGTTGGCGAAGTTCCTATAGGTTTGTCTTCTATTTCTGAGCTATGGAAGGCACAAAGAAGAAAAAAAGGGCCCTAAATATTCACGTCTCCCCCGATGGGCTAATAGCATGCCTGTCTCCCGAAGAACTGGTTATCATTATTACCCGAAACTAACATCGTTTTTTGTTACAGAAATTCTTCCCAGAGGAGACGAGCGGGAAAAAATCAATTCCTAGAGCAGCCCTACAAGCGGTTATATAGGCGCACGTGCATGTGTGCGTGAGTGCCCACAAGCTTGTTTGCAAGCTAGTTTCGGCTTCAATTCAGCGCAACCAGGATCTAAAAATAAGGCAAATGGAACGTTTGTTCTTTTGTTCGTTTGGTTGATTCATCCTGTTTTCAATAACCTTCTTACTATTGCTACAAAACTACCTTAACGTTAGAAAAGAATGTCTCGGCCGAGGTACCTGTTTCCGAAGGCAGGTTCTTATTAAGAGTTGTCTTCCCTAGTAGTGACCCACTCGAGGAGGGATTACGTGTGCGTGAATCATGATCGGGTCACGCAACAGCGACCCGTGACACATAAATTGCCAGTGACCCGAGCCTTTACGGTCACCGCTGTGTCAGGTGACTCCCAGGTGGATGAACCGCCAGCAAACTGTGCGACGTTAGTGATTTGTCTGCCAGGAGTTACTGTTGAAAAAACAGAAGCTTAGCAGCGACAATTACATGAACTGGCGCACCGCGACCACGGGCGCGGCCTGCGAATGGTGAACCAATACTCCCTTTTGTTAATTTGTTCCTTCGTCGTTTCTTGGATCCCAGCACTGCACAGCTGCCGGTTTCAGTGCAGCTGGCACAATACACATCGATCTACAATCCGACGGCCATCGGTCATGTGACGCGTAAGCTGGGGTAATACACAAAGCGCAATCACTACGAAACTCGCAAACTTGGTGTTGATGCTACACGCTGTAAACACTAGCAAAGCAATGGTTTTAAGTGACCAGTAACAATCCCTTCGGGGGCAGCCCCTGCAAGAGGGGAAGTTATTCTTTCTATGTGTTAGGAACGCTGACGTATTACAAACACACTTTTCAGATGTCTCCGGACTATTTAGGATCAGTTTTCCTCCATTCCAACACTTGCAGTAAGGGCGCTGGATCTGCCGCGAGGTGCTCGCCCCGACTAGAGTCCCAACCGCCGTGTTTTACTTTTCTTTCATTCATTGCATAATTAATTACCCCTGTTATCCAATGTTACCGTCCCAGACTCCCTTGCTCCCTTCGCTTCTCCAGAAACCCGGCTGCATTCATAAAAATGAGTTGCCCTGGTGCGCCTATTATCAAATGGCGGTGACAAAGGCTGAACAAGGCATGGCTGTTAAACTCCCTGCCCATTCAACGGATTTCAACACCATTACGTTGCAGCAGCTATCTCACCCATACCACGGCCCCAAGCAGGGGGCATCAACGACCTGTGTGCAAGCTTGCGTGCTGAGACAGTAAAGCCGCGGACGAAAGAAAGTAGATGCATGTGGTAGAAAACACGGTACCTTCCCCTAAGCCATCCATCTCCGATAGAAAGTAACACCTTTGTATGGCACCCGATGCGGGCCTGTGTTAAAGCACCAGCTCTTCTTCTTACAAGAGAAACTTGAGCCAATTTTCATTGAAGAAGCTTTTAGGTTGCGCCTGTGAGGAGTGAGGGAAAGGAGGAGAAGTCGTGCTTTAAGAAAGGGCTTCTCCCTGCGTATTGTCTGCTTTGTGCCACAGAGGCACACTTACGTGCACTTTGTTCAGTAGTAGCTAATTCATTATCTCTTTTCAAGAAAGCACGTTAATCTTTCATTTGGCTTCGTGTAACATTTCAAGCAGTATCACAGCCCTGCCCCCTCCCTCCCACATCCTTAACTAAGAGGGCTGTGAAAGTGAGGAGTGAGGAACACATTCTGCTTTAGAAACCTTTCGTTAGAACCCGAGCTCCTTTCGCGCGCTAATACTGCAGACTCGGTGAGCTCAACATCTACTTCCCCATACTTTTCGAACACTGCATCTAGGTTCCATTTATACTTCATTAATCTCGTATTCGCGTGCTAGCCAGTCATACGACAACACAACTTTTAATTAAATGGGTGAGCAGGGAGTTTTAGCCATACAACTAATGTCTCTTTAAGATGGAAATTTGGCTGAAGACTGCTTCGAAATTTTAAAGCTGCAAAGCCTTCCCGGCGGGGCGATGTGTATTGTATTGCTAATTGCTCTTGACAGCGCTACCGCATGCTGAAAGGATATACCAAGGAGAGCATAATAGAATAGACGTCCCTGCCAACGTTATATTTAGTCACTCTTGAGGTAGTGAACAAAAAACTAAAGTCCCTTCCCTCCGGAAACACGGGTGCACTCAAAGCTTGACCTCAATGAATATCAAAGCGGCCAGAATCGAAACACAATTATCACAAAGCGAAAACAAAATCACTTCTGGAAAAACCAAAAGGCAACGACCGAAATCATCCATCTACCGAAACTAAACCTTTTGACATCGCAGAGGTTCACCCCAACGCAAATGTTTGGTGTACGTTACCGGAGATCATTCTTCTGTGATTATCGGTATACGTTTACGTTATTCAATGGCTGCCCGGAGTGAAACACGCGCGGCCTACCCATGCTGCGCTAGTAGGGGAATTTCCCGTCGAGAGCGAGTGCCCGCACTCGTTATGTGGCGTGATGCGGAGATGACACCGACCTGCTCTCATTGTGCCATGATATAGCACGACTCTTGTGCGCGCGCCCGCGTCAGCTGCGAAAGGCGAGCGAGAGCTGCGCTCGAGAAGGGGAATCCACGGGAGGGTTTCAATCTATAATTCAACCTATAAGGCCCAACAAGGGCACAGTCAGCACTTTATCTCTGCCCAATCCCCCGAGCCGACATGTACCAAAAAACTTCAAGAGCATCATCATCGTCGTCGTCGTCGTCGTCGTCATTAGAGCATGTAGATAAAGTTGGCTTTGCCGCGAAGCACGTCGGCGTACGCCACCACCGACGGCGCACGTCAGCCAATACAAGCTTCGATTGAAAATTGCTTATAGAGGGGCTGACTAAGCTTCGCGGCAGTAGGAAACACGTTATCTAAAAAAAGGTACTGTTTCATGCACAGTTGCAGATAGTGAAAAAACGTCATCCAAGTAAGAGAAATACTAGCGAGGCATGATTGTACACTGCACTTGGATGAAATCCACCTCGGCCAGTGAGAAGTAAACAAATAAACCGGGAGCGCACATAAATATACGTGTGGCCCAAGAGGAGGGGAAGGGGGGTTAGGGCGGTACATGCGAATGAAAGCCTGAACAGTGCGCAACGAAAACATGATTTTGAGCCCTAAATTACGCGCCTCTAAGTACAAACTCCGGTTGGAGACAAACCGAGGTAGGCCGCGGCAAAAGCGAAGAATGCGTATCTCTAACCGGCATAACGATCAGTGTTTATACCTAACGCAATTGCAGAACAATGCGCACCCAAACTCCACGATTTGCCGGACATAGGGCCGGTATTACAACACAAAGCTTGTCGCTGTGCGTGCCTGCCCGTTTTCTCAGATAACCTCTTCATTGCACGGAGTTCTCTCTCCGTTTTAATCACAGCTGAATTAATATGTGTACTCCAACCAGCACCCGAAGTATATGCAACATTAAGATATTTCATAAAATCCAGCTGCCGAATGAGATCATTATTATAAGCGAGACAGATTGCGACTGGCTCTGCAACTGAGAATATGAGAAAGGCACTCGGTGACACATTTAGTGACAAGTGAATAGCGCCAAGCCATTTTTCCAATAGAGATAAATAGGGCTACATCTCATCATATAAGAAATTGTGACGCAAGAAATGCTATCTCTTGCGCTTAAACATATGCTGTTAGTCCTTACCTGGGATAAGAGTAATGTCACTCTCAGGGGTGTTAAAAAGTGATGGTCATAAAACAGATCCTAGAGGGATACCCCTAGTTTGCGGATATCTATCTCTCTAAGAAGAGCCTGCCGTTTGAACGAAAGAATTAAGAGCCGGCGAAAGCTCTTTAAATCCAAGCAAATATGTCGGCGGTGGGTATGTGTTTTGGGCTAATTGGTTGTGCAACGAAAAAAATGTCGTTGTTGTTGCTCCTTTTTTCGTAAAACAAAGTGCCGTAATAAGAAGAAACGAAGTTGAAGGAAGAGACACAGACATGGAGTGACAGGAAAGAATCCGGACAAAGTAATCCGCGCCAAAAACAAAGAAAGAGAAGCGAATACAAGGTAGCCGTAAAAAAAGTTGGTAAGTATCGCCAGGTTTTCGTCTTCAGAGCATGTAAGCAGACATAAGTGCTTCGGGGAATTTTTGTGCCTTGGCTCGCCTTGTCGTCTTAGCTTGCTCGCTGGACCCAAGTAGAGCCCCACGGCGTTCCGTCGTAGCGGCTGTAGTCGCGGCGTAACCCAGAGGCTTCAAAAGGCAAGCGGTTTATATAGTCATCAGCGTTCGAAACTCGTGAACCGCTGGCGCTTGTCATACATTTCCAAGTTGTTTAGCGCAAAGAAAACTGTAGGTACATTTGTGGCAAAATATACGTAACTTCCCGGCAGCGCCCTCGTTCATTTAGTTATGAACACTCGTTGGTTGGTTTTTACGGTAGTAAGCGAAAAAAAGTTGCACTGAAACGCCGGCACATGCGGGAGGAAAAGCAAGCACAAGAAGAACAGAACTCCAGCTTGCGCAGTTTCAGGCAGGGGGCGCGCGAGCACTGCGAAGGCAGGAATTTTGAATTGCATTGGGTGATAGAAGTGCGTGGATAACGGCGCTACAGCCCATTATGCCGTATCCCTGCTCACTTCCGACAGCTTTCACATTGAGTGGTACGGCTTTAAAATTATTATTTTTTTCGGACCTCACGCATTCCATGAAACAGAGCTTTCGCCCTCAAATTCTGAATGTCGGCGATGTTCCTAGGGCGAGATATAAGCACCGTCATCTCATATTGAAACGCATGTCAAGAATAAACACCGCTCAAGATAACAAAAGCATGCGCTTTTCTGCTCGACTAGCAATCGTTCTTTCTGCCTATCTCACTGTATGCAACTGTGATGTCGTAATTCGAAAACGGGTGACATGAAGTCGGGGCTTTTCAATTGATGCCGTCGGGACGCATATGAAAAAAAAAACTGCGGTTGATTCCTCTGCCATAGGAATCAGTAAAACACGAAAGTGATATGTGCAGCCGAATCTGCAGCTGAGTACGATTTGTGGGTCGGCGGCTGTCTTGTGGGTGTGCTTGGCGAGCGACGTACTGCTGGCGGGTCGCTTCGGCAAAGGTGTAAAGGCGTCATTTCCATGACGGATATGACATCAGTGAAATATTGGGGTGTCCCGGCATAAAACACATTCGGGTTAAAGTATAAAACCCGAAAACCAACAACCCTAAGTATAACGTACTCTTTGGTTCTAAAGGTTGCTTCCCCCAAGAAGACTTTTTGTGCAGGGGTGTACCCTTTACAGTCCGCTTGCTTCGTTGTACTGGCGTCACTTCTGTGACGGATATGACGTCAGTGGAATCTTGGTGTATCCGGGAATGTTAAAAAGGCCGCGTTCCTGCTCAGTTCTCTAAAAATATCGTCGAAACACGATAGTCTACTGCCGCCCCTGCCAAGTAAATGCCTCTCTTCTCTCCCCTGGACACCTCTCATGCTCTTAACCCTCCCGCTTCGCTCCTCCTTCGATAAACACGGAGGAGGTTTTCCCACTTTCCACTGCTCGCGCCATCTACTGGAGCCCTTTGTTTCTGTTACTGTCGAACTTGGAAGATTGCCACGAGTTGTGGGCTCGCGTGAGCGCTTTTTGTATTGTTGATTCCAAACGTTTTAAACGCGTATCTTTTATCTCCTATCGCAAAAACCAAGCAGCCATGTATATTTAATGAAAAGAACACTGTGAATACCACTTATGTATTGACGTATGGCCTCAAATATGCCCAGCGTTTTGTTTTCTTCTGAACGATTTTAAGAATTACGAAGTGCGTATCAAGATTCAGTGGTTTGAAAAAGTTGTGCCTATATAAATCTGTCGTTTCAGTATCCCTCTTACTTTTGTAGTGAACGCTGAGTTGAGGGGCAGACAGACATTTACAAATGGACCAAAATTTTCGAATTCAAGTAGTCCAAGAAAAAAGACAAGAAAATACGACGTGATGGCAGACGCATCTTGCCGCCTGTCTGTACACAGCAGGGACAAAGTGCACTCGAAATGAATCCAGCTTCCGTACTCAGCGGTGAATTTTCTTCTCTAGGTAAACAAACATCTCTGCCACGAGAATGGCCCGTGGTGACACACACCGCGAAGTTGTTTGCCTCCACACGTTTTAGGGGTAAAACAAGGAGAAAATATGGTATGTGTGCACGTCTGTCCATGTGTTCCTAGTGAATCTCGAGAGAACTAGAGCAAAAACGGATGAAGGAGTGCCAGAGGCGCGACGATTCCAAACAAAAAGAGACTCTTGGGGGAAATTGCTCCGTGTGTCTGCGGATACATAATGCGCGCACGTGTGTCTTTGGCTATACGACAGGGATAGCTCGTGCCCATGGACTACAGCAGCTCTGGATGTGGGCCGGCAGTATGCCATCTTTTACTGGGCTACTACTGTGATTTCACAAAAACCAGACGTTGTTGCTGTTGTGTGCGTGATGCTTTGGAAAGAGTGGAGAACGGGAAGACGGAGTGGCTCGAAGGCTGTAAGGAGTGGATTAACGGAGGGAAGCGGGCGCTGGGGAGGGATGGATGGATGGGAAAACGTTAATTTGTCTTTCTTTTTTTGTAGTTGGGCGGCACTGAACGGAAAAAAAATGGAAGAGGGGAGGGGGGGTTCAAATTTGATCCCTAATGATTATGTGGCTCCGTTTTGGGCGGTGCCTCGCGGGGGGTTCAATAGATGGCGCAAGCTTGCCTAAGGCGCGAACGAAGTCTCAACGTGAAGTACGAAAGCTTAGAGCTGCACAAGGGGTCGGTCACAGCTTCCTCGTAGGCAAATCACTAGTCGGAGCAAGCTTTCTTAATAAGGAGATGATGGTTCGCAATGCAGCCTGTTTGTCGGCTTGCGTTGCGCGACACCATAAGCGGCAACACAACAGTCTCGGTGAGAGGTCCAGTGAGCGATAAAACAAAAGGAGGAGATCGCAATGACAGTATAACACATCCGCGGATACAGCTTTAGAAAATCATCGTACTTCCGATACTCCTGGCAAAGAACGGCTCTGTAGCAAGTGGAACGTTACGGAAGTGCTTTGAGAGCACGAAGACGGTTCCCAATAACGCTGGCAAGGTTATGAAAGCGCTGCGTTCCGCCCATTGTTCCTGCGTTGCAGCGCCATGGCGGCTTGATTCGTTTATAAAGTGGCTTTTAATTTCGTCGCGGTGTTAGAAAACTCATTTGCTTCGTGTATGCCTTAGCGGTCGTAAAGTGATGAGAAATCCTCATACGTGCAGCGAGAGATGAAAAGAACTGGGCTCAAGCCCTGTAGCGTGTGACTGCGCGAACAAGATTTGTCGTGCGGATGATATACCTACTATTATCCTTCCTTACTTTAAGTGTTTGTACCTGATTGTGCTCTACTTTGTTTTCTCCGACCTTACATTCGGAGATGTGTGAGGGGCTACTGATCAAGTCTACGAACCACTGTCCGAAACTGGGTGCATGGCACTGAAACCGGAAAGAAAACTCATGAAGTCTACCTTAATCTTCAGATCAGAATTTCCTAAAATGTATTTCCCTTTCTTATCGCTTGATAGCTATTTACACGTAATTTTGTTCTCTCGCTTCCCGTCTGATTACAAAAAGAAAACAGCGGTTTTTAGCAGAACAACGCTCAGAAAAGCCTGTTATGCTCATGTCAAATACATAAATTGCAACACTTTTGAGGGCATTTTTTCTTTGTGTACATTGCACTTCGTCCTTTTTAGAAGTTCAGTCCCCTTTGATCCCTCCTTTGTTTACATTGAGGCAGGAAAAAAATACAAGTACTTTTCCTTCGTTCTTCGTTGGAAGAAATGTGATATAGCAGCGCCTAAAACTAAAAAGTGCGACCAAAATATAAAGGACAATAAAGAGAGGAGGAGGAGGAGGGGGGAGTAAACTTTATTTAGGCGAGCCTTAGGTGCTGATGTCTGGGCACCCACCTGGTGAGGGGTTTCTCTACTCTGGGAAACCCTGGCCTGAGCTGGCCACCCGGGCCCTCTCCACCAGGCTACGCTGGGAGGAGAGGTCGGAGCTGGTCAGCCGTGCCACCCACTTCTCGTATGTAGGTTAGGGATTAGGAGTCGCGGACGGGGCACCCCCATGCCAGATAGTATAGGAGGACAGGGTGGGGGCAGTATTTGCAAGATGCGGGGTAGAGGGTGGGGTACATTGCATTGAGGGGGGTAAGAGTTCGTTTGTAATCGTCGCAATATTGTAGCTTCGTTTTTGAAGAGGTGTATGTGGGGTGCTGGGTATTGTTCACGCCCGCACCGGTAGTGGACGAGTATTTCGGCGTATTTTCGCAGGGGCGTAGGCTTGAGGATGTCGTCATCTTGTAGTTTATCACCCTCTTAGGAACCGGCCCGGTGTGTATGGGTGCGGGCAGCGGCGTGTGCCGACTGCCGACTCATTTCATAAAGAGAGAGAAAAATTGGTAAGACGAGAGATGCAGTCATCATAGCATCGCACGGGTCTCGATTCCCCACACTTTTCCACCGTCTTCAAAAAGCAGCTGTAATATTACACTGTTATTACTTCTGTCGTTCGATACTGCTGAGTATACACGACATTTTGCGCGACTCGGTGCCGAAATAGCAATAATTTTTGTTCTCAAGAAGTACAGAAAAAAATGCTTTCTTTAGACGACGTGCGTTGAAAAAAAAAGAAGCAGAAAAAAAGCAATAAACACTGATAAGGAATGTCTCATGTAAAAATTGTGTCCCATCCCCCCCGCCTTTTTTCTATAATAAATGGGGAAGCAAAACTAT